>NC_064559.1:59939547-60245589 GCF_937001465.1 Orcinus orca | reverse complement strand
CTTACCTCAGCATAGTAAAGGCCATATATGACAAACCCACAGCCAACATCGTTCTCAATGGTGAAAAACTGAAACCATTTGCTCTAAGATCAGAAACAAGACAAGGTTGGCCACTCTCACCACTATTATTCAACATAGTTTTAGAAGTTTTAGCCAGAGGAATCAGAGAAGAAAAAGAAATAAAAGGAATCCAAATCGGAAAAGAAGAAGTAAAGCTGTCACTGTTTGCAGATGACATGATACTATACATAGAGAATCCTAAAGATGCTATCAGACAACTACTAGAGCTAATCAATGAATCTGGTAAAGTAGCAGGATACAAAAGTAGTACACAGAAATGTCTTGCATTCCTATACTCTAAAAATGAAAAATCTGAAAGAGAAATGAAGGAAACACTCCCATTTACCATTGCAACAAAAAGAATAAAATACCTAGAAATAAACCTAGCTAAGGAGACAAAAGACCTGTATGCAGAAAACTATAAGACACTGATGAAAGAAATTAAAGATGATACAAACAGATGGAGAGATATACCCTGTTCTTGGGTTGGAAGAGTCAACACTGTGAAAAAGACTATACTACCCAAAGCAATCTACAGATTCAGTGCAATCCCTATCAAACTACCAATGGCATTTTTCACAGAACTAGAACAAAAAATTTCACAATTTGTATGGAAACACAAAAGACCCCGAATAGCCAAAGCAATCTTGAGAAAGAAAAACGGAGCTGGAGGAATCAGGCTCCTGGACTTCAGACTATACTACAAAGCTACAGTAATCAAGAGAGTATGGTACTGGCATAAAAACAGAAATATAGATCAATGGAACAGGATAGAAAGCCCAGAAATAAACCCACGCACATATGGTCACCTTATTTTTGATAAAGGAGGCAAGAATATACAATGGAGAAAAGACAGCCTCTTTGATAAGTGATGCTGGGAAAACTGGACAGCTACATGTAAAAGAATGAAATTAGAACATTCCCTAACACCATACACAAAAATAAACCCAAAATGGATTAAAGACCTAAATGCAAGGCCAGACACCATAAAAGTCGTAAAGGAAAACATAGGCAGAACACTCTATGACATAAATCACAGCAAGATCCTTTTTGACCCATCTCTGAGAGAAATGGAAATAAAAACAAAAATAAACAAATGGGACCTAAGGAAACTTCAAAGCTTTTTTTTGCACAGCAAAGGAAATCATAAACAAGACGAAAAGGCAACCCTCAGAATGGGAAAAAATATTTGCAAATGAAGCAACTGACAAAGGATTAATCTCTGAAATTTACAAGCAGCTTGTGCAGCTCAATATCAAAAACAACAAACAACCCAATCCAAAAATGGGCAGAAGACCTAAACAGACATTTCTCCAAAGAAGATCTACAGATTGCCAACAAACACATGAAAGAATGCTCAACATCACTAATCATTAGAGAAATGCAAATCAAAACTACAATGAGGTATCACCTCACACAAGTCAGAATGGACATCATCAAAAAATCTACAAACAATACATGCTGGAGAGGGTGTGGAAAAAAGGGAGCCCTCTTGCTCTTTTGGTGGGAATGTAAATTGATACAGCCGCTATGGAGAACAGTATGGAGGTTCCTTAAAAAACTAAAAATAGAACTATCATACAACCCAGCAATCCCACTACTGGGCATACACCCTGAGAAAACCATAATTCAAAAAGAGGCATGTACCACAATGTTCTTTTCAGCTCTATTTACAATAGCCAGGAGATGGAAGCAACCTAAGTGTTCATCGACAGATGAATGGATAAAGAAGATGTGACACATATATACAATGGAATATTACCCAGCCATAAGAAGAAACAAAATTGAGTTACTTGTAGTTAGGTGGATGGACCTAGAGTCTGTCATACAGAGTGAAGTAAATCAGAAAGAGAAAAAGAAATACTGTATGCTAACATATATGGAATCTAAAAAAAAAAAAAAAGAAAAAAAGTGGTTCTGAAGAACCTAGGGGCAGGACAGGAATAAAGATGCAGACGTAGAGAATGGACTTCAGGACATGGGGAGAGGGAAGGGTAAGGTGGGACCAAGTGAGAGAGTGGCATGGACATATATACACTACCAAATGTAAAATAGATAGCTAGTGGGAAGCAGCCACATAGCACAGGGAGATCAGCTCAGTGCTTTGTGACCACCTAGAGAGGTGGCATAGGGAGAGTGGGAGGGAGACGCAAGAGGGAGGAGATATGGGGATGTACGTATATGTATAGCTGATTCACTATGTTATAAAGCAGAAACTAACACACCATTGTAAAGCAATTATACTCCAATAAAGATGTTAACAAAAAAATAACTAAGTTGGAATAACTGGCTATACAATGTGGAAAAAAATAAAATTACATCTCTACCTGTCACTTTCAACAAAAATGAATTCCAGGGCCAAGGACTTTAGGAAGAGCAGAGTAAGGACCTGCAAAAATCCACTCTTCCATAAGCAAATATAATACTGGTAAATTTTTTCAAAATCAACTCTTTTAGAACTCTGGAAATTAGTTTTGCAAAAACTCAAGAAGTGTTTATTTAAGAAATATGGCTGACTTGGTAAGAACAGTGAGCTCTGTGGCATTTCAACTTGCCCTAATCCATCCCCTCTGTGCAAGTTTGTGGAAACTTTGAAAACCAACAGTATCACAACCATGATATCTGTGAAAAACAGTAGCCCAGCAACAGCTGGAGGAAGTAGAACAGTGTGGTGCTCCCCCAAATTCCCACTCCAGTGAACTGTCAATATCTTATCCATCAGGATACTTGCTGAAAAGCTCCATTCCCATGGTTTGGCTTTATTTGACCTGACTCAGAGATTGCTCTTACAAACAGCCGTAGACCCAGGGCATTTGCTGAAAACTACCAGCAGCAACACTGCAGCTATGTGCAGCAGCAGCCTAGCCAACTTGAGGTAACAAGAGGCTAACCAAAACACTTTAAAAGAAAAAACTGGGAAATGAGATATTCACTGGGTCTTTGAAAGACTCCAACACATTCCTGGGACTCCAGAAGGCCCGGCACACATGTAGGAATGTGCACATACCAGGGAAAGACCTAAAAGAGCCTAATCTCTCGTCTCTGGCCAACCTTGAGGCAATGTTCAAGCAGCAATTGAAGGCTAGGGCTTGTAAACTACTTCCTTGAGCACTGAAGACATCCTCCCACCCACATGTACACACCCACAGCCCCTCAGCAAAGGCTGGGAAACTCTGTGCCAGGCATTTAAAGAAATCTCTATCTAATCATTAGTTACCACTAAACTAACTGAGCAGAGGCTTCAGTGACTGCAGAGACAAAGAATACAGACTTTACAGTAATTAATTAATCCAGGAAACTTATTAAACAAATAAACAGCAAATAAAACAAGTCCGGAAAGGAGTGGAAATCTGATTTCCAGAGTTGCCCCAGTATTATTTCAACAACAAAAAATACAACACATGGCAAAGAAATAGGACAGTATATCCCATACTCAGAAAACACAGCATTCAATAGAAACTGTCCATGAGGAAGCTCACATTTTGAACTTATGAGACAAAGATTTTAAATTATGTGAAGTTACTGTAAATATATTTAAAGAACTAAAGGAAATGATGTCTAAACAATTAAAGGAAAATATGAGAAGGTATGAGAATTACGTCTCACCAAAGAGTATCAATAAGGAGATACAAATTATACAAAATGAACCAAATAGAAATTCTGAAGTTCCAAGTATGATTTCTGAAATGAAAAAGTCATTAGATGGTCCTAACAGCAGATGTGAATTAGAAAAAAAATCAACAAATGTAAAGGCAGGTTAATTAAGATTATCCAGTCTGAGGAACAGAAAGAAATAAATAGAGCTTCAAAGACCTATATGACATCAACAAGCTTACTAACACGGGGATCCCAAGGGGAAAGGATAGAGAGGAAGGAGCTAAATAAATATTTAACAAAATAATGGTCCAAACTTCCTAAACTTGATTAAAAACATTAATCTACATATCCAAGAAGCTCCACAAATTCCAAGCAAGATAAACTCAAAGATATGACCACCTAAACACATCATAAGTCAAACTGGCAAAAGCCAAAGGTAAAGCAAATGTTGAAAGTAGCAAGAGAAAATCAGTTCAACACGTACACATGGTCCTCAATAAGGTTAACAGGTAGTTTCACATCAGAAACCATGCAGACATGAAGCCAGTGGGATGACATATTCAAATTGTAAAAGAAAAAGACTGTCAACCAGTAATTCTATATCCAGCAAAACTACCCTTTAAACAGAAGAAAAGTTATTCCTAGGTAAACAAAAACTTAGAGAATTTGTTGCTAGTAGACCTTTTCTATGAGTGATACTAAAGGGATTCCATCAGGCTGAAATGCAAGGACACTAGAGAGTAACTTAAATCCAAACAGAGAAAAAAAGAGCACCGGTAAAGGTAACTCTATATATAAATATAAAAGACATTATAAACATATTTTTTATTGTATTATTTTCTTCTGATTTTCAAATGCATACATCAATAATTATATTACTTGCTGATAGGCTGATAATGTATGCAGATGTAATATGTATGAAATAATAGTATAAAGGTATGGGGTGGGAATAGAGGTATACTGAAGGGAAGTTTTTGTATATTGTTAAAATTATGTTGGCATTAACTTAAACTAGATTTTTAAAACTTAAGATGGTATCTGTAATCCTAGGGTAACCACTTAGAAAATAATTCAGGAAAACACAGTAAAGGAACAACGAAAGAATTAAAATGGTATACTAGACAATATTTCACACAAAAGAAGGCAGTAATGGAGAAACAGAAGAAAAAGATAAAAGACATACAGAAAACACGTGTTAGATGACAATCCTTTATAAGTAATTATGTTAATGGTAAATAGAATAAACACGCCAATCAAAAGGCAGATTATTTGAATGTATTAAAAAAATATGATCCAACTGTATGCATTCTACAACAGAAACACTTCAGATTCAAAGACACAAATAGGATGAAAGTAAAAGAATGGAAAAAGATATGTCACACACAAAAAAAGACAGACTGAAAAAAACTATTTCTAAGTACATAAAAGAAAAAGGATGTATAGTTGACCCTTGAACCACATGGGTCTGAACTGCACAGGCCCATTATACTTGAACATGGGTTTAAACTTATGTGTGCATAAGTGGACCCAGGCAGTTCAAACTCATGTTGTTTAAGGGTCAACTGTACAAGATCCGTGGTTGGTTGCATCCGCAGATGTAAGGATATGGAGGACTAACTATGGGACTTGAGCATCTGCAGATTTTGGTATCCTTGGCAGGCCTCAGAACCAATCCCCCATGGATATCAAGGGATGACTGTATATATAATACATATATATAAAAGAAAAAGGATGTATACTCATATGTAAATATACATATATTCACACGTATATATAAATTCAAACTTCACGGGGTAGGAATTCCAGAAGTCTAGTGACATGAGAAAAAGATCAAATTCATTAATCAGGCAAATACAACTTAAAACAAAGAGATATTGTTTATTACCAACAATGCAGTGGCAAAAATGTTTAAGTTTTATAGCCTTCATATTCCATTGGTCTGGAGAGACAGTGGTACAACCACTTTGGAGGACAATTCAGAAATATCCCTAAGAAATTATGACCTGCATTTCTGTATGACCTTTGTTTCTGTGTACACACACTTAAAAAACCCTTGCCTGTGTATATAAGATATGAACAAAGATGTTCACTAAAGTTCCCTACTGAAAACTTTGGAAACAACCAAATGACCATCAAAAGGGGAATGGCTAAAGAATATGCATAACTTCATAAAATACAATAATCAAAAGTAGTTCAAAACTAATTACATTGTATGTATCTATATGCATATAATCTTGAACCATTACTACATGGAGAAAAAATTACCAAGTAAGAGGTGTGATATAATTAACATAAAAATTCATATAAGGTAATTCTCTATTCTTTAATACAGGGAAAAAACCTATATATATATGTATAAATATATGGAAAAGATCTGGAAGAATGCACTCCAAACTTCTAACAGATTATAGACTAATGGTCAAAGGGGGTTTTATCTGTAATACTCTAATTCTTTAAAAAGAATATATTAATATATGAGTTGTATAATTTAGAAAATACTTAAAATGTACAAATTTCCTAACTGGAATATTGGTAATATCCTATGACTCTCTGGAAAGATGTCTGGATATATTTTCCATGCTACAAAGTGTTGATATGATTTCCATCACATTCCTTCACATGTGATGGAAATCATATCATAACAATATCTTCCATATTTTATTTTTGGCAAAAGTGTAATCAGAAAATCATAATAATTCTATAGTGGTATTCTACAGTGGTATTACTGAGAAAAAAGGTTTTAAGAGCATTATATCTCCGTTTTCTTTTATTACCCAGCACTTCTAATGAAAAGAAAGCAAATACTTGGTATCAAAATCAATCTAAATGAAATTTAAAAGATTACTATTTTTGGCTGTGCTATTAAAAGAAAACGAATATTGGAACTGTGATTTAATAAAAGCATATACATACATGTGCAAATGTCAAAAGTCTGATACTGTATCCTAAATGAAAGAATAAAAAGTCTTCCAGAATAGAAGAAAAAATAAAAAGTCTTCCAGAATAGAAGAAAGAAAAGATTCAGTACCATTAATGCTTTACTTTTCTGGTTTAAATTATTAGTGAGTCCTCCAGAGAATATTTAAATGTTATGCCCACATGTTAAGAAATTTGAGTAAGAAGGAAAGTAATAAAGAGCTGGAAAATAAGTGCATTCCTAAGCTTGATATAATAATTTTGGCTTACCCCTCTATGATAATAAATTTAAAAATCATATTTCACAATAATAATTCTACTTTAAATATTTATAGATAAGTCTATAAATTCAAGTCTATAAATTCTACCATTCAATAGTAGTTCTTCCAAGTTATCAGGATTTCGAGCAAGCTGTAGGATCAAAGCAGAACCCCGAACCTTGTCAGGAATATCTTCATATAATAACTCAATGTACTCATCCATGTCATTAATGTTAGCAACTTCATCAATCTGAAACAAAGGAAGAGGAAGGAAGTACTCTAAAAGAATAATGCTCAACAGAGCCAATGTCAAAGGAATGGTATTTTGTGATCAATAAACTGCCCTTGATAGTAAGAGACAAGTTTTCAAAGGACTACAGTTGCCATCCTTTTGTAGAGGGGGAAATTAGACCTTTGGGTGATAGGACTCCTGAGTGAAAGTAGTCATAAACCATATGATAAAATGGGATGTACATAAACTCTAAAACTGGCCTATTTATATTGATAAAGTATCTTAAATGTAATTCAAAATAGTATCTACCATAATAAATTAAACATACTTTAAAACATAGTAGAATAAGAATATTTAAAACATTTCACAACTTAGTTATCAAAATAAATTATGTCTAAAAGACACATCCAATAATTTTTGCCTTTATTAAATACTGATTTTCTACCTTTTTCAGGTAGTTTAAGTTCAACCATTTTTTTAAATTCCACATTTGTTTAATGTGATTGTATGAATTATTGATGGTAAAAAGCAATACCTTAGAGTCAATTCTCTATTAGATAAAAATACAGTCTTACCTCCATTCCTTCAAAAGGAGGTGGATCTTTAGGCTTGCTTGATTTTTCTTTTTTTTCTGTAAAAAGATTTTTTTCTTATGAGAAAAGCAATGTTTTTAGGTTTCTGGGTAATTTTTATTTTCAGCAGCTGAGTTTAATTCTAGCTAAGTTGGGGATCTTCAAATGGGTAATTTATGAAATAACCGTTTTTCCAATGTATAAAAAATGTTCATCTATAATGCATTTGTTCTAATAAGGATATCACGGACAGTATAATAAAATCTATAAATAATCTCCAAGTTATGTCAGGTAGCAATTTAAACTTCCTCTTTGGCTAACATTTTAGGTATGCAAATAGCCAGACTTGCCAACAAGAAGCAAAATACTCCATTTTGAGTTTTCTTTCTTTTCCTAATTCACATTTAAGAATAGGAAAATCAATAAGGCAAAGAAAAACTCATGAGTTGAGTAATATAAAAACTAAAATAAAAATTAACAAAGGAAAAGGAAAAGAAATAACTTGGGTAAAGTTAAAAAGCTAAAATACAGTTGCTGATTTTTTAAACAAAATTAGGATCATAAATTAAAAGGCAAATGTTTAATATTTGTGTTAATTTAATCCTCACTTGTTCCCAAATGAATTAAAGAGGTATTCAAAGGTGTTGAACACAACTTTGAGTCATTTTTTATGTTGAATTATTTGATTCATAGCAGAACTTCATTTTGTAAAAAAAATTATCAAAAATGCTTCACTGCTCTGATCTGCGTCAAAAACCTAAGCAATGAATGTACATTAAAATAAGTTCAAGGGCTTCCCTGGTGGCGCAGTGGTTGAGAGTCCGCCTGCCGATGCAGGGGACGTGGGTTCGTGCCCCGGTCCGGGAGGATCCCACGTGCCATGGAGCGGCTGGGCCCGTGAGCCGTGGCCGCTGAGCCTGCGCGTCCGGAGCCTGTGCTCCGCGACGGGAGAGGCCACAACAGTGAGAGGCCCGCGTACCGCAAAAAAAAAAAAAAAAAAAAAGTTCAAGTAGTATCAAATTTTTGATTCTATAATTAGAAAATGTTTTACTTATAATAGGAATTAGCCCTGACTGTTTTCAGAGGAAGGTAGCCGTTATGGACAAAGTTATGTTTTCTTTTGTTTTTTTTTTAAAGTGGTTATTATTTTTTTAATTAATTTATTTTTGCTGTGTTGCGTCTTCGTTTCTGTGTGAGGGCTTTCTCTAATTGTGGCAAGCGGGGGCCACTCTTCATCGCGGTGTGCGGGCCTCTGACTATCGCAGCCTCTCTTATTGCAGAGCACAGGCTCCAGACGCGCAGGCTCAGTGGTTATGGCTCACGGGCCCAGTTGCTCTGCGGCATGTGGGATCCTCCCAGACCTGGGTTCGAACCCGTGTCCCCTGCATTAGCAGGCAGATTCTCAACCACTGCGCCACCAGGGAAGCCCAAAGTTATGTTTTCTTAACAGCTAGATTTTTCCTCAAACAGATAATTTACTATGACAGTGATTTTAATTAAGCAAAGAAAAAAAAGTACTTATGGTAAAGAATCACATAATCAAATAACTATTATTGTTTTATTTCAACCACTTTTAGGCCTAGGTTTCTGGTTTTGTAATAGTGAATATCAAGTAAAAAAGAAAGAAAATGGAATCGTTTTTAAAAATAAGTGTACAGGGCTTCACTGGTGGCACAGTGGTTGAGAGTCCGCCTGCCGATGCAGGGGACAAGGGTTCGTGCCCCGGTCCGGGAAGATCCCACATGCCGCGGAGCGGTTGGGCCTGTGAGCCATGGCCGCTGAGCCTGCGCATCTGGAGCCTGTGCTCCGCAACGGGAGAGGCCACAACAGTGAGTGGCCCGCGTACCGCAGAAAAATAAAAAATAAGTGTACATATACTATAGTATAGCATTTCATGTATGCCTCCAAACATTAATATCCATATAGAGAAACATATTGATTTGAATTAATTTATCTACTTATGATAATATGAAAATTTCCTCATATTCCTCTAATTTCTGGGGAAGGAGGTAAGAAGACTGATTTACTCTGAAAACTCAGTGAAAGGGTTTTCATTTGTTTAAAGGTATTTTATTACAAATGCCCTCGGAATTATATTAATTTAGCATTAGGAAAGATCAATTTTAACTATATTGTACAATCTACAATAAGTACACACACATCTTAAAGGAGCAAAGAATTTATTTTTCTCACTTACTTATTGAAGCTATCTCTCATCATTTAGTAACACTGTTAACAGGAATATTGTATCAAAAAATAGTTAATAAAATTTTTGATAATATTTTCCTTATAGCACTTATTATTAATAATAGGGATACACTGAGTGCCAGCTATGTAGTTGGAAACAATCAAATTCAAAATGTTCATTTTTGCTTTTAAATAAATTCACAGCTATAGTATGTTAGATACTATATACAGTGCCAATTAATAAAAGTATATATTAGGCACAAGGCATTTTATTTGCTGTGGATGGAGAGAGAAGACTGGTTAATCTGAAAAAAGTCCAAATGAATTTTCTCTTTCATTTTTCTATTTAATACAATCAAAACTTAAGTATAAGTTATTTCAAGGGTACCATATTTTAGAATTCACCAATGATA
Organism: Orcinus orca; assembly: GCF_937001465.1. NCBI lineage: Eukaryota > Metazoa > Chordata > Mammalia > Artiodactyla > Delphinidae > Orcinus > Orcinus orca. Next base: position 60,235,352 of record NC_064559.1, on the reverse strand, counting down.
AAAGAGAGATACATGTAAACTTAATAAATACTATGAAATGGAATAACTAACCACTGAATAATCTGAGATGATTTTCCATTCAAATGTCTGTACTCCCGTTTTGTTTTGGGTTTGGATTATTCGAAAATGTCTTCTATAAATAATCAACTGCTTAGCTCTAATATTTTAATGGCTTGGTTCTTTTATGAGGTAATTAAAGATAGAAGAATGGTAACAACAAAGACGTTTAGGAATGAAAAGGTAATGTTTTCCTAACAAAGATTCACAAAACTTATGCATATGACATATATTTTAACATTTAAATAAGAAATCCAAATTATCCATTAAATGTCAATAAAAAATTTAGAAAATATAAATCTAGTTGCTGGGGTAGAGAAAACAGGTTTTCTGCTCCCAATTTTCTCCTTTTATTATTCTAGAATCAATATGGTATTTGCTTTTTTATTCTTTATTTCAGCACATGTGTACACACACAGTATGAAACAGATCATTTTGGAAGCATCTAACATAAAGCCTGGCATGTAGGAAACTAGTATGTTTCTTTATTATTTCATTCACTTACTTAGAGCACTGGCAAAAGAAAACTCACCATTCAAATATCAAAAGTACAAACTATAGTCAAACAACTCTGTTTTTACATTAAAAAGTTAGGAATTCTTCTGCTTACCTTTTCCTGACACTGAATCACGGCGGTTCTGGAGATAGTACAACAGCTGTTCTACCTCATTTAGCTTTGAGGGATGAATGAGTTTACATTCTTCAACCACCTTTCGTGCCAGGGAAGTTATGTCTGTGTTGGCATTGAGACTCTTAAGACGAATGCTGCAGGCATATCAGAATTTTCCAACTCAGGTATTATTAAAATAAGTGATAACTCAAACAATACTTCTTTTAAATAATTTACAAAACATTTAAATGTACCTAACATAGTCTCTTTTAGTAAAATATAATAAAGTATTAGATATAATTAGGCTTAGAAAAAAATGCAAAGCAATGATTTTCCTTGAGCTGGACAAGTAAGGTAACAAAAGGAATGGTAAAATCTACATCTGACTCTTCTAGGCAGGATAGCATATCCAGAGAGCTTGTTTTTAAAGTCTTTCTGATATCACATAAAGTTTTTAATTATTATTAGATGTGAAAATCCATACTGCCAAAAATAAATCATTTTCTTGACCATATGCACAGTCATTTTCTTTTCAGTTAGGGGCAAGACACAATATTAATATATTCGGATTCGGTTGTTCTGATGGAAATTATATAGAAGACAACAAGAAAAAAAAGTAGGATGCATTTTAAGATCTATATGAGTAATGCTGAGGAACAAATAAATATAGTTATAACTGTTAGTACATTAAAAAGAAAGACAAAACAGGTTCTCCCTCCTTTTTAATTTAATCCAGGAGATTCACTGGAAGGTCAATAAGAAAAGGTTGTTCAAAATCTGGAAACAACTACCAATTTACGTGGATTCATGGCACCAAAGAAAGCTATAAGGACATAAAATTAGGTTCAGGGTGAAGATTCAAACTGGTGGCAAAAGATTCTTGCAAAGCAGATGCATTCATGCAAAGCTTAGATTCAAAAAGAGAAACATAAGAAAGTAGCCACTATGTTGAAATACTTCTTAGTGAAGATGGCCAATTTTTGGAGACACTCAAGGTATTAGAGGCAACAGGGACAGAGACCTCAGAAAAATGTCCTGCACTTAGCATCTGTGAAATCATTATTCAGATACAGATGATCTCTCCTGAAACAAGTCTAGTAAAGTGATTTGAATACTGTTCACAGCTTTACAGTCATCCTCGAATCTGGTCCTCTTGGGATCTATAAGCTACCTAATAGCCTTTAATAAATTCCTTTTATGCTTGAATTTTCTAAAGTGGCTTCTAATGTCTGTAACAAGAACCCTAGCAATACTCTGTCCCTTTCTTTTAATTTTTCTCTAATTTATTTGGCTGTTTAAGTTCCTACCTTTTAAATCTTTTAAACTGTTTAATATTTTTGTATAACTTTAGCTGCCCATCAGAAAGCAGAGATATAAAGAAAAGTCTGTTCAGAGAAAAACTCTCAAAAGACATCTCCACGTTTAATTTTAACAAGGAACTGGGAAATCTTGAGTTTCCATAAATCTGATTGAGAAGAAGCACAAAAGAAACTCTATAAACATGTATTTTTGAAATTTTCCTACTAGTTTTTTTAGAGCAGTTTTAGGTTTACAGAAAATCTGTGCTGAAAGTACAGAGTTTCCATATATGTCCCCACTACCCTCCCCCAGTACAGTTTCTTCTATTATTACCATCTTGTGATAGTGTGGTAACTTTGTCACAATTGATGAATCACTATTGATATATTATTAACTAAAGTCTAAGTATACATTGGGGTTCACTCTTTGTATTGTATAGTTCTGTGCACTTGGACAAATGCATAATTTCATGTATCCACCATTAAAGTAGCATACAAAATAGTTTTGCTACCCTAAGAATGCCCTGTGCTCCACATATTCTCCCCTCCCACCCCCGAACTCCTGACAACTTCTAATCTATTTTTACTTTAGTTTTGCCTTTTCTAGATGGTCATACAGTTGGAATCATACAGTATATAGCTTTTCCAGTCTGGCTTTTCATTTAGCAATATTCATTTAGGTTCCTCTGTGTCTTTTCACAGCTTGATGGTTGATTTCTTTTTAGTGCTGAATAGCACTTGACTATATGGATGCAGCACAGTTTGTTTACCCATCTGCCTACTGAAGGATATCTTGGTTACTTACAATTGTTGACAGTTATAAATAAAGCTGCTATAAACATTCATGTGTAGGTTTCTGTGTGGAAATACATTTTCAGCTCATTTGGGTTAATATCTAGGAGCACAACTGTTGGATCATATGGTAAGTGTATGTTTAGCTTTGTAAGAAACTGCCAAAATGACTTCCAAAGTAGCTGTACCATTTTGTATTTCCACCAGCAATGAATGAGTTCCTGTTGCTCTACATCCTCACCAGCATCTGGTGCTATCAGTGTTTTAGACTTTACACATTTTAATAGGTGTGCAGTAGTATCTTGATTTAATAAAGCAGATTTTTTCTATCTTTTTTTAGATTTATTTTCTACCAATATATATATTAGCAATCTGATTCATCCAAGTAACAGAAAGATTCTCTTCTGTTAGTGTGTACATCTCTCTCCTAAATCCTTCCCTTGTTAAAAGAGACAAAGAAAAAATATGTAAGACTAGAATTTTTAGAAAATGTCAGCTGTATGTTTACTGATTATTTCTAAAATAAAAAAATAGGCCCCCTTCATTAGGCAGCCCATGCCTATTAGTAATACCAAAAACTCATACCAAAAAATGCCCATATTGGGCTTTCCTGGTGGCACAGTGTTTGAGAATCTGCCTGCTAATGCAGGGGACATGGGTTCGAGCCCTGGTCTGGGAGGATCCCACATGCCGCGGAGCAACTAGGCCCGTGAGCCACAACTACTGAGCCTGCGCGTCTGGAGCCTGTGCTCCGCAACAAGAGAGGCCACGATAGTCAGAGGCCCGCGCACCACGATGAAGAGTGGCCCCTGCTTGCCACAACTAGAGAAAGCCCTCGCACAGAAACGAAGACCCAACACAGCAAAAATAAATAAATAAATTTTTAAAATGCCCATATTATTTTTGGACCTAAACTATAGATTTCTCATAATGAAATGTTCAGAAAACTGGGACTCTGTTGAAGGTGAGCTTATACATTCCTTTATCCGACAAGGGAGAATGAAATACATGTCTCTGGACCTGAGCCATAGCACTGACTACCACAATTTAATGACAGTTTCATTTCACACCTATCTCAATCTATATGAGTGTCCCCCTCAAAACCTTCACCCCCAGCTGACACCATTGATAAATCCTCTTGAACTATGAACAAACCATATTCTCCTTTTGCTCCCACAATATGATTCCTCTGCAAACCTTGAGCAGCCAGGTTGAATACCACAAAGTCGGGTTACAGAGGTTTTTCCCATACTGATGTTTAAATCCACTTACACTAGCCAGTTGGTAGTAACTCTTTCCAGGTGGCTGACTCTAGTGAATGTACCCCTTGTCTAGAAAGCCTACAGATTTTCAAACAATAACAACATTCTCACTTTTTTTTTTTTTTTTTTTGCGGTACGCGGGCCTCTCACTGTTGTGGCCTCTCCCGTTGCGGAGCACAGGCTCCGGACGCGCAGGCTCAGTGGCCATGGCTCACAGGCCCAGCCGCTCCGCGGCATGTGGGATCCTCCCGGACCGGGGCACGAACCCTCGTCCCCTGCATTGGCAGCTGGACTCTCAACCACTGCGCCACCAGGGAAGCCCTCACTTAATTTTAATTGAATAAGGCTACTGACTACACCATTAAAAACTAAAAACTAAATTTCTCTCATGAAATGTGGATGCATGAGGTTCTAAAGGCAAAGACCCCAATCTGCTAGCTTTTCTTTGGAAGTCAAATTAATAAAATCTCAAGAGATGTTACTTTCTCAAAATGTACAAAATTTAGGCAGCAATAACAAACACACAAATGGAAGAAAGTGTGAGAGAACACAAAAAACTGTGAGCATGTGAGTTAAAATCTACAGTGTAAGTATGTATGTGTGCATGTGTATATCTCTTCAATCTAGTGGATTATCCAAAGACTCATTTATTTTTAATGAATTATCTGTGTAATTTAGCCTTTTAACCCAAATAAGAAGAGAGACTACAGATCTTAATAAGACAGTAGGTAGCTTCTCTCTTCAGGTTTCTATACAATGAAGTTTCTTAATTGAAACACTATAAAAATTTGGGGCCAAATAATTTTTTGTTTGTAAGTGCCTATCTTACACATTGTAGGATGTTTCGCAGCACCCCAGCCTCTATCCACTAGATACCAATAGCACCCTCCAGTTATGAGAACCAAAATGTCTCCAGGTACTGCCAAATGTCCCCTGGGGGAAAAATCCTAACCAGCTGAGAACTACTGCTATATATTTAAAATGTAGTGCTGTTCAGTGTGCTAAATACTATCACATGCACTTCTAGCATCCTGAATACACTTAATACCACCAAAACACACTAACTTTTTAACTAGTTCCCAAATCAAAATTATCTATGGGGGGAAGAAAGTTGGGAAAGAATACTAGGTGATCTCAGACCCTCTCTACTTCCATAAAACTACGGAAGGAGCGCAAGATCATCGCCAGAGCAACTGAAGACTTATGAAGAAGGCCAGTTCCCAAGGGACTCCTAAAAGTACTATGAAAGCAGGAAGGAAAGTGTGTAGAACATTGGGAGACCTAAGCTCAATTCATTTAGTCAGAAAATGCTTGTCCTATTACTAATATCTTTCACAGCGCTAGATTTTTAAGGGATGAATTCAAGGTACATGCCCCATTTGTGAATTCTGGATGTCATATCACTTTCTGTAATTCCAGGGAAGAAAGAACAACACAGGATCCCCTAAGATACAAAGTTCCTAAATTAAGCTAAAAAGTCCTATATAAACATATCTTTTATAGTTGATTTCACAAGTTATATTCTATTATATGCATTTACTAAATGGGATAAATAAGAATAGGTATTTTTCATTAGGTTCCAATTATGCTCACATAAACATGATTTTCTCTGGAATATACTCTATATTTATAATTTAATATAGTCTCTGCTTCACTGAGATAATGTATGTCTGTAAGAACACCATAATCATTTATCATCTATGCAAGTTTAAATAACATCAGATTTCTATAAAGTTTACTACTTTCAAATGTGCACAAATGAAGAAAACTTACATTTTTTGGCATTCCTTTCGTTCTCCCAACATGGGATCCCCCATTTCTCCAAGAATGGTAGCTTCCACTTCATATTGAACAATGAGTGCTTTTTCTGATGGATGTACATCAATATTTCCTCCTTTAACTTTCCTATTAATATAAAATAAAAACAGACATAGCTACATTAAAAGCTCACAAAACATGCAAGGTTTTTATCTAGTTCCTAGTTCCAAAAACATGTGCGCTAGATTAACATATGCATTTAAATCAGATTTACTCTTGACTTGGACCAAGAAATAATTCTTTTTCTCCAACTATGTAAACTCTGTACTGTACATGTAATTCTTGGTCTTGCAGAAAGTACCTTTATGAATAGTTCTGAGAAAAAATACATTTACGCAAAGAATCATGCATAATAGCCAGTGAATAAAACAAACAATTAAGATGGTTTTGGAGAGAATAACCTCAACCAAAAGTCAGCAATTCAAAACCAAAGGTAGCTACCCCAAAATTTATATTAAAAAAAATAAACTGCCCAATAATTGGCTCATTAACTGTATCACAGAATGACATGTATTATCTAAACTGCAAAATAATATTGATTATGTATTATCTTACATAATTATATAAATTGAATTAGTACCTAAATCATTCTTCAAATCACACACAAGTTGTGTAACAAAAAAGCATTTATAGGTTATATTCTATAGTCACAGATCTCAAATTATAGTGCCATCAGTAGTTTCAATAGAAAGATTGTATATACTTTGTCCCCAGACCCCTACAGTTATAGAACAAATTTTTTTAATTGAAGTATAGTTGCTTTACAATATTATACTGGTTTCAAGTGTACAACATAGTGATTTTATATTTTTACTTTGGCTATAATCCTTGTGCTGTACATTACATCCTTGTAACTTATTTTATACCTAGCTATTTGTACCTGCTAATCCCCTTCACCTATTTTGGCCCTCGCCCTACACCTCTCCCTTCTGAGGACTACTAGTTTGCTATCTGTATCTCAGAGTCTGTTTCTGTGATGTTATATTCGTTGATTTGTTTTATTTTTATATTTTACATATAAGTGAAAACATACAGTATTTGTCTTTCTCCGCCTGACTTATTTCACTAAGCATAATATCTTCCAGGTCCATCCATGTTGCCACAATAATGAATTAATCACTACTTGTTATTGGCCACTTTAGGATCTGATAAAATGAGTTTTATTAAAGGAGATTAAGCAATGGAAACAAGCAAAATTTCCCACTGTAGTCCGAGCCAGCTAGCTGGCTAGTGAGGTCTTTTAGCCTAATGGGAAGGAATAGAAATATGACAACACCTTAAATTCCAATAAACAGAAACTCAAAGCTTTTCCTTCAGTTAGGAATAATTGGCTTATTATGCATATTTTCAATGTAATTTTTAAATTTTTTTTCACCAGAATTCTTTATTACAACAAGGGTAAGGCTCTTCAGTCTGTATTAGGACAGTGATTAAGAGTCAAGTGTAGAGACAGAGTAGGAAATCAAATATACAGAAGCTAGAGTCTAGGTAGGTCAGCAACTAAATTGACAGTAAGACATACAGAACAAAGCCTATAAAGAATAAAAGCAAAAACCAGGTAGGCCAGTAAAAAACAGGGAGTTGGGTTATTAGATATATACACACATATTAAAGAGAATGGTACAGCTTCCAAAAGATAAGATAAATGCATACAAGTTCAGACTAGCAGTCAAAAGCTAGAGAAACCACAGGAATCAAGAGAGTAAGTAAGAGAGCTGAAAAACATATGTAATGTAGCATTAAAGAAACTAATTATAAAGAGAACTAGATATTTGCTTCCTGATGAAATGGAGAGCAACCCCAGTACTGAACTTCTTATATAGGAGAGTGTAACTGTATCCAATTGAAGAGAATCATAAGGATGAAATGTAAGTGCAGATCCTAAGAGTAACCTTATACCAACACTTTCAAAGAGGGTCTTCCACATATTAACAACTGACGGAAAAGCATAATTGTTATCCTCTGGTCTGATATTTTGCCTTTCTCCAAAGAAATCAAATAGTTCAAAGAACCTCACTATTGCTTTTCAGCTTTCATTTGCTTTTTTCTTTTCTGTATGTGTGTTTTAAAGAAGTTAATTAATTTTATAATATTTATTTTTTATTACTAATACAATTTATGCTTACTGTAAAAAAACAACACAGAAATTAGCAAAGAGAAAAAATAAACTGAAAACGTTAGAAGAAACCAATTGTTACCATTTAGCACATACACATCCAGACATTTTTCTATCTATATGTAAATAATATATAATGAGAGAATGTCAGCTCTAGAATTTCTTTAAAGAGGCTTAAGGGTAGCAATCTGGTAGAGTTAAAACTACATTTGAAGAGCAATTCACATAAGGTTGACACAAGTATTAAATGTTTATATCATTGTGGGGGCTGATGGAGATTATGGGATGGATAAACCTCTTCCCTGTTCCCCTTGGCACTGCCACTGAATATATAAAATACACATATTACCAACTAAGCTCATATTATATATACTGTGTGTAACATACTTTCCAAAATTACTATATAATGACTTTAAAAGAATACTTTGCCTTTAGAACTTCATATAGTCAAATACTAGATACTCCATTTGTTGAACACCTTAATTCTTTTTTTTTTAACATCTTTATTGGAGTATAATTGCTTTACAATGGTGTTAGTTTCTCCTGTATAACAAAGTGAATCAGTTATACATATACATATGTTCCCATATCTCTTCCCTCTTGTGTCTCCCTCCCTCCCACCCTCCCTAACCCACCCCTCTAGGTGGTCACAAACCACCGAGCTGATCTCCCTGTGCTATACGGCTGCTTCCCACTAGCTAGCTATTTTACGTTTGGTAGTGTATATATGTCCATGCCACTCTCTCGCTTTGTCACAGCTTACCCTTCCCCCTCCCCATATCCTCAAGTCCATTCGCTAGTAGGTCTGTGTCTTTATTCCCGTCTTAACCCTAGGTTCTTCATTACCTTTTTTTTTTTTTCTTAGATTCCATATATATGTGTTAGCATACGGTATTTGTTTTTCTCTTTCTGACTTACTTCACTCTGTACGACAGACTCTAGGTCCATCCACCTCACTACAAATAACTCAATTTCGTTTCTTTTTATGGCTGAGTAAAATTCCACTGTATATATCACCTTGATTCTTTATTTCTAACTTACATTGCATGAAATTTACAAGATTCCCTCACAAAACGTTCAAAACCATTTGCAGGACAATTGGCTGATTTACAAAGTGTTCTCTAAAGGCTCAAAACATTTTGTAATTCAGTTACTCTATATTTACGAATGATATAAATATTTTTAAATTGACAAACATGGTTTCAAATTCTATTTTGGTTGGTAAAATATTCCAGCTTTTTGGACACAATTATGAATTATGTCTACATGCAACCTGTGACAAGTACACATCTGCTATTGATAGCTGATTTAGTATGAAAAATTGCTTTTACCATAGCAATGTGCCTCATCAAAATTTATACTTGTATTATCACCACAAAATGAACAATTTTATCTTAAATGCTATACTTCTTTTTTTTTTACATCTTTATTGGAGTATAATTGCTTTACAATGGTGTGTTAGTTTCTGCTTTATAACAAAGTGAATCAGTTATACATATACATATAACCCCATATCTCTTCCCTCTTGAACCTCCCTCCCTCCCACCCTCCCTATCCCACCCCTCTAGGTGGTCACAAAGCACCGAGCTGATCTCCCTGTGCTATGCAGCTGCTTCCCACTAGCTATCTATTTTACGTTTGGTAGTGTATATATGTCCATGCCACTCTCTCACTTTGTCACAGCTTACCCTTTCCCCTCCCCATATCCTCAAGTCCATTCTCTAGTAGGTCTGTGTCTTTATTCCTGTCTTACCCCTAGGTTCTTCATGACATTTTTTTTCTTAAATTCCATATATATGTGTTAGCATACGGTATTTGTCTTTCTTTCTGACTTACTTCACTCTGTATGACAGACTCTAGGTCCATCCACCTCATTACAAATAGCTCAGTTTCATTTCTTTTTATGGCTGAGTAATATTCCATTGTATATATGTGCCACATCTTCTTTATCCATTCATCCGATGATGGACACTTAGGTTGTTTCCATCTCCTGCCTATTATAAATATACTTCTAAACTGAATTTAACATGGCATTCATAATGATGTCAGATATTTAACAATTGCGACAATGAACTTCAAATGCTTTATTTGGAATCCATGAATCAGGTGAGAAATAATTTAGCCCATTATTAGAATTAACTGATTTACTATTTGTAGCATCTTATGACATTGATATTAAACTTATATCTTTTAACTGTCTGCAAATTTCTTGTACTAATGGAGCCTTCTTAATAACAGGTCTACTTCACCTTTTTTTTTTTTAACCTGCACAAGAAAACTGGAACCAAAAATGTGCTAAATTGATTTAGAAAAAGTTTTGCTTTTTTAATCTCAATATGAAGTCATGCTTCACAGACTGATATAAGATATACCTTTCTTTATCTACATGTGATAATTGTCACCTTCAGGCAGAGTATTCTTAACTACTAACTTCTAAAGTACATCCTGATGTTTCTAGACTTCATGTGGTCGATGATATCATTATGATCCCTACAACAGATAACAGATGCTGACTAACACTGTGCTCCATATTCATCATCAATTTCCTAGAGAAACAAAATTTATCCCTTTATTTTTCATTAACAGGTTTTTTTAAAAATTATTGCTGTCAAAAGGGTTTATTACAGGTTTGTGTTCAAGACTGTGATGTAGGAGGTTCCTGAACTTACCTCCTCCCATAGACGCACTGAGTCTATACCATCTATGAAACAATTTCCTCTGAATGCCCCCCCGCCCCCACCTTGGGACTTCCCTGGTGGTCCAGTGGTTAAGACTCCATGCTCCCAATGCAGGGGGCTCCCAATGCAGGGGGAGTCCACACACCACAACTAAAAAAAAGAAAAACAAAAAACCCAAACTAGCTGAGCAATGCCCACAAATTGAGCAAACAAGAAAACCCACATTGAAGCAAATAAGAGAGACTGAGACAAAATCTTGCCATAAACCCCACGTCTGGTGTGGAGACCCACAACTGGGCAAAAACTCACACCTGAGCTGCTACTTGAGGAATGAAGGATTTGAACCCTACATCTGGAACCCAACTTTCAAGACCTACACCTGAGAAACAAGCCCCCAAAACATCTAACTTCCATGAGACCCCAGTGGCTATATCAAAACAGTGAAACAGTTCTTAAAGGGCTTGCACATGCAAGCTCACCCACCCTAAAGCCTAGTGCAGAGGCAACTGACTAAAAAGCACCTAGACTTTCTGTTAAAAAGGATTATTTGTTTATCTTAAAGGGTCAGCCTGAGGGGCCAGCATCTAATTTAGCATATGAGTCTACTGAAATACACAGGATGGAGGCTGTCAGGTTCCATCTTTATGCTCTCCAGATCACCAGTATCTCCCAGAAAAGAGCTTGTACTGCTGTCTTCTGGTGCCCTGATTATTGCAGCTGCTGCCCAGGGGACACCTCTAGATCACCTGACTCTGGTGGCCCTCAGGGCTTACGTTCCCAGGTCCCACAGGACCATAACAGAGAAAGGGAGTTCTTAACTGGCTACCACTCCCAGGGCACAGCAGAGAGGCAACAGACTGAGGCAACCAATCTTTCTATGAAAGAGATCTGTTAGCTTATCTTCATAGCTGTGGACTTAGCGGCAGGCTTCTAATTAAACACATCTAAAGGCTGACTGTCATCCTCTCCAGAGACCCGGGAGAGCACTCTCCCTCTGTCCCACTCCAGAGCACTAGTATATCCTGGAGGAGAGCTTGTACACTTATCTGGTGCCCCAGTTTTTGTGGCTGCCACCCAGGTGATCACCTGGTTCTGGTGGCCACTGGGGCTTGTATTCATGAGTTCAAAGAGACATTAGTGAAAGAAAAAAAACAGTTATTAACTGGTTATTACCCCAGGACTCAGCTCAGAGGGAGCACTAAAAATAAAGTAGGCTACTTGGACAATCACTAAGGTCTGAAAGACAACCAAGAGCTAGGCATGGTTGAATAAAAAGGTTCATCTCCTAAACAAGACCACTCCTTCCAGAATGGGAGGGGTGGCTGTTTTATCTAATGCATAGAAACCAACACAGAGTCAAGGAAAATGAAGAAACAGAGGAATGTGTTTCAAGAATAAGATAAAACCTCAGAAAAAGACCATAATGAAACAGAGATAAATGATGTATACGATAAAGAGCTAAAAGTAATGATCGTAAAGATGCTTGCTAAGTTCAGGGGAAGAATGGATGAACAAAGTGAGAATTTCAACAGAGATAGAAAATATTAAAGTACCAAATGGAAGTCACAGAGTTGAAGAACACAATAATTGAACTTAATGATACAACAAAGGGCTTCAACATTAGACTCGATGAAGCAGAGGAAAGGATCAGTGAACTCAAAGACAGGGCAACGGACCACACCCAGAGAAGTAAAAAGAACAAAAAAGGGGTGAAGACAGCTTAAGGGATTTATAAGCTAACATCAAGCAGACCAACATTTGCAATAGAGGGGTCCTAGAAGGAGAAGAGAAAGGGGCAGAAAACTTATTTTAAGAAATAATGGCTGAAAGCTCCATTAACCTGAAGAAAGAAACAGACATCCAGATCCAGGAAGTCCAGAGAGTTCCAAAAAAAGATAAATCCAAAGACAGCCACAATAAGACACATTATAATTAAAGTGTCACAAATCCAAGACAAGGAGAGAATCTTAAAAAAACAGTAAGAGAAAAACAACTTGTTGCGTGCAAGGGGAACCCCCATAAGACTATCAGCAGATTTTCAGCAGAAATTTTGCAGGCCAGAAGTAGCAAAATATATTCAAAGTGCTGAGAGGAAAAAACTGCCAACCAGTTTTTTTTTTTTTTTTTTTTTTGCGGTACGTGGGCCTCTCCCATTGCAGAGCACAGGCTCCGGACGCTCAGGCTCAGCGGCCATGGCTCATGGGCCCAGCCGCTCCGCGGCATGTGGGATCTTCCCAGACCGGGGCACAAACCCATGTCCCCTGCATCAGCAGGTGGACTCTCAACCACTGTGCCACCAGGGAAGCCCTGCCAACCAGTTTTTAGTCTACACAGCCAAGTTCTCCTAGTGAATTGAAGGAGAGATAGTTTTCCTGAAAGATTTATGAAAATATAAATCTCACTGGTAAAGGTAAATATGTTGTAAAATTCAGAATAATCTAAAATGTTGTAAAGGTGGTAGGTTGATCACTTATAAAGCTAGCATGAAAGTTAAGAGATAAAGTAGTAAAAATAACTATAACTACAAACATTTGTTAAAGACACACAAGATTAAAAAAATGTAAATGGTGACATCAAAAACGTAAAATGAGGGGAGAGTAAAAATGTAGAGCTTTAGAATGTGTTCAATCTTAGGGTGTTAACAACTTGAAATAGACTGTTATAAATGTTCTTACATAAGCCTCATGGTAACCACAAAGCAAAAACCTATAGTAGATACACAAAAGATAAAGAAATCTAATGACACTAGAGAAAATCTACAAATCACAAATGAAGAGAGCAAGAGAAGGAGGAACAGAGGAATTACAAAACAGTCAGAAAACAATGAACAAAATGACAATAAGTATCTACCTATCAATCATTACTTTGAATGTAAATGGACTAAATTCTCCAATCAAAAGATACAGAGTGGATAAATGGTTTTAAAAAATGACCCATCTATATGCTGCCTACAAGAGACTCACTTCAAATGCAAGTACACACTCAGATTGAATGAAGGAATGGAAAAACGTATTCCATAAAAATGGAAATCAAAAGAAAGCTGGGGTAGTTATATTTATGTTGGGTAAAATAGACTTTAAGATAAAGACTGTAATAAGAGACAAAGAAGGGTATTATATGATAATACAGGGGTCAATCCAATAAGAAAATAAAACATTTGTAAATATTTATATGCCCAAAATAGGAGCACTTAAATATATAAAGAAAATATTAAAAGACCTAAAGGGAGAAATACACAACAATACAATAGTAGGAAGAGACTTTAATACCTCACTTTCATCAATGAATAGATTACCTAGACAGAAATTTAATAAGGAAACATTGGCCTTAAATGACACATTAGACCAAATGAACTTAACAAACATAAACAGAACATTCCACCCAAAGGAACAGAATACACATTCTTCTCAAGTGCTCATAAAACAGTCTCAAGCATAGATCATATGTTAGGCCACAAAACAAGTTTTAATATTTTTAAGAAGACTGCAATCGTATCAAGTATCTTTGCCAACCACAATAGTATGAGACTAAGAATTAATTACAAGAAGAAACTGGAAAATTCACACATAAAGTTTCAGCACATACTACTGAACAACCAATGTGTCAAAGAAGAAATCAATACCTTTAAACAAGGTGGAAATACAACACACCAAAACTTAAAGGATACAGAAAAGCAGTTCTAAGAGGGAAATTCATAGAGATAAATGCCTACACCAAGAAACAAAAAAATGATCTTAAATAAACAATCTAACTTTACATCTTAAGCAATTGGAGAAAAAATAACAAACAAAGCCCAGAGTTAGTAAAAGGTAGGAAAAAACAAAGATTAGAAGGGAAATAAATGAAATAGATACTATAAAGACAACAGGAAAGATCAATGAAACTAAGGGGTGGTTCTCTGGAAAGGTAAATAAAATTGACAAACCTTTAGCTAGGCTAACCAAGAAAAAAAGAGAGGACTCAAACACAGGCGTACCTTGCAGATATTGCAGGTTCAGTTCCAGATCACTGCAGTAAGGTGAGTATCATTATAAAGCAAGTCATGTGAATTTTTTGGTTTCCCAGTGCACATAAATGTTATGTTTACACTATACTGTGATATACTAAGTGTGCAATAGCATTATGTTTAAAAATCAATGTACATACCTTATTTTTAAAGATATTTATTTCTAAAAAATGCTAAGCAGCTGCACCTTCAGCAAGATATAATCTTTTGCAATAGTAACATAAGTGATAACTGATCACAAATCACCATAACAAATATAGTAATAATGAAAAAATTTGAAATATTGGGAGAATTACCAAATGTGACAGAGATAAGAAGTGAACAAATGCTGTTGGAACAATGGCACCAAGAGACTTGCTTGTCTCAGGGGTGCCATAAACATTAACTTATAAAGAATGCAATATCTGCAAAGTGCAATAAAGCAAAAGGCAATAAAACAAGGTATGCCCATAAATAAAATCAGAAATAAAAGAGACATTACAATTGTTACCACAGAAATATAAAAGATCTCAAGAAACTACTATTAAAAATTATACTCCAACAAATTAGACAACATAGAAGAAATGGATAAATTCCTAGAAACATACAACCTCTCAAGACTGAATCATGAAGAAATAGAAAATCAGAACAGACTGATTCCTAATAAGGAGATTAAAACAGTAGTCAAAAACCTCCCCCAAAAAGCCCAGGACCAGATGGCTTCATGGGTGAATTCTGTCAAACATTGGAAGAATTAACACCAATCCTTTTCAAACTCTTCTCAAAAACTGACGAGGAAAGGACACTCCCAAACTCATTTAATGAGGCCAGCATTACTGTTATATCAAAACCAGACAAAGACACCAAAAAAAACAAACCTGATGAATACAGATGCAAAAATCCTCAACAAAATGCTACAAAACTGAATTCAACAATACTTCAAAACAACAATCATACACCATTATCAAGTGGAATTTATTCCAGAGATATGAAGATGGTTCAACAAACACGAATCAATCAATGTGATACACCACAAACAAAATGAAGGATAAAAGTCATATAATACCATCTCAATAAATGTGGGAAAAGCATTTGACAAAATTCAACATACATTTATTATAAAAACTCTCAACAAAGTAGGTATTGAGGGACGAAACTCAACACAATATAGACGGTATATGACAGGCCCACAGCTAACATTATACTTATGGGTGAAATATTGAAAGCTTTTCCTGCAAGATCAACCACAAGGCAAGGATGCCAAGTCTTGCTACTTCTATTCAACGCAGTATTGGAAGTGGTAGCCAAAGTAATTGAGCAAGAAAAAGAAATGAAAAGTATCCAAATCAAAAAGGAATAAATAAAGCCATCACTATTTGCACATGACATGATATTATATAAAGAAAATCCTAAAGACTCCACCAAAAAACTGTTAGAATAAACAAATTCAGTAAAGTTGCAGGATACAAAATCAATGTATATAAGTTAGTTGCATTTCCTTACACTAATATGAACTACCAGAAAGAGAAATTAAGAAAACAATCTCATTTACAAACGCATCAAAAAGAATAAAATACCTAAGAAATAAATTTAACCAAGGATATGAAAGACCTGTATATTGAAAACCATAAGACAATAATGGAATAAACTGAAAAAGACTCAAATAAATGGAAAGATATTCCATGCTTATGAACTGGAAGAATTAAAATTGTTAAAATGTCCATACTATCCAAAGCAATCTAAAGATTCAATGCAATTCCTATCAAATTCTCAATGGCATTTTTCACAGAAATAGAACAAAAAAATCCTAAAATTTGTACAGAACCACAAAAGAGCCTGAATAGCCAAAACAATCTTGAGAAAGAAGAACAAAGTTGGCAGCATCATGCATCCTGATTTTAATCTATATTACAAAGCTACAGTAATCAAAACAGTATGATATTGGCATAAAAACAGACACACAGATCAACAGAAAAAATAGAGAGCCCAGAAATAAACCCACACATATATGGCCAATTAATTTATGACAGAGGAGCCAAGAATATACACCTGGGAAAAGACAGTCCTTTTAATAAATAGTGTTGAGAAAACTAGATGGCCATATGCAAAAGAACAAAACTGTACCGCTATCTTATACCATACACACAAATCAACTCAAAATGGATTAAAGCCTTAAATGTAAGACCTGAAACCATAAAATTCCTAGAAGAAAACATAGGCAGTAAGCTCCTTGCCTTTGGTCTTGGTGATCATTTTTTGGATCTGACACCAAAAACTAAGGCAACAAAAGCAAAAATAAATGACTGGTACTACATCAAACCAAAAAGCTTCTACAGAGCAAAGAAAACCATCAACAAAATTAAAAGGCAACCTACCAAATGGGAGAAAATATTTGCAAATCATATATCTGATAAGGGATTAATATCCAAAATATATATATAAGGAGCTCATACAACTCAATAGCAAAAAACCAATCTAAGCAAAAAATGGGCAGAGGATCTGAACAGACATTTTTCCAAAAGAATATATATAGATGGGCAACAGGTACATTACATAAAAAGGTGTTCAACATCACTAATCATCAGAAATATAAAATCAAAATCGCAATATCACCTCACACCTGTTAGAATGGTTATTATCAGAAAGTCAAGAAATAACAAGTGCTGGAGAGAATGTGAAGAAAAGAGAAGCCTGTGAACTGTTGGTAGGAATTTATATTGGTTCAGCCACTATGGAAAACAGTGTGGAGGTTTCTCAAAAAAATTGAAAATTGAACTTCCATATGATCCAGCAATTCTGTTCTGGGTATTTATCCAAAAGAAATGAAAACACTAACTCCAAAAGATATATGTACCTCCATGTTCACTGCAGCATTATTTACAACAGCTAAGACATGGAAGCACCCTAAGTGTCAATCAATGGATGAATGGATAAAATATACATATATCTGTGTATACACCCACCCCCACCCCACACACACACACTGGAATATTATTCAGCCATAAAAAAAAAGAAAATTTTGTCATTTGCAACATGAATAGAGCTTAGGGCAATGTGCTAAGTAAAATAAGTCAGAGATAGAAAAACAAATGCCATATGATCCCACTATTTATTTTTATCTAAAAATAAAGCAAAACAAACAAAACCTGAACTCACAAATACAGATAACAAATTGGTGGTTGCCAAAGGTGGGAAGTGGTTGAAGTGGATGAAGTAGGTGAAGCTGGTAAAAAGGTATAAACTTCCAGATATAAAATAAATGAGTCCTGGGGCTGTTATGTACAGCATGGTGACTATGGTTAATAATACTATATTGTATATATGAAAAACTGCTAAGTGAGTAAATCTTAAAAGTCTCATCACAATAAAAAAGTTACTGTATAGTGACAGATGTTAACTAGACTTACTGTGGTAATCATTTGGCAATATATACAAATACTGGATCATTATGTTGTACAACTGAAACTATTTTAATGGTATATGTCAATTATATCTCAATTAAAGAAAAGATTTCAACTCAATAACCTAATTTTCCACCTTGAGGAACTAGAAAAAGAGCAAACTAAACAACAAGCTAGTAGAAGGGAGGAAATAATAAAGACAGAGATAAAAGAAATAGAGAATAGAAAAGCAATAGAGGAAATGAACAAATTAAAAGTTGGTTCTTTGAAAAGTTCAACAAAATTGACAAACCTTTAGTTAAACTAAGAAAAAAAGACAGAAGACTCAAATTACTAGAATTGGAAATTAAAGTGGGACATTATTACTATTATCTCTGACCTCACAGAAATAAAAAAAAAATACTATGAACAACTGTAAGCCAACAAAGTAGATAACCTAGATGAAATGGAAAAACTGCTAGAAATTCACAAACTACCAAAACTGACACAAAAGAAATAGAAATTCTGAATTCCCCCAAAATAAGAGGTTGAATAAGTGATCAAAACTTCCCAACAAAGTCCAAAACCAGATAGTTTCACTGGTGAATTGTACCAAATTAACACCAATCCTTCTCAAACTCCTCCAAAAACTAGAAAAAGAGGGAACACTTCTTAATTCATTCTATGAGGCCACCATTACCCTGATACCAAAGAAAGACAAAGACGCCATAAAAACAGAATATATTTTTGAATATAATTTATGAATATCCTTTATGAATACTGATGCAAAAATCCTTACCCTTCTGAAGCTTATAGACCAGCAGGAAAGACAAACAATAACAATAAAATAGTAAGAATGAGAAAAGACAAGGTATTAGCTATCATGGAAGCTAGCAGGTATATCTGACCTGGATGGCAGATTGTGGGGTGGGAAAGGGCAGCTCAGGAAATACCTTCTAGAAAAAGTGACATTTAAGCTAAAACAGGTAAGATGAAGAGTTAGCTGGATAAAGAACAAGGCAAATACCAGGCAATGGGAAGGGCACTTGGAGTCTAACACTGAAACACATAGGGATCTAAAAGAAGTTATTTCTGTAAGCCTGAAGTATGGAATTGTTGGGGGCAGGAGGGGAGCAGAGAGAGATGAAGCTGAAAAGGTTGGTGCTGTAACTCCAAGAGCAATGGAAAGCCATCAGAGAGTTTTAAGAGGCAAAAAACAAAACCCACTAGATTAACTGTCTATTTATTTGTGTGCATATCTGACTGAGGATATGAACTGTGTCTATTTAATCATTTCCTCAGTGATCAGAACAATGCTAGGCATGGTCTAACTATTTGGTAAGTATGTATTAAGCACTATTGAATCAGAACACTAATGGGTAGCAGAACAAAAAATGAAACCTCATTTTTGATTCTATAATCTATTACACATGTAAACATATAGAGACTAGAGATTCCTCAGTGATAGCTACAATGAAACCACTGAAATTAAATAATTAAAATTAGAATGAATCAATTAGATTGAAAACATACTGCCTTCTTGTTAAAAACAAAATAATAAAAGTAAAAATATTGCAAAAGGAATGAATATATGTAATTACTATCAAAGAATCAATCATTAAAATGGAATGTTCTGTCATATCATAAGCCATCGGGCCTATATGATTATATGTTGGATGCACATTTCTAAACTGAAAGCAGGCAATGCAAACTATTTATATTGTCAAAATTAGACAAAATTGAGAAGTGTATATTTCAGCCTTTCCAGATTCTGACCTTATTTTACTTCAAACATTATAGTGACTTGTCTGATTTTTTTGTTGAACTCCACATAATTTAGCTTTAAAAGTAAGCAATAGGTTGCGAACTACAAGTCACAGGATGCCTAAGGGACCACAGGATACCAGAATCCTAAGAAAAACTATTTTCTGGCACAACTACATTACATGAAAATAAGCTAATGATGTAATAGTGACTCTTTGCTCTAGAACAACCTTGATTTTAAAGTTGAAGGAGAAAGAATTTCTTGTTTTCTTCTTTCACCAAATTTTCAATCAAGATATTTTAAATGACCAATGTAAGTAAAATGCAGTGAGGAAATAAATGCTGACTATATACTTGTTATGATTACATATTCTTTTTTGAAATTTTTACTGATAAGCTCTGGTTATGTAACAGTTTCAGATATATTTCTATAAAATGGGACAGGCAGGCAATATATGCTTCAGGCCTAAAAAGAC
This sequence comes from Orcinus orca, assembly GCF_937001465.1. Lineage (NCBI taxonomy): Eukaryota > Metazoa > Chordata > Mammalia > Artiodactyla > Delphinidae > Orcinus > Orcinus orca. The sequence continues at coordinate 60,215,116 of NC_064559.1, read as the reverse complement.
AGTGAATACAGTTGGTTGCTTGATTGATTTTACAATAATTTCAATCCCTTTTAAGAGTCTATTTAAAGGTTAGATCTTTTTGTGATGATCAGGGCCCTGCCAAGCTGGGATAAATACGTTCAGTAAAAGTATACTATGAATTGAAATGATGCCACCACCTTACATGCATGTTTTATCTTTTTAAAACATTTTCATATTTGGTCCTCATACCTATCATAAAGTAATACTTGCCCCATTTTTAGGTAAGGAAACTGAGTCCAAAAGAATACATGTGACTTTCTAGGGTATTTGCACAATCAGTAACAGGGACTTAGCTAAAAATGGAGACTCCTAATTAAAATATTTTTTTGTACTGGATCACTGCTAACTCTTGGTCCAGCGAGAGTTATTCTTTTTTGAGGGATGATCTTATCTTTGACCTGAGTCAAATAAATAATCCCAACAGATTACATTTTTCTTTAAGGAGTAATTGATACTACATATATTTTTAAACTAAAGAAATGATGGCCTGTTTCATGTCAAGCTCCTGAACAAACCTCTTGATAATTACGAACCTCCTACAAAAATTATACTGTATACATGGCAGTGAAATGGATGAGGAAAGCAGAAATAAACTGGAAAGCAACATCTCAATCCAGTCTCCCATTAATTAAAAGCCACCACTTCTTTCCCCTTCATTTCAAAACCCCATGGCAGTGAACCCCAAATTGGAGACATAGTACAGAGGCGCCAGAAGACTTCAGTTCCAGGCTCCCACAGGATTTATCTATTAAAGGAAAATGGAGAGTCGGAGTATCGGGGAAAAATAGGAAGACGCAGTTTACTCCGCCCTTCGTTCCTCTACCCTGAACAATGTAATGTAGCAAAGAAACCATCTGCAATGCTGTCAGGGCCCCGCTGAGTCAGGTAAGAGCCTGGAGAAACCCGCACCCCTTAAGGGCCCCTTCCTCTTTTTAATTCACCTTTCCCCCCCTCCCCTTACGTGATTTCTCCCCTGTCTCCCACCCCTCTTGTAAGCTTTGCCCAGTGACATCTCACGGCCAACCCAAGAACCTTTTAAGAATAACCTCAGGGTCCGGGCAAGGAGGGTAGGACCGAGCCTTGGGGGGTCGTCACCTTTTGAGGTATCTGGCGTCCTCCCCCTGCATGGCGGCGGCGACGGCGGCGTGGGGAGGATTGGGGTGTCTGAGAGAGGCCGGCGGGGCTATTTCCGGGGACGCTGGCCAAAGTACCCCACACCCAAAGGCGATGACAGTCCTGAGGCCTGCAAGGCGGGGCAGCTACAGAGCTCTGGTTACCAGGGTGAAGCCGCCGGCTCCTCCCACGGCTCCTAGGCCCCAAAACGCTGGCGCTGCCCAGACCCGCCCAGAGCGGCCTGTATGAGCTCCGCCTCAAAGCGCATGCGCCTACTCCGCGGCGCCAATACGCGCAGGCTCAGTATGCGGTGCTGGTCTTTGGGACTAATCTGACGCACCCTGGGGCGGAACGTGAAGGTATTTGCAGCAGATTTCAGCGCTCGTGGTTAAGGAGTGGCTCCGTGGTCACCGCCCCCTTGAGGATGGGAATTGAAAGAGTCATCCCGGTCAGTCGAATTGATATTTCAGGTCCTTCGCTTGAAAAGAGGGAAAGGAAATCCGTTAACCTTTTAATTAGAGAATGCTCTAGAGCAGTCAGGCCCTCGGCTGGTAACCTGTAAAGAAAGGTTTGTATTTGGGGCATTGTGGAAAAGGAACTGCACTGATTGCACTGAGAAGCTGGAACTTGTGCAGATAGGCTGACCCTTACGAAATGAATACAATTAATATCAACTTTGATCGAGGGGCAAATCTCTCACTTCCATTTTGGTATCCTAAATCTAGAATGCACCCCTGCCCCGCACACACACACACACACACACACACACACACACACACACAGCTCCTGAAATTACAACTCCTAAACCATCCCTAACTCGGGCTACGTTTGGAATCATTTCCTCTAAGACAGGCAACTGTTGGCAATTCAGACCATAGGGCCAAAGGGCTGTTTTTATGTTTTGTTGGTTTTTTTATTGAAATATAGTTGATTTACAGTATTGTGCCAATCTCTTATATGAAGTGAAGTAAGTCAGAAAGACACAAATACGATGTGATACCACTTATACGTGGAATCCATAGGGCTGTTTTTGAACCTTAGCAAGTAAAGTCCTCTTTCTGAGATATATTCCCATGGGCTCAGCTTTCTCATCTATGCAAATAACTTACGTTCATTTATTCAATAAATATTAATTGAGGGCCAGCTTTGTGCCAGACATCAAACCAGGCTCTAGGGATAACAAAGGAGGCGTTTCTACTCCCACTTCTCACCTGTCACTCGCTTCTAGTTCTATATTTTTAGTCACCTTGCACTGTGTCTACACCATTGTTCCACTGCCTTTTTCAGATGCAGTTAAGTTAATGCAGTGCACTGCATGGAATATTAAATATAGACACAGTCCATACCGACTAAGAGATTTTTATCGCCCACACATTCACACAGGCTACACTATTTCTGTCAGTGTTGTAGTCATTCTTCCAGTCTTCCAGGGAAGACTGTATGGAGATAACTTTGACATCTTTCTTTGTATCATGCCCTCTTATTAAACTATTTCAAAATTTTTTCTTTTCTTCCTTCAAGATATTCCTGCAATCCAGCTTTCTTCTCCATTCTCCCTTCTACCTACTAGCCTAACCATTTCAGACTTGGAATACTGCAATTCTTTCCTAACTGGACTTCCTATTTTCTGTTGTTGTTTTTTGTCCCCCAAATATTCATTCTCAAAACTGATATAAAATTTTACAAATTATCACTCATAGCTACATTACCTTAAAACCCCTACAATACCTAATATTGCCAGATCACAATATCTATTAAAATTCATAGTTTATATAATAAGCATTCTTGCAATATAGGCTCCTTGAGATCAGAGATTTTGCTTTGTTTACTTCTGTATCCTTAGAACAGCATCTGGCTCATAGTTGGCACTAAATAAATATTTGGAATTGAAAAAAATGCATACTTGAGCTTGAAACAATAACAACAACAAAAATCTGGAGGAAATGCCCGGAGGCCAGAAAGGAAGAACTGAAAACTAGATCAATAAGGAGATAAACTGAAACTGGGCCTGAACTAGAGAAGCTGTCAGTCTATAGCAGGAACAGTACAAGATGAGCCTAGGCATTTTATTCTTGAAAGTAAGAAAATACTAATGGTATTGTGTCCAAAAGACAGTAGTCAATTTTGAGGTAATTTGCCTCACAAGGAATAATTACTGTGGTTGATTTAACAGGTAATAAAAATACAGGAGTCCATAATGATACTCAACGACACATAGAAAAACAGAAAAACAAAACCTCACTTTCATTGAAGGTAATGACTGCATCAAATTCTTACTCTGAAACTTGGTAATTAAAGGAAATAATTAAGCATTTAATCCAAGCCTTTTGGAAATAAACCATAATTTACCTCCTCTTAATGAGGGAAAGCTCTTTTTTTTTTTTTTTTACAGAAAATTCCTGCTAGTACTGGAACAATATAATTATAGACAGTTACTATTTTGCCAGCCCCAAGAAGTAATGCACCTCATTGATTTATTATAAAATAATTTAAAATGTGGTAGAGTTTCACCCCACAGATTACTTGATAATTCTAAGTGGAAAAAATGTTACTTTACAATGGGGAGATCTGGCTATCAGCATTTTAAACAAGTAAACTAGGCATCATTAGTAGTCATAGTACCTGATAGTATATGCAATAGGAAGCACACAAGATCACCTATTAAGTATTCTTGCCAAAAATTAACCTGAATCTAACTGAACTGTCAGATCTGTAAAAAATTAATAAATGAAAATCTCAATTAAATAGAGTTGGGAAACAGAATGGGAAGCTCTCATGCCCTATGATGATAGCAGAGCCCAACAGAAAGAAGAAAGACTCCTTTCCTGTCAAGTTCTCAGTCAGTGAAAAGTCATGGACTCTTTATTTACTATAGCCTTCCCAACTTCCTTTTCCTCTCTATAAAAGCATTGCCCTATGGGGCACTTGCAAGTGGTTCACTGCAATTGCAGACCCCAAATTACAATGCTCTGCTGAGCCCAAATAAACACATCTTTGCTGGAGAAATGTGTGGCAGTCTATTTTTGTTTCAGGTCAACAGATCTCATGTGCAGAACTAAATAAAGAAGATAGCCCAAAGAGTGGGGAACATACCCAATTGGATATCAAGATATATCATATCAGAATAATAATTACAAAGTATAGTATTGATATAGGGAGAGAACACAAGTGAAACAAAAAAGAGAACCAGACCCATGCACATGTGTAAACTTGAAATATGACAGAAGTGAATTTTCAGATCGTTATGGGAAAAATGTATTTTCAATAAATGTTTTTGAGACAATTGTTTATGCACGTGTAACAAATTAAATTGGATCCCTACCTCATGCCATGTACAGAAGCTAATTCTACATTGAATAAACACTTAAGTGTAGAAGAGAAAACTTTAAAAACATTCAGAAGTAAATATAAATTATCTTTATGACATTCAGTTAAGGACAAATTTTAAAACAAAATACAGAAAGCACTAGAAATAAGATTGATAAATTCACTCCATTAAGATTAATAACTTCTAATTATTAACCATGATACCATAAAGTAAAAAAGATAAGTTAAAAAATGATGTGACCTATTTGTATCACATGAAAACTAACAAAGGATTAAATTGACTGCTTCAAGATCCACTATGAATCAAAAAGGAAAAAACAAACAACCCAATGGGAAAATGGACAAAGAAGAGAACAAATTAGTATTAGCAAGATAAATAAAACAAAACATGAAAAGGTGTTCCATCTTGATAGTAATCAGGAAGATCTCAATTAAGACCATAAAAAGATACAATTTTACACTGACCACGGTGCAAAATTTAAGAATTCTAACAATACCAAATTCTGGTGAAAACGTGAAACCCTGGAAATGATTTAGTAAACATTTCAGGTGTGAGTGTTCATTGCAACTACCACTTGAGAATAAAATGTCTTCATTATCTTGTAAAGTTGAACGAGGATATTCTCTAAATTTCTGCAATTCTACCCCTAGTTATATAACTCAGAAAATTATAGCATATGTGCACAATGAGGTTTGTTCCAGAACTATCAGAGCAGTGTTGTGCATAATAGAAAAAGAAAATCTGAAAAACAACTCCAAAATATTTTTGCAGGAGAATGGATAAATATGTTTGAAATATTCACACAATACAATATTATGCAGCAGAGAAAGTTAATGAACTAGAACTATACAGACAACATGAATGAGTATTAGAAACATTATATTGAATGAAAGTAAATTGAAGATTACATACAGTGTTTTTTAAATTGTGGTATAATTTGCATACAATAAGATGCATTCTTCTTGGTGTGCAGTTATGCATTTTGACAAGTACACGAGTCATGTAACCATTACACAATCAAAATATTGAGCAATTCTGTCATCCCCCAAATTCCTCTCTGTTCCTTTGGAGTCATCCTGTTCCCCCAACATCAGGCTCTGATAAATACTGATGTTTTCTGTTCCTATCGTTTCCCTTTTTCCAGAATGTCATCTAAATGTAAGCATATTTGATATAGCCTTTCGAGTCTGGTTTCTTTCTCTTAGCATTTGGGGGCCATCCATATTGTGTTTCATTAATTTATTCCTTTTTTACTGTCAGCTAGTGTTCCATTGTATGAATGTATCACAGTTTATTCATTTACCACATTTAGGTTGTTTCTAGTATTTGGGAACTGTGAATAAAGCCCCTCTAAATATTTACATACAGGTTTTTGTGTCAACTAAAGTTTTCTTTTCTCCTGAAAGCGAACACCTAAGAGTAGAATTGTTCAGTTATATAGCAAATGTGTGAATAACTCTGTGAAACTGCAAAACTGTTTTCCAAAGTGGTTGTGCTATTTTGCATTCCCACCAACAATGTATGACTTCAGCTGATACATATCCTCACCAGCACTTGGTATTATCAAGTTTTTAATTTGTTTGTTTAATCAAGTCATTCTAACAGGTGTGTAGAGATAGCTCATTTGATTTAAATTGTATTTCTGTGATGATTAATGGTATAAGCATATTTCATGTCCTTATTTACCATTTGTATATCATTTTGGGTGAAGTCTTTGTTCAAATATTTTGTTCATTTTTTATTTATGTTTTCACTAGCCTGACCAAACTGATCAGAGAGATAGCAACAGATACTAGATCTGAAAGATACACATCATTAAAACTGAAACAAGAAATAGAAAATGTTAAAACTCTGTATTTTTAAAAGAAATCAAAGACCTAATTACAGTTTTTCACACAAAGAATATTCCAAGCACAGCTTTACTGATTAGTTCTAAGAAATAAGTTCAACTTACATACTCATGCAGAAAATAAAGAATGAAGGAATATTTACCAACTCATATAAAAGGGTCAGCATTTTCCTGCCATCATATTCAGACAAATATCTTTAGTGAGCTTATATGTAACAATCTTTAAAAAAATACTAGTAAATTAAATCAGCAATATATAAAAAAAAAATACAACATTGTGACCAAATGGGGTTTAACTCAGAATGCAAGGTTAGTTTAACATATGAAAATCCAATAATTTACCACATTGCAAATATAAATGTGAATAACCATATGATCATGTCAATAGAGGCAGAAAATGAATTTGACAGAATTCATGATTTAAAAACCTATTAGAAAACTAAGAGTAGAAGGTGACTTCCTCACTCTAATAAAGAATATCTGTTTATTTCTGGGCTGTCTCTTCTGTCCCAGTTGTCTATGTGTCAGGAAGTAAGATGCCTCCAGGTATGCTATTCTTTCTCAAGATGGTTTTGGCTATTTGAGGCCCATTTGGTTCCATATAAATTATAGGATTGTTTTTCCTACTTCTGTAAAATAAAATGCCATTGGAATTTCTATAGGATTAGATTGAATCTTTAAATAACTTTGGGTAGTGTGGAAAATTTGACAATATTAAATCTTCTAATCCATGAACATGGGTTGTCTTTCCATTGGGTTTTGTCTTCTTTATTCTCATTTATCAATGTTTTGTAGTTTTCATTGTATATGGTTTTTACCTCCATGAAGTTTATTTCTAAATGATTTTTTATAATATTGTGAATGGGATTGTTTTCTTAATTTCCTTTTTAGATAGTTTACTGTTAGAATACAGAAATACAACTGATTTTTGTATGTTGATTTTGTTTCTTGAAACTTTTTATTGAATCACTTATTCTAACAGATTTTTGTAGAATCTTTAGGGCTTTAAAAATATACAATCATGTCATCTGCAAACAGAAATAATTTTACTTCTTCCTTTCCTATTTAGATGCCTTTTATTTTTCTTGCCTAAATGATCTGATTAGTACTTCCAGTACTGTATTAAATAAAAGTGGCAAGAGTGGACATCCTTGTCTTGTTCATGATCTTAGAGTAAAAGCCTTCCATTTTCCACTGTTAGGTATGATGTTAGCAGTGGGCTTTCATAGGTGGCCTTAATTATGTTAATTTCCTTCTATTCCTAGTTGGATGAACATTTGTATCATGAAAGGATTGAATTTTGTCAAATGATTTTTCTGCATCTATTCAGATGATTGTCATCTATCAACGTGATGTATATTTATTGATTTGCGTATATTGAACCATCCTTGCATCTAGGGATAAATCTCACTTGATCATGGTTGTATGGTCCTTTTCATGTGCTTTTGAATTCAGTTTGCTAGTATTTTGTTGAGAATTTTTGCACCTGTATTCATCAGGAGTCAGGCTGCATTGCTTTGGGAAACCTTTCTGTTAATATCAGTTTTCTCCTTCTGCAAAACTGTACCTCCTAGAAGCTTCTCTTAAGTTCCAGACTTAGTAAAGTGCTTTCTCTGTTCTCCTACTGCATTTACTGTACTTTATGGACGTGATTTGTTTACGAGTGATTCAAAAGTTTTAAAATCACAGATTTAAAATTACATTTCCAGTCACAGTTCTTGACACATAGTGATAACTAACAAATGGTAGCTCCTGCTTTATCAGATATAATTACAGCTTTCAAGAAGCACATAAAGTACTCACCATGTATGTAAACAGATAACTTGACTGTCATATTGGCAATGTGAAACAAGTAGAATGTTGGCACAAAAAAGGAAATAATCCACTCATGGTGGATAGAAGCTTAGAGTAGGGCTCAAAAAGGATAAATTAAAAATTGCTTACGAGAGAAACATAATAGGGATATCCTAGGAAAGGGCAATAGTATACACACAATATATAAACAATAGTATATACACAAACATATGAAATATCAGTATATATTTAGGTAAATGCAAGTAGTTGAGATAGTTAGGGAGTTAGGTTTGAGTAGGAGAGCAATGAAAAATAAATTTGGAAAATTCAGGAGGGGCAAAATTGTGGAAAGCCTGCTATAAGAGAGTGTGGTATTTGCATATTCTCTGCACACATCGAGAGCCATGAAAGCATTTTTTTTTTTTTTTTTGCAGTACGCGGACCTCTCACTGTTGTGGCCTCTCCCGTTGTGGAGCACAGGCTCCGGACGCGCAGGCTCAGCAGCCATGGCTCATGGGCCCAGCTGCTCCGTGGCATGTGGGATCCTCCCGGACTGGGGCACGAACCCGTGTCCCCTGCATCGGCAGGCGGACCCCCCCAACCACTGTGCCACCAGGGAAGCCCCATGAAAGCATTTTAATATAGAAAAATTATATGTTGAAATTTATTATTTTAACAGTATTAATTGTTCTATATTTTATCCACACAGCAACAGAGAACAGAGATGTAAGAATCACATTTTTTCTTCTCCATATCTGCTGCTTTTAAATTTCAATGCTAATTTGCTTCAGAAGTTCACAGAAAATCATTTCTTACCTTGTGACTGCCTTTGGGATATCATCAAATGGCCATCGTGGTCCGAAGAATCCACATCCACTGGCTATTAATGTGGTCATCTTCTCACTTTTCAAGTTAATTTGAGCTCACATTGCACATCTTAATGCAAAAGAGATTTAAGTTAAGAGGATCCTTTAAAATACATCCTCTTCTTGATGGTGGTAATCTCTGCATTCAACTAGTATGATGTAAGACAACAATTATGACATCATTCATTAGGTTTCTCCAAGGGTCAGAACAGAGAGGGAGGTGGCCTACTAGGAAAATAATGAATCTCTGTGCTTTTTTTCTTCCCCATGTTCTCTTACAGCCTGAACTATACTTTGAGACAATAATTGTGTCAGCTATTTAAATACATGTCAACCTGATGATCCTTAAAGACATCTGTCGAATGAATATTATCCAGTATAAATAGAAGATGTATTTTGTCATACATGTACACACACATTCATGCACACACAAAAACACCTGTGTTTGTGAATTTGTATGTGTAGTTATATACGTACATGTTCAATTGGAAGTTCCGTGCTTTTGTGTGTGTGCTTTTAGAGATGTGCACATGACATGGTGAGGGAAGAAGAGGATCTGAGTATATCCAGCCAGATCAGCTGTATTTATTAACCTAAACAAAATTTATGAGCAGGCATTACTTTAGACTTGAATATGCAAAAATGAATAGATATAGTTCCTGACTTGAAGAATTGTATCTACATCCAGTAGGGATACACACAAAATGAAGAAATAAAATTCAAAATAATACATTCTATGATAGAGCTATAATGCATCTCTATAGAAACTGAAGAGATGAGTGTGGATTCAGACATTTAAATCTATTCTGCACAATACACTCATCCAAGAATTGAAGCTATGAGAAGAATAAGATACAGACCTTACCTTGAAGGAATTAAAAACTATGAATAGGCAATCAGAGGACAAGTAATTGGTGTTTCAGCCATATTTCCCACACATCTACATCCCATGTCAAGTTTTGTTTTGTTTTGTTTTTGTCCTGGATTATTTTAAACTGCTCTTACCTATTGATTTTTTTCTATAAAGAATATGCTGCACCATATCTTTTCAATTTATTGCTTCAATTCCATAATCCCTCACTATGATAGAAGTTTCATTTGAGTTAGATATTTAAGTGAATCCAATCTCTCATTAAATACACATTTTTTTAGTGCATATTATGTGTTCCAGGTACACTTCAGAGCTAAACTTGTAGTCTGGATGGATAAATTCAGGCAATGGCTATAATAATAATCAGACATCTCTTCTAAAGCCTTAATAGCAGAATTAGAAAATGTTTAGAGCATGACAACTACTGCTGCATACCTCTGCTAGAATGAGTTGAAAGCTATTTGGTCACCAAAGAGTGCTCTCTCCTCTTCACCTCGTTAACAAAGGTATTACCATAACATAAGTGTTTATGACATACCCTCTGGGTCACTAAGAACAGAACCAGAACTGCCAATTCATTCCAGATCAGTTCCTAGCAACTGCCAGTTAGCAATAACTTTGAAGTTGGGTAAGAGATGAATATATTTCTTCCAGGGATGAAATATATGATGTTCCAACGAGTGATGTAACTCCATCCTTTTAAGTATGGGGCCGAAATTAAACCATATGTTATTTGACTGTTTAACTTTTCTTTCTTTTTCCTTCTCTTCCCCATCTTTCTCTTCTTTCCTTCTTTATCCCTTCTTTTCTTCCTTTCTTTTTTCTTTCTTTTTGTGTATAGACAGCACATGTGTCATAAAAATAATAGCATACTGGAAAAATAATTTTTTTCTGATTTGGAAAATTTCCTGCCAAATCGATATCTCTTTACTGTAATCATTACCATATCAGGAGAGGAAGTAGATACACATCAAAGACCCTGAGAAATGGTTGAAGTAGGGTCAGAATCTTTCCTGTGTGTTAGTGAGAAAAAGGAATTGAAATTCATCTCATTTTAGTTCACACTTCAATACCTTGTCCATATTGCTTTTTTTTTTAAGAGGGAGAGGTAAAAAATAAGATACTGCTACTCTAAGTTTGACAAATTGTAAAATATTTCTGTTAAATCAGTCCTCTTCCTGCCTTTCCCACCCATTGGCATGTGAACTTCTTTTTCTTTCCAAATGAGTCAGTTGAGAGAATGTCAACACTGCTCTAAGTAGAAGATGCTATCATGCCATCACAAAAGCAAAACAAAGTAAAAACAAAATAAACAAAATGCTGCTTTTCCACTTAGCAGCATTTGCTGTCCTCGGGATATGGTGATGTGTACTTCACTTTAAATGGTCTCTTCACTGAATTCTATCAAATACTCTCCCCCATAACCAAATGAACAGCGGGTGAAAATTCCTCTATCTGAACTAAGGAAGCATTAACAGCCTAAACATTTTTAACAAGATTGGTTTTATTTTACCTTATTAAAATATTTTCATGGCTCCCAGAATACCTTTCTTTTTTAGACATTGAGATGTTGGGCTAGGATTGATTCCAAGGTTATTCTGTTGCCAATACCTTTGAGTTCATAATATCATTAAAACTGAAGAAATATGAAAAGCCTGAAATGGAAAGTCAAATATAACTAAAGGAACACATACTCTTTCATTTTGCTGTTAAGTTTACTCAGAGCAAAGAAAAAGCAAAACAGGCCATAGGAAGTGTTCAGTAAATAAGTTTTGAATGAATATCTATAGACAAAGAGGGAAATCACCAGATAAAATAAAATTACTGGTGCTTTTTCATAAAGTAGTAGGTTCTACATTTAACTTTTTGCATGTAGGCCACTAGAGTAAAGACTATACAGAAATTGGGGCGTTTGCATTTTTTTCTCTAATAGTATTCCTCATAGAGAGAGCAGTGGGCAAGAGGGAGGCTGGGTGATAGTCCTTTATTTATTTCTACCTCAGTATACCTTTACTTTGTTTCTATTTTACTGGTTTCTGCTGGCCCAAGGATAAATCTATTTTATTGTACTAAAAAACTCTATATAGTGATATAGAAGGAAGGGCCCATTTTTTAATCAGGTTGTTGGTCTTTATAATGTTAACTTGTGTTAGTTCTTTGTATATTTTGGATATTAACCCCTTATCAGATGCATCATTGGCAAATATCTTCTCCTATTCAGTAGGTGGCCTCTTCATTTTGTTGATAGTTTCTTTGCTGTACAAAAGCTTTTTAGTTTGACATAGTCCCATTTTTAATTTTTGCTTTTGTTTCCCTTGCCTGAGGAGACATACTGAAAATATATAGCTAAGGCTGGTATCAAAGAACATACTGCCTGTGTTTTCTCCTAGGAGTTTTATGGTTTCAGGCCTTACATTTAGATATATAATCTATTTTATTTTTGTATATGGTGTAAGAAAGTAGTCCAGTTTGATTCCCTTGCATGCGGCTGTCCAGTTATCCAAACACCATTTATTGAAGAGGCTGTCTTTTCTCCATCGTGTATTCTTCCTCCTTTGTTGTAGATTAATTGACCATAAAAGTTTAGGTTTATTTCTGGGCCCTCTATTATGTTCCATTGATCTTTGTGTTTGTTTTTGTGCCAGTACTATACTGTTTGGGCTACTATAGCTTTTACTATAGTTTGAAGTCCAGGAGTGTGATACCTCCGGCTTCGTTCTTCTTGCTCAAGATTGTGTTGGCTATTTGGTGTTTTTTTGTGTTTCCATACAAATTTTAGAGTTATTTGTTCCAGTTCTGTGAAAAATATCATTGGTATTTTCATAGGAATTGCATTGAATGTGTAGATTGTTTTGGGAAATATAGTCATTTTAACAATATTAATTCTTCCAATCCATGAGCACAGTATATCTTTCCATTTGTGTTGTCTTCAGTTTCTTTCAACAGTGTCTTATAGTTTTCTGAGTACAGGTCTTTTGCCTCTTTGGTTAGATTTATTCCTAGGCATTTTATTCTTTTTGATGCAATTGTGAATGGGATTGTTTTTCTCTGATAGTTCATTGTTAATGTATAGAAATGCAGCACATTTCTGCATAGTAATTTTGTTTCCTGCAACTTTAATGAATTCATTTATTAGTTCCAGTAGTTTTTTGGTGGCATTTTTAGGATTTTCTATATATAGAATCATGTCATCTGCAAACAGTTGCAGTTTCTTTTTCAATTTGAATTTCTTTTATTTATTTATTTTTTTGTGTGCAATTGCTGTGGCTAGGACTTCCAATACTACATTGAATAAAAATGGCAAGTGTGGGCATCCTTGTCTTGTTCCTGATCTTAAAGAAAATGTTTTCAGCTTTTTACTGTTGAATATGATGTTAACAGTAAGCTTGTCATATATGGCCTTTATTAAGTTGAGGTATGTTCCCTCTAGAGGTATGTTCCCTCTACATCTGATTTTGTCAGAACTTTTTCTGCATTTATTGAGATGATCGTATGATTTTTCTTCTTCAATTTTGTAATGAGGTGTGTCACATTGATTGATTTGTGCATATTAAACGATCCTTGCATCCCTGGGATAAATCCCATTTGATCATAGTGTATAATCTTTTTAATGTATTGTTGAATTTGGTTTGCTAATATTTCATTGAGGACTTTTGCATCTATATTCATCAGGGATTTGGGTCTGTACTTTTCTTTTTTTTGTGGTGTTTTTGTCTGATTTAGTATCAGAGTGATGCTGGCTTCGTAGAATGAGATCAGAAGTTTCCTTCCTCTGCAATGTTTTGGAATAGTTTGGGAAGGATAGGTGTTAACTCTTCTTTAAATGTTCGGTGAAATTCTCCTGTGAAGACATCTTGTCCTGTACTGTTGTTTGTTGGGAGTTTTAAAAACATTATTGATTCAGTTTCATTACTGGTAAATGGTCTGTTCATATTTTCTATTTCTTCTTATTCAGTCTTGGGAGATTGTACATTTCTAGGAATTTGTCCATTTCTTCTAGGTTGTCAACCAGTCTTTATTCAGTGTCTTTTAGTCATTTTGGTTGTCTGAAGCTCATTGTCTAGTATATTCTTTAGGAAGTGCTCATGGGAGCAATATTCCTTGAGGTCTTGTTTATTGATAATGGTTGTCTGTGCTTTTTATACTTGAAGTTCAGTATTACTGAATATAAAATCCTTGGCTCACATTTTCTTTCCTTAACTCATTATTGACTGGGGGATTTTTGCAGAAACTAATACGTGTGGCTGGCGATTTTTATTTTGGCTGGCCAAAAATTAATTCTGTTATTTCACTAACACTTTGCGGATTATTACATTCAATAGTTACACCTGACACACCTGTAAAGTCTTCTAATTTTGTGAAATATTCTCTTCAATCCACTCTTCTGTAGAAGCAAAGGAGCATTCTCCAGCACCATGAATTTCATTTTCACTTTCCATATCAGAATCAATCACTAAGGTTTTTTGTCTTTTTGTTGGTCTAATATTCATATTGTCTGAATCAGAACTATATTCTGAAGAACTATCATCTTTTGAGACACTAGTATATGTTGCTCAGACAATCAGAAAATTCACTGAAAAATTCTTCTTCACTCAAAATTTCGCAATGCATCATTTTTGAAAATTTTGCATTTATAATATACACAAGGTATAGAGCAAAATGTGAATAACAACAATCATAAGTTGTATAATGAACCCTTGATCAATTTTAAGCTCTAACAACTTCCCCCTGGTGATGATAATTGTATCTCTCTCTAAAAACATATTGATAGGTCTCTGGTGAATAATGTCTTAAGTGTCTTAAGTATGTTACTTTATTTTCTTCTGGCATAAAGTGTTGCTGATTAGAAGTTTGTTAATGTAATTTTCTGTTCTTTATAAGTCACACATGTTTTTTGCATAAAAGGCCAAAATTTTTTTTCTTTTTTACAAGGTCTAGTAATTTTATTAGACTATGATTTGATGTTGGTTATTCTGCATGGATAATCAGTTATATGGTGTGCTCTTTCAATATGTAGTTTCACATCCTTTTAAAAAATATCAGCGGGTGGGGCTTCCCTAGTGGCGCAGTGGTTGAGAGTCCACCTGCCGATGCAGGGGACACGGGTTTGTGCCCCGGTCCGGGAAGATCTCACATCCCGCGGAGCGGCTAGGCCCGTGGGCCATGGCTGCTGAGCCTGCGCGTCCGGAGCCTGTGCTCCGCAACGGGAGAAGCCACAACAGTGAGAGGCCCATGTACCGCAAACAACAACAACAACAACAACAACAAATATCAGGAATACTTTCTTGAATTATAATTTAAAAAATTTGTTTTGCTCTTTTCCTTGGGTTTTCATCTTCAGGGACTCCTAATACTCATATATTGCAACTTCTTTGCCTATCTTAAATGTCATTTTCTCTTAAATTCATTTTATCACTCTTCATCTCATTATAATTTAATTTTTTCTCCTTTTGATTTTCTAATTTTAATTCTTTATTTGTTGCATTTATTTACTCATGTATTCTAGTATAGCTTACATTTTTAAAAGATTTTAAATTTCTAATTCTGTTTTGAATTGAATCACCTTATTTCTGACTTTTCTACTTTTGATTTATGTTATTTCATGTTCTATATCATTAATATAGATTGGGTTCTTCTGAAATAATAATTTGCAGTTTTGATCTTTTTTTCTATCTTTCATGTCTTTCTGGTGTGATTTCATTGTGATTATATGGGATTTGACCTTGATACATTTTAAGTTGTTCATTTCTTATAAAATTATATTTGGAATGTTTAGAAAGTAGTAGATTTTTCTGACTTCACAGACCTCCCCCTTCTGCTATCTGCATACAGTGTTAAAAATATAGCACCTTGCTTTCTGAGATTTTCTGGCTCTGTTCAGCTTCCCCACTATTATCAGTATCTTCTTCCTTTTTTGTCTCTTTCTTGCTAAACCATGCCTCCAGTCCCAGTAATTTCTCTTCAGTATAGAGACCTGTGCCCTCGTGTGTCAAGTGTGAGAGTTCCTAGATAGCAGACTGCTTCACCTTTAAAGAACTTACAACAGGAGCTTTACACTCACATGCTGCTGGAGTGAACAATATCTTTTTCAGTTTCAGCCACTCTTCTCAAATTGGCATGTTGTACTTTTCAGGTATTATCTATTGGGCGTTTTTTGGTTCTCTTATTCTTTGGGTCATCAAATGCCTTGTTATTTTCTGCTGCTTTCTCCCACACAGATGCCAATGACACAAAGGTCTTGTGACTATTGGTAGTTTGTCTCTACCTGCTTGTATTTTGAGGTTGTGTTGTACCTTGTTACCCAGTTTGTTGAATGTTTGTTTTTGCTATCTAGGTGCTATCTTTTTAATGTGGTGATACAGGAGGACTATGCTGAAAAACTATGCTGCCACTACTATCTTCCTAGAATCTCACAACAGTTGTTCTTTTTATAGATAAGGTACCCGAGGCCCAAGGAGGTACAGTTATTTGCCCAAGATCACATAGCTAGCTGCAGAAGATAAATGTACTTGAAAGCACCTTGATTAGGACCTGGTACAGAGAGTCTACTTAATGCATGCTCTTTCCTTCCTACTTCCCTCTCTCCCTTCCTCTCTTCTTCCTATCCTTCTTTGCTTCCTTCATTGCCTCCAATTCTTCCTCATTCCCTCCAGAGCCTAGATTTAAACCCAGTTATTTCTGACTTCAAAGCCTCTGCAAGCTCATTTAATATGCTATGCTTCTACCCCATGATGTGAAGTCACTGGACCTTTTAATTCAGCAAAACCATTTAAACAAAATTAGTTTCACTAAAACCTACACTTGTCTTGCTCTAAGAACATTTTCCTCTCTGGTTTTATGCTCACATACTTTTCAAATGGAATCTATAAATGTCAGATTCTGTGACACATGCCTCCTTAAAATATGGTTTGTTAGAAGTAAATCGATGCTTTTATTTTAATGAATATATTTACAGGCATTTTATGTAATTCTTTGAAAGCCTTTTTCATCTCCCACCTCCATCCAGGAAACCACATTTGATAAGAAGTAAATGAAATCTGAACCTAAAAAACCTTGATTTCACTTTCAAATTTAAAATCCACAGAATTTAAAGAGATTTTAAACTTGACCAAAGTCAAATATCCTGCTTTTGAAAAATCTTATAAAAGCACTACTTTGATTTGAAAACTATACTGCTCTGGGACCCAAGTTCATAAAATCCCAAGCTCCTTTTGGTTAGGATGTTTGACTCCTGATGATACTTGATTGAAAATGATTCATTCAAAAATTGGACACACCATGAAGGCTCCCAAGGAATTTATACAAGTACACTCTGTTATGTAAAAACTCCCAATATACTAATTCTCCATAATCCTCTACGTAAGGCCAATTAGTAATTAGATCTTAGCGAGCAAAATTTTGCCTAAGGCATTAAGTCACCACACAAATCCTAAGGGATTCATAGCTCTCGTTCAAGCCAATGCCTTTATAAAATCCTGTTCCAGTTTTTGGCTCTATAATGGATTTCCCAGGTTGGTGATACATCAACAGAAAATGCCATTTCCTTATTTTTTTTCTCCTTGAACTTCCTGCTCTTACTGTGCAGGCTTAGTTCTTACTGTTTGAATTTACTTATTGTGGTTTGCATAAAATTATCCTACACTCATCTACACATAGTAGATAATGGTTATTTGCCTATAAATCTAAGGGGTACTGAGTTTTATATACCTTCCTGCTCTGTGGGCACTCACTGAACAAATGAGCAGTTGTTCTTGAAACATTTTTTATTTTTATGGGATTTGGAACTGTTTCTCCTTGTTGCTTTGTTGTTTTTTAGCAGCTTGAGGCTCCTTCTTTCTTGGTGTTTACTCTGGAGCTGGTGTGAACAGAGGCTCTTGGAAATGGTGGAGTGTTAATATCCTGGAGTGTGTCTTGCTTCATGTGAAAGATTGCTTCTCTAGGCTGCTGGGAGCTGCAGCAGAGGCAAGCCTTTCACAACACACACGGAAATACACACAGAGTCATGAATGGCCACACACCTACGCTCACCCTCTCACATTCTCTGATTTCGTATGTGCAGAAACAGGCCAGGAAATCTGACTCCATGTTGATTGGAACATTACTTTGCATTCATTTACAGAATATTTGGAACCTCACATGTGTTTCTCATTAACACTCATGTTTTATTGTTCTATGTAATTTTTTAAAAATTAAATAAACCTGTATCAGAAATTGTCACTTTGCTTTAAAGAAGCACAATTAACTCCCTTTGGGGAAGCAAAGAAAGAATGAGATGAAATATTTCTGTTCCTTTACATGTATTTCCATAAATGAGACTGGCATTAAGACATAATAATGAATTTGAGGTTCAACGGATTTTTAAATAGCTTTTGAACAAATCGAGCACAAAGTGGCATTACTTACACAAAGAAACTCGTTTAAAACAGAGCCCATTAATGAAATGTGGTTTAAAATCATGTCTGTCTTAAATATATGTTCAGAATTGAAAGTTACTGGGCCAGAGACTGAAAGTTAAGTAAGCTGATACCTGAATATTATAACTGTAAATTTGGAGGTACATTAATTTTTTCAACCCACAAGGGCGTGATTTGGTAAAGTCATACCCAGCATAATATTCTTAGGCCTTAATGACTTCATAAATTTCCAAAAATGCAGTTATTTGAATCTATTTCTATTTTTCTTAACAACCTACAGGCTGTTCCCAAACTCAGCCTGGTTATGTTGTAGCCCCTTTAAAAAAAAAAAAGGAAAAAAAAAAGCCTATCTATCTATCTGTTGGACTGCGCCCCACAGGCCTGCAAGGTCTGTGCTTGCCCAGCTTCAAGACCTAAGAGCCCAGAGTCAGCAACAGAGATGTCAATGGTTTAATGGATGGGGAAGTTTACACATCTGAAGCAGGGTCCTAGAGCAACACCCCACTGTGTTCAGCAGATGGTAGGCAGGACACGGGGGTAGTCTTTGTTCCCGGGGAGGGGAGAGGGGAAGAGGAGATTACCAGTTATAGGGGAATTGATGTCAGGTGGGCTTATTAGTTACCAGGGAAACCAGTAGAGGGGCATGCCCCTCACTGCCCCTTTGATAATGAGAGTCACTAGCTGGGGCCTGGGGCAAGTATGCAGGATGGTCAGTCATATGAGTAGAGTATAGGTGAAGCAGGCACTGGTCAGGCAGGGAATGTACAGAGAGCAAGGGAGCAACCCTCTTGAGGGGCCTGACCATACTCTATCCATCTACCTATCTATGTATCTATCATCTATCTACGTATCTGAATCCAAGTGGCTAAATCAAGTGTTCCAAGACCCAGATATCAGGTTCACATCACCTCCTGACTCCTTACCTATTCTTTCAGTTCACTCTTTCATTCTACATGTTTTGGATAGTGTTTTGAATATTAATCATATTTTTTATGTCCTATATTTGACATCTTGGGATCCTTGAGGACCCAGGGGGGAACTGCCCTTCCCAGGATTATTTAGTTCCTAAAGATAGCAAACAACTTGCCTGTGAGCACACCTTTGATATGCAAACCGACCAATCAGAGCCCATACCTCCAACCACCTCCATTATATATTCTTTTTTTTTTTTTTTTTTTTCGGTACGCGGGCCCCTCACCGTTGTGGCTTCTCCCGTTGCGGAGCACAGGCTCCGGACGCGCAGGCTCACCGGCCATGGCTCAGGGGACCAGCCGCTCCGCGGCATGTGGGATCTTGCCGGACCGGGGCACGAACCCGTGTCCCCTGCATCGGCAGGCGGACTCTCAACCACTGCGCCACCAGGGAAGCCCCCATTATATATTCTTATACACCAAGCCAATAGTCTCCCTGCGACTAGGTAACAGACAACTGGGAAACACCCCTATAGTCTAGAACCCACTGGAATTATTCAAACTATCTGATCCTAAACTATCCACTGTGTACTTACCCTGCTTAACCCATTCCTCCTCTCAAAACCCCAATAAGTCTCTGCCTCATGATTTTTTCTTCTCCCCTCTGCCTCCTGACTGATCCAAGTGCTTCGCTGTGTGGCCCCTGCAAGCCATGGAGTGCTCCCTCCTCCTGGGAACTGTAGTAATAAACCATCTTTTCAATAGCAGTCATTCCTGATCTGTTGGCCTCACCATACCTGATTAAAACAAATCCTGGGTACATTTTGATACCCATCCCTATCATAGACTCCTGGCCTTTCTTTAGTTCTTTTTGTTTCCTATTCCTAAAGAGCTTTCTGACTCTGGACCATGCCTAACACTATTAGATACTCATTTTTAGTGAGGTATCCTCTTGTAAAACTCCTGTTTTTAAAACTTTAATACTCACAGAGGAGCACCTTGAATTAAGGGTGGTTAGACATCAGCCAAGTCCCTGGCTTTTGAGGTAAAGGTGCTCCATCCTGCCAGGCATAACCCAATCTCCAATGCTGCCTCAGAGATGGAGATGGTTTCAACAGTAATGTACTTCTGCTGCACGTCCCCTAGGCTCTGCTATTATCTCAAGCCCACAGCGAGTCTTACCTTATTAATCATGCTTCAGATCCCAGTTCTCCCATGGAGTGTAAGAACCTTCTGCCTAATCTTCCAGGCTCATTTCTGCATCTTCTTAGGTATTTTCTCCACCATTTCCACCCAACAGTCTCCTTACTATCTAGCCAAAGTTGTACCAATCCTTAAATCCTTTATGAAATCTCCAATAATACCCCCTTTCTTAATCTGATTATATTTCATTGAACATTCTGTCATTTGTTTTCTTTTCTTCTTTATTTCATGTGCATTTTTCTTGTGTAGCTGGATTATTAGATTTTAAAATACTTGGCACTGTAGAAAAGCTTGGAATTTGGAGTCAGAAGACTTGAGCACATGTGCTAATTTTATTACTTACAAGCTGCATTAGTCTGCTTGGACTTCCATACTACAATACTACAGGCTGGGTGACTTAGACAACAGAAATTTATTTTCTCACAGTTCTGGAGGCTAAAAGTCCCAGATCAAGGTAATGCAAGGTTGGTTCCTAGTAAAGAATCTTTTCCCAGCATGTAAACAACCACCTTCTCACTTTATCCTCATATGGTCCTTCTAGGGTGCATACGTTTGGCAGTTGGAAAGAGAGAGAAAGAAAGAGAGCTTTTCTTTTTCTTTTTTAGAAAGAGCTTTCTGGTGTCTGTTCTTTTAAGAGCACCAATCTCATCAGATCAATGCCCCACCTTATGTCCTAACTTAACCTTAATCATTTTCCTAGATGCCCCATCTCCAAATACAGACATACTGGGGGTTTGGGCTTCAACATATGAATTTTGAGGAGACATGAACATTCCAAGTGACTATGACAATATCTTTACTTTTGAAAATGAGAATACTACTACCTGAAATTTCTTCCCAATGCCTTCCAAAGGGCTGAAACATGTTAAGTGCTCAAAGATAGTTACTGTATAGAATTTTAGGTAAAGAATTTTATTCTGTGTATTTATCAAATTGATATAGCAGGACAATAAGTAAATTTATGTCATCTGAGGCTCTGAAGTTAACTTTTCTGGCTTGAAGTGTTGGATATTGGCTGCTAGAAAGGAGTCACATTTTTGCAGCTGGTTCTTTCCATTACCGCCACACATAGGATGAAATAGTCTATGGTATCAAATTCTCTCTCTCTCTCTCTAAAAAGAAATTTTAAAGAACACTTCAGAGGAAACCATCTTATTTATCATACTGTCAAACTAGCTTCCAACTCCAGTGTGAAAATCTCAGAGTTCTAGCTGAAATATGGAAAGGCCCTTTACAATTACATGTCATAGTTATAGAGGCCAGTTTTGTTCTATTTGGAATTTGGTACTACTTTTCAGTAAGTTCTATTTCATCCCTTCCAGGTCTACTAGATTTTGTCTTTTAGACTCTCTTCCTAAGGAAACAAAAACTCTTTTTGGTGAATATTAGGTAAAAATTCAAGTTAAAATCGCCAACCCAGGCTACTCCTTAGAACTTCAAGTTGGTTATTCAGTCCTTCCTGATTCCCAGATCATGGATCTTTTGCAATAATATTTTTATGTGCTGCCACCAGTTATTACCAGCTCTTCTTTTGACTTATCCCCAAATTTCTCTTTGTTCTCGCTTTCTTTCTGCTCCATTCCTTGTTAAGTTTTCATCGTGCTCCAAGGAAAACACATTATTTTCTTCTTTAAACATTCTTTCTCATCTGAATTCCTATTCTCAGTTAATGGTATCACTTTTCATCTTGTTGACCGAATTAGAAACTTTGGAATCAGTTTTAATTCCTTCTACTTTTACATTCCTCACGTGTAATTTAATTGATCACTGAATCATGATGCTTCTCTCTCTTGAATACCTCTGAATTCATTCATTTATTCAATAAGCATTTATGGGCTTCCCTGGTGGCGCAGTGGTTGAGAGTCCGCCTGCTGATGCAGGGGACATGGGTTCGTGCCCCGGTCCGGGAAGATCCCACATGCTGTGGAGCGGCTAGGCCCGTGAGCCATGACTGCTGAGCGTGCGCGTCCAGAGCTTGTGCTCCGCAATGGGAGAGGCCACAACAGTGAGAGGCCCGCATAACGCAAAAACAACAACAACAACAACAACAACAACAAAATAAGCATTTATTGAGAACTGTTTATGTACCAGGTACTAGGAATTCAATGGTGAGTGAGATCAGCCTGGTCCTCACAGTCACTGGTTTTATGGTCTAGTGGGAAATGAGTTTTCTCTGCTTGGGAAAATGGTGGTTACTCTGAACTCATTGAAGGGATGTCAGGGCAACAGGAATACAGAGGGAATAGAAGGTGCAAAGCCCTGGGAACAAAAGAAAAAATGTCTATTAGTGAAATGGAACCAATCTCAATAATTACAAATGCCTTCTAAGTTAGAGGTTCTCTCACCTCTAACTAATCTTTTGTTTGCTGATAAACCTGTCTTTCTACAACACAGACTTGATTATTATACCCTTGTTTAAGAACTATTGATGAATTCCCATTATCTATAAAGTCCAAACTCAGCATATGATACATAACCCTGTGTGGGATACCCCTAGCTATCCCACATTACTTGCCATTTCCCAAATAAAAATGAACTTTAAATTTTCATGAACATGCACTTTAAATTTGCTTCTTTGTTCTACATTCGTTCACCTGATAAACTCACTTTAGACTCAGTTTTAATGTCATTATGAAAACTTCCCTGACCCTCCAATTTTTCAAATAAAAATAATTGCTTTTTTGTCTTTGATTTTGTAGCTAGTCACAAGTTCATACTGTAAAACTGCCTCCATAGCCAGATTATGTATTTTTCAAGCCCTCTGACTATCTTTATTGCTTTTCTAGCTCTGAAACAGTGTTCAGTAATACATCAGAGGTGTTCAGTAAATATATACTAAATTAAGCTGAATTCACTCTTTCACAAATACTCTTTTCTCTCCTCACTGGGATCAATGCACTTGACTTCTTATGTTTGATTTTTCTCCTTCCCATTTTTAGAAATCATTTGTCCATTAAACTCAGGCCTTGCATTTAACCAAGAAATCTTTTTAATAAAAATAAAACTACTGTGGAGTGCACCACTGAATTAATATGAGAATTATCAACTTTTATAAAGTTGGGCTTACAATAACATACATTTCCTTATGTAGATACTGACATCCTGATGTTGATTCTTTTTTTTAAATTTATTTATTTTTAAATTTTATTTATTTATTTTTTTTGGCTGTGTTGGGTCTTCGTTGCTGCACGTGGGCTTTTCTCTGGTTGCGTAGAGCAGGGGCCACTCTTCGTTGCAGTGCACAGGCTTCTCATTGCAGTGGCTTTTTTTGTTGTGGAGCACGGGCTCTAGGCACGCGGGCTTCAGTAATTGTGGCACACGGGCTCAGTAGTTGTGGCTCATGGGCTTAGTTGCACCACAGCATGTGGGATCTTCCTGGACCAGGGCTTGAACCTGTGTCCCCTGCATTGGCAGACGGATTCCCAACCACTGCGCCACCAGGGAAGCCCTGATATTGATTCTTGAAATCTAAAATAATAATGTCATTTTACTTCTCCAACTGCTGCTTTTTCTGGCTTTTCCTATACTAACTAGCTTAATACATATTTATTTAAATAAATAAGTATGTATTATGTTCAGTTTAATTCAGTGGAAGTGATTACCAACAAATTTGAAGGCAAAAACGTAAGGATCACCATAACAAAGGATTTATTATTGGCAAACAAACAGTATCCTGAATTTCTCAATGTCTCAGGATCCCCTGCATCATGTAAATATCTACCTAGGAATTTATAATATAGAAAAAAAACCCCTATATTATTCTCTATATGAAGGATGTTATTTTACAAGTATGCATTTGCTTGTGCTATTTTCTCTGCCTAGAAAATCCTAACCAGTCTTATTCTTTATAAGAACCACTCTTTAGAAAAGTCCTAACGATACTACCGGAAAACTACTAGAGCTCATTGATGAATTCGGTAAAACTGCAGGATACAAAGTTAATACACAGAAATCTCTTGCATTCCTATACACTAACAACAAAAGATTAGAAAAAGAAATTAAGAAAACAACCCCATTTACCAATGTATCAGAAAGAATAAAATACCTAGGAATAAACCTACCTAAGGAGACAAAAGACCTGTACTTGGAAAACTATAAGATGCTGATGAAAGAAATTGAAGATACAAACAGATGGAAAGATATACCATGTTCTTGGATTGGAAGAATCAGTATTGTCAAAATGACTCTACTACCCAAGGCAATCTACACATTTAATTCAATCCCTATCAAATTACCAATGGCATTTTTCACAGAACTAGAACAAAAAAATTTTAAATTTATATGGAAATGCAAAATACCCCAAATAGCCAAAGCAATCCTGAGAAAGAAAAATGGAGCTGGAAGAATCAGATTCCCTGACTTCAGACTATGCTACAAAGCTACAATAATTAAAACAGTATGGTACTGGCACAAAAACAGAAGTATAGACAAGTGGAACAGGATCCAAAGACCAGAAATAATCCCACACACCTATGGCCAATTAATCTACAACAAAGGAGGCAAGAATATACAATGGAGAAAAGGCAGTCTCTTCAATAAGTGGTGCTGGGAAAACTGGCCAGCTACAT
Source organism: Orcinus orca (assembly GCF_937001465.1). Lineage (NCBI taxonomy): Eukaryota > Metazoa > Chordata > Mammalia > Artiodactyla > Delphinidae > Orcinus > Orcinus orca. The sequence continues at coordinate 60,190,178 of NC_064559.1, read as the reverse complement.
GTTAAAGAATGAAATTAGAACATTCTCTAACACCATACACAAAAATAAACTCAAAATTGATCAAAGACCTAAATGTAAGGCTGGACACTATAAAACTCTTAGAGGAAAACATAGGCAAAACACTATTTGACATAAATCACAGCAATATTTTTTGCTCCACCTCCTAGAGTAATGAAAATAAGAACAAGAATAAACAAATGGAACCTAATTAAACTTAAAAGCTTCTGCACAACAAAGGAAACCATAAACAAAATGAAAAGACAACCCACAGAATGAGAGAAGATATTTGCAAACAAAGTGACCAAAAAGGGATTAATCCCCAAAATATACAAACAGCTCATGCAGCTCTATGTCAAAAAAACAAACAACCCAATCAAAAAATGGGCAGAAAATCTAAACAGACATTTCTCCAAAGAAGACATACAAATAGCCAAAAATCACATGAAAAGATGCTAGATCACTAATTATGAGAGAAATGCAAATCAAAACTACAATGAGATATCACCTAACACCAGTCAGAACGGCCATTATCAAATCTACAAACAGTAAATGCTGGAGAGGGTGTGGAGAAAAGGGAGATGCCCTGCACTGTTGGTGGGAATGTAAATTGATGCAACCACTTTGGAGAACAGTATGGAGGTGCCTTCAAAAACTAAAAATAGAACTACCATATGATCCAGCAACCCCACTCCTGGGCATATATCCAGAGAAAACCATAATCTGAAAGGATACATGCACCCCAATGTTCATTGCAGCACTACTTACAATAGCCAAGACATGGAAGCAACCTAAATGTCCATTGACAGATGAATTGGTAAAGAAGATGTAGTACATATATACAATGGAATATTACTCAGCCATAAAAAAGAATGAAATAATACCATTTGCAGCAACATGGATGGACCTAGAGATTATCACACTAAGTGAAGTAAGACAGAGAAAGACAAATATCACATGATATCACTCATATGTGGAATCTAATTTTTTAAAAAATGATACAAATGAACTTATGTATAAAACAGAAACAGATTTAAAGATATCAAAATCAAACATGGTTGCCAAAGGGGAAATGTGGTCAGGAGGAGGGAAAAATCAGGAGCTTGGGATGAACATACACACACTACTATATATAAGATAGATTAGCAATAAAGACCTATTGTATAGCACAGGGAACTCTACTCAATATTCTGTGATAACCTATATGAGAAAAGAATCTAAAAAAGAATGGATACATGTATATGTATAACCGAATCACTGTGCTATACACCTGAAACTAACATAACATTGTGAATCAACTATACTCCAATAAAATTTTTAAAAATACCACTCTTTAAAACCCAGCTTTATTATTGCTTCTTGCATGAAGCATTACAGTAAGAATCCACAGAATCCTGTTTTTATTTTAGAGCACATTCCACATCATATCAAAATTATCTTTTTACCCTCTGTTTTTCCCAATTGAGAGTAAACTCTTCAAAGAAACGATCCAAGTTATTTTTTTTTTAATAAATCTTTCTTGGAGTATAACTGCTTCACAAAACTGTGTTAGTTTCTGTTGCATAACAAAGTGAATCAGGCATACGCATACAGATGTCCCCATATCCCCTCCCTCTTGAGCCTCCCTCTCATCCTCCCTATCCCACTAATCAATAAATTTGGTAAGGTTGCAGGATACGAAATTAATGCACAGAAATCTTTGGCATTCCTATACACCAATAATGAAAAATCAGAAAGAGAAATTAAGGAAACACTCCCATTTACCATTGCAACAAAAAGAATAAAATACCTAGGAATAAACCTGCCTAAGGAGGCGAAAGACTTGTACTCAGAAAACTATAAAACACTGATTGAAGAAATCAAAGATGACATAAACAGATGGAGAAATATACTATGTTCTTGGATGGTAAGAATCAATATTGTGAAAATGACTCTACTACCCAAAGCAATCTACAGATTCAATGCAATCCCTATCAAACTACTAATGGTATTCTTCACAGAATTAGAACAAAAAATTTTACAATTTGTGTGGAAACACAAAAGACCCCGAATAGCCAAAGCAACCTTGAGAAAGAAAAACAGAGTTGGAGATGTCAGGCTCCCTGACTTCAAACTATACCACGATCCATGTTTTATTAATGTATTTTATTCCAGTGTTCCTGACACACAGTAGCTTCTTAGTAAATGTTTATTGACATTATTGAGTTTTGATGCTTAATGTATTTTTTTACACCAAATGTATTTTCAGGGCTGGCAGTAGGTAGATATGTGAAGTTTGTCTCTTGTATTCTTCTGCTATAATCTCCTTTCTTCCTAACTTTGAGTGCATACTTTTTTGTCTTCATGATTTTCCAGCAGTCTTCTCTCATGGTTAAGAATATGTCTCTTATAGTCTTGTAACACTAAGATGTTAATGAGGGATATACCAAAGGAATTAGTTGTGTAATTTTTGGCACCAAGGCACCTGAGTAGGGGGTCTCTATTTTGGTGGGCTTGAGACTTTCCAGTTCTGGTTAAATTATGGTAAGTATGCCCCTACATCATATCACTCTTTGCTGCTACCATTAAGTAATCTTGGAACTCCAGAGATCTGTTCAGTGTTAGTTCTTCCCATATAACCAAATGTCTCATATGAGTAAATCCAATTTGGAGAAATGTTGGCTAAACATAATAAAAAGTTTCTTTTAATTGAGAGGTATTGAACTGAAATACCTCTGATGTGTCCAGCGGGAATTTTACATGTTGATTTCTCCATCTATTCAATGTTTACTATTTAGGATACTGGTTTATTGCCACACAAATTTCTGCCCCAACTCTGCAAACTAAACTATCATAATTGGATGTCTATACATTAGCATTCCATCTGAGGACATTTTCAGTCTGGCTCTTCATTACCTTGTCAGTCAACCCTCCGCATATTCTCTTTTCAAGTCATATAAGACTGCTTCTAAATCACCAAACCACTATCTATTTTCACTCTTCTATAGCTTAGCTCACATAGTTTGCTTTCTCTGGATTTCTCTTCTCTTGCTTATCTCCCTTTAACGTTTTGACTCATCTTTCAACTCTCCTGAGAAAGAGTGATAGATTCTCAAAATAGAATGACTTGCTCCTTCTTATAACTCCCCCAACACTTTTGTCTAGATTATAGAATTTATTACAGTGTTGTAGCTTGCTCTATCCTTGTGTATATCACCCACTGAAATATTAATTCCTTGAGATAAAGGATTGTGTCTTCCTCATATTTTTTTCTCCCTTCTCAGCCCATTTCAGTTCCTAGAAACTTAGAACAATTTGTTTTACACGCAGTGGAGGGATGTTGTAATAAGTCAAGTCAGTAAATCAATTGAGCTGGCATATATAGGACACTAAAATAAAGTAATATATTTACAGTAAACTTTTTTTTCAGAGCTATAGGACTGCTTTAGCCTTGGTTTTTCATTTATGTTAATAGTATTATCAAAGTGAACTGTATATATTACTATAACCATAGGGTGATGCTGGTCATTCAAGCCAGAGTCTGGATAGCAGTAGATGAAACGCACAGATTATATGAATAGCTGGTTGGTTGACCTAAGGATTCCTTAACCTCTGAAATCAAACGATGCCTGTGATTTTTATTACTGGCCTATGCAGAGGCTTATAGGCAAAGTAGATGCTGGCCATGGTGCTGAAGATTTATTTATTTATTTATTTATTTATGGCTGCGTTGGGTTTTCGTTGCTGCGCGCGGGCATTCTCTAGTTGTGGAGAGCAGGGGCTACTCTTCGCTGCAGTGCGCGGCCTTCTCATTGCGGTGACTTCTCTTGTTGCGGAGCATGGCTCTAGGCATGTGGGCTTCAGTAGTTGTGGCATGTGGCTCAGTAGTTGTGGTGCATGGGCTTAGTTGCTTCACGGCATGTGGGATCTTCTCCGACCAGGGCTCGAACCTGTGTCCCCTGCATTGGCAGGTGGATTCTTAACCACTGCGCCACCAGGGAAGTCCGGTGCTGAAGATTTAAATTACACGTGATTATCTCTTAGCCATATGGTTTTACACAACATCAGAAAAATCAAACCAGTGCCAGTTGAGCACAAGTTTAATTTATTTTATAGACTATGTTAATGTATGCCTATATATAATGATATCATTGCCCACAACACTTATCAGTTCTACTGGCATTTCTCAACACAGGATAGATTGAAGTACATCATTCCTGAATCATTTAATTTTTTTCAGGGACTTAAAATGTGACTGTAGCTATCTATCATACTCTTAAAAAACTCCTTGTGGAAGTATTATGGATGGCTTCATAAAATTAAGACACTGTTCACCAAATCAAGATACAAGTACCAATAAGCATTCATGTCAGGCAGGGACCTTCATTGAAGAAATCAGATTTACTGTGTAGATATTCATCCTCAAATTTACATATTGGAAAATTTTTTGTTCCAGACATAGTTTTAATACTTATAGTAAGAAGTGAGGAAAAATGCTTAGAATAGTGAGGTTCTGAATTAAGCAGATTTGATGACATATATCTTGAGGTAGATTGGGTGTACAGTATTGTTTTCCTTCTATGTAAGCTTCACTTGTGGATGAATATTTTTATGTGTGTGTGTAGTTTAGGCTTTAATGAAACCTCAGTGTGGAAGTAGTAAAGTGTTACTATGCAGATTCCTTTCAAAGCCTGTTTAGGTGAAGGTCAGTTGATAATAGTATCTGAATATAGAGGAGAAGAAATAAAAGAACAAATCTTTCAAATACTGTTGCCAACACATTTTTTAAAGACAATATATTTCCACATTCTAAGGTTTTTGTTGTTGTTGTTGTTCTGTACTTCTGTCTTATCTCACATGATTGTTGAAGGAGTCAATTGAAATAATGAAAATAAACACATTTTGTAGCCTAAAACTTCCTATGCAAATACAAGATTTTATTATTACCATTTCATATTTGGTCTTGATTCTAAGCCTTTTCACCTTTTATCCTACTCTTCAAACTAAGGTCACAAATCTTGGATGGTAGGTGAAGACTTTCTCAGAAATAAAATGCCTGAAATAGATTAAAGGAATAAATGTCCAGATCTTTGACTTTGATATATATTGATACTTGTTCCCCAAATTGATCTGCCTGACAAAGCACCTGTTTTGAAGGAGCAGGTATTACTTTCCCACCTTCTTTTTCACAGTTGTTCTTTCCTCACTTTACATTCAGGATATCCCATTTAGGATATTACTATGATACATTTTTCTGAGGTGTAAAAAATCTCTGTGGCTCCAACCAATAGGACAATTTGAAATATTAATGTGGTATTGATAAATGGTTGCTTCTGGGTTACAGCTTCATTTGCAAATAAAATTTCCACTTCTTTGCTTTCAACAAAACAGAAGATGTAATTAAATTATTAGTTGTTATCTAATTAAAAAAAATTTTTGATAATAGGTCATATAGGATTTTTGACATAAAAATAATAAATATAAATAAATATATAGGGACTTCTCTGGTGGTCCAGTGGTTAAGACTGCCTTCCAATGCAGGGGGTGTGTGTTCGAACTTTGGCTGGGGAGCTAAGATCCCACATGCCTCACGGCCAAAAAACCAAAACATAGAACAGAAGCAATATTGTAACAAATTCAATAAAGACTTTAAAAATGGTCTACATCGGGCTTCCCTGGTGGCGCAGTGGTTGAGAGTCCGCCTGCCGATACAGGGGACACGGGTTCGTGCCCCAGTCCGGGAAGATCCCACATGCCGTGGAGCGGCTGGGCCCGTGAGCCATGGCCGCTGAGCCTGTGCGTCCGGAGCCTGTGCTCCACAACGGGAGAGGCCACAACAGTGGGAGGCCCGCGTACTGCAAAAAAAAAAAAAAAAAAAAAAAAATGGTCCACATCAACTTAAAAAATATATATATAGATAGATATGGTGTAATAAAACTTTCATTCCCATACTATGAAGACTGTTACTGTGTCTATACCTATTAAAACAAATTAAATTAAAAGAAATAGAATTTATGATCAGTCCTGTCTCATTATACTAGTAAATTATTTATCCATAGATACATTAATTGAAAATATAAGATCCAATCTATCTTATTAAAAGATATTTCCAATAAAAATTTCATTTTATTTAAAAATGATTTATGAGATCTGAACAATACTTATGTTTTGACTTCTTAATTTTGGAGTGCCCAGGGTCTTTGGTGTTTACAGGTCTTTTGCTGTATCTATCGTCAGTTCCTTCTTTATTTCATCTAGTCTCAGTGCTTTATATTCTATTTGTATACTGATAACTCTCAGTATACAAATAGAATATAAAATGAAATCCAGAATTATGCAATCCAGATGTGAAACCAACTACTTTGTCAACATCTCCACTTGTATATCTGACATCTTAAAGTTTTGAGTTTTTCTCAAAATTTGCTCTACCCACAGCCTTTTCTGTTAGCTGAAAGATACTCCATACTCTCAGTAGTTTGGATGCCGAATCTTTAAGTTATTCTTTGTTCTTTTCTTTCTTTTATATCCCACATCCATTCTGTCAAAAAACTCTATTAGCTTTACCATCAAACTACATTTGGACTCTGTGACTTCTCACTACTCGACGGCTAACAACTTGGCTTGAGCCTCCATCATATCTTGTCTCTATTAATTCAGTAGTTTCCTAACTGGTGTCCTAAGTCCACACTTGTCACCTTATAGTCTATTCTCAATCAGAAGCCAGAATCAACTTGTTAAACATGTCATATTATGTTACTTCTCTCATAATCCTGAAAAGGTAACTGTGATGATTAATTTTTAAAAAAATCTTTATTGGAGTATAATTGCTTTACAATGGTGTGTTAGTTTCTGCTTTATAACAAAGTGAATCAGTTATACATACACTATGTTCCTATATCTCTTCCCTCTTGCATCTCCCTCCCTCCTACCCTCCCTATCCCACCCCTCCAGGCAGTCACAAAGCACCGAGTTGATCTCCCTGTGCTATGCGGCTGCTTCCCACTAGCTATCTACCTTATTTTTGGTAGTGTATCTATGTCCATGCCTCTCTCTCGCTTTGTCACAGCTTGCCCATCCCCTTCCCCATATCCTCAAGTCCATTCTCTAGTAGGTCTGTGTCTTTATTCCTGTCTTACCCCTAGGTTCTTCATGACATTTTTTTCCTTAAATTCCATATATATGTGTTAGCATACGGTATTTGTCTTTCTCTTCCTGACTTACTTCACTCTGTATGACAGACTCTAGGTCTATCCACCACATTACAAATAGCTCAATTTCATTTCTTTTTATGGCTGAGTAATATTCTATCGTATATATGTGCCACATCTTCTTTATCCATTTATCCGATAATGGACACTTAGGTTGTTTCCAACGCCGGGCTATTGTAAATAGAGCTGCAATGAACATTTTGGTACATGACTCTTTTTGAATTATGGTTTTCTCAGGGTATATGCCCAGTAGTGAGATTGCTGGGTCTTATAGTAGTTCTATTTGTAGTTTTTAAAGGAACCTCCATACTGGTCTCTACAGCGGCTGTATCAATTTACATTCCCACCAACAGTGCAAGAGGGTTCCCTTTTCTCCACACCCTCTCCAGCATTTACTGTTTCTAGATTTTTTGATGATGGCCATTCTGACTGGTGTGAGATGATATCTCGTTGTAGTTTTGATTTGCATTTCTCTAATGATTAATGGTGTTGAGCATTCTTTCATGTGTTTGTTGGCAGTCTGTATATCTTCTTTGGAGAAATGTCTATTTAGGTCTTCTGCCCATTTCTGGATTGGGTTGTTTGTTTTTTTGTTATTGAGCTGCATGAGCTGCTTATAAATTTTGGAGATTAATCCTTTGTCAGTTGCTTCATTTGCAAATATTTTCTCCCATTCTGAGGGTTGTCTTTTTGGTACTGTTTATGGTTTCCTTTGCTGTGCAAAAGCATTGAAGTTTCATTAGGTCCCATTTGTTTATTTTTGATTTTATTTCTATTTCTCTAGGAGGTGGGTCAAAAAGGATCTTACTGTAATTTATGTCATAGAGTGTTCTGCCTATGTTTTCCTCTAAGAGTTTGATAGTTTCTGGCCTTACATTTAGGTCTTTAATCCATTTTGAGTTTACTTTTGTGTATGGTGTTAGGGAGTGATCTAATCTCATATTTTACATGTAGCTGTCCAGTTTTTTACATGTAGCTGTCCAGTTTTCCCAGCACCACTTATTGAAGAGGCTGTCCTTTCTCCACTGTACATTCCTGCCTCCTTTATCAAAGATAAGATGACCATATGTGCGTGGGTTTATCTCTGGGCTTTCTATCCTGTTCCATTGATCTATCTTTCTGTTTTTGTACCAGTACCATACTGTCTTGATTACTGTAGCTTTGTAGTATAGTCTGAAGTCAGGGAGCCTGATTCCTCCAGCTCCATTTTTCGTTCTCAAGATTGCTTTGGCTATTCGGGGTCTTTTGTGATTCCATACAAATTGTGAAATTTTTTGTTCTAGTTCCATGAAAAATGCCAGTGGTAGCTGATAGGGATTGCATTGAATCTGTAGATTGCTTTGGGTAGTACAGACATTTTCACAATGTTGATTCTTCCAATCCAAGAACATGGTATATCTCTCCATCTATTTGTATCATCTTTAATTTCTTTCATCAGTGTCTTATAATTTTCTGCATACAGGTCTTTTGTCTCCTTAGGTAAATTTATTCCTAGATATTTTATTCTTTTTGTTGCAATGGTAAATGGGAGTGTTTTCTTGATTTCACTTTCAGATTTTTCATCATCAGTGTATAGGAATGCCAGAGATTTCTGTGCATTAATTTTGTATCCTGCTACTTTACCAAATTCATTGATTAGCTCTAGCAGTTTTCTGGTAGCATCTTTAGGATTCTCTATGTATAGTATCATGTCGTCTGCAAACAGTGCAGCTTTACTTCTTCTTTTCCGATTTGGATTCCTTTTATTTCCTTTTCTTCTCTGATTGCTGTGGCTAAAACTTCCAAAACTATGTTGAATAATAGTGGTGAGAGTGGGCAACCTTGTCTTGTTCCTGATCTTAGTGGAAATGCTTTCAGTTTTTCACCATTGAGGACGATGTTGGCTATGGGTTTTTTCATATATGGCCTTTATTATGTTGAGGTTCCCTCTATGCCTACTTTCTGCAGGGTTTTTATCATAAATGGGTGTTGAATTTTGTCAAAAGCTTTCTCTGCATCTATTGAGATGATCATATGGTTTTTCTCCTTCAATTTGTTAATATGGTGTATCACATTGATTGATTTGCATATATTGAAGAATCCTTGCATTCCTGGAATAAACCCCACTTGATCATGGTGTATGATCCTTTTAATGTGCTGTTGGATTCTGTTTGCTAGTATTTTGTTGAGGATTTTTGCATCTATGTTCATCAGTGATATTGGCCTGTAGTTTTCTTTCTTTGTGACATCCTTGTCTGGTTTTGGTATCCAGGTGATGGTGGCCTGGTAGAATGAGTTTGGGAGTGTTCCTCCCTCTGCTATATTTTGGAAGAATTTGAGAAGGATAGGTGTTAGCTCTTCTCTAAATGTTTGATAGAATTTGCCTGTGAAGCCATCTGGTCCTGGGCTTTTCTTTGTTGGAAGATTTTTAATCACAGTTTCAATTTCAGTGCTTGTGATTGGTCTGTTCATATTTTCTATTTCTTCCGGATTCAGTCTTGGCAGGTTGTGCATATCTAAGATTTGTCCATTTCTTCCAGGTTGTCCATTTTATTGGCATAGACTTGCTTGTAGTAATCTCTCATGAGCTTTTGTATTTCTTCAGTGTCAGTTGTTACTTCTCCTTTTTCATTTCTAATTCTATTGATTTGAGTCTTCTCCCTTTTTTTCTTGATGTGTCTGGCTAATGGTTTATCTATTTTGTTTATCTTCTCAAAGAACCAGCTTTTAGTTTTATTTATCTTTGCTATTGTTTCCTTCATTTCTTTTTCATTTATTTCTGATCTGATTTTTATGATTTCTTTCCTTCTGCTAACTTTGGGGTTTTTTTGTTCTTCTTTCTCTAATTGCTTTAGGTGCAAGGTTAGGTTGTTTATTCGAGATGTTTCCTGTTTCTTAAGGTAGGATTGTATTGCTATAAACTTCCCTCTTAGAACTGCTTTTGCTGCATCCCATAGATTTTGGGTCGTCATGTCTCCATTGTCATTGTTTCTAGGTATTTTTTATTTCCTCTTTGATTTCTTCAGTGATCACTTCGTTATTAAGTAGTGTATTATTTAGCCTCCATGTGTTTGTAGTTTTTACAGATCTTTTCCTGTAATTGATATCTAGTCTCATAGCGTTGTGGTCAGAAAAGATACTTGATACAATTTCAATTTTCTTAAATTTAACAAGGCTTGATTTGTGACCCAAGATATGATCTATCCTGGAGAATGTTCCATGAGCACTTGAGAAAAATATGTATTCTGTTGTTTTTGGATGGAATGTCCTATAAATATCAATTAAGTCCATCTTATTTAATGTATCATTTAAAGCTTGTGTTTCCTTATTTATTTTCATTTTGGATGATCTGTCCATTGGTGAAAGTGGGGCGTTAAAGTCCCCTACTATGAATTTGTTACTGTCGATTTCCCCTTTTATGGCTGTTAGTATTTGCCTTATGTATTGAGGTGCTCCTATGTTGGGTGCATAAATATTTACAATTGTTATATCTTCTTCTTGGATCGATCCCTTGATCATTATGTAGTGTCCTTCTTTGTCTCTTCTAATAGTCTTTATTTTAAAGTCTGTTTTGTCTGATATGAGAATTGCTACTCCAGCTTTCTTTTGGTTTCCATTTGCATGAAATATCCTTTTCCATCCCCTTACTTTCAGTCTGTATGTGTCTGTAGCTCTGAAGTGGGTCTCTTGTAGACAGCAAATATATGGGTCTTGTTTTTGTATCCATTCAGCCAATCTGTGTCTTTTGGTGGGAGCATTTAGTCCATTTACATTTAAGGTAATTATTGATATGTATGTTCCCATTCCCATTTTTTTAATTGTTTTGGGTTCGGTATTATAGCTCTTTTCCTTCTCTTTTGTTTCTTGCCTAGAGAAGTTCCTTTAGCAGTTGTTGTAAAGCTGGTTTGGTGGTGCTGAACTCTCTCAGCTTTTGCTTGTCTGTAAAGGTTTTAATTTCTCCATCAAATCTGAATGAGATCCTTGCTGGGTAGAGTAATCTTGGTTGCAGGTTTTTCTCCTTCATCACTTTAAATATGTCCTGCCATTCCCTTCTGGCTTGCAGAGTTTCTGCTGAAAGATCAGCTGTTAACCTTATGGGGATTCCCTTGTGTGTTGTTTTTCCCTTGCTGCTTTTAATATGTTTTCTTTGTATTTAATTTTTGACAGTTTGATTAATATGTGTCTTGGCGTATTTCTCCTTGGATTTATCCTGTATTGGACTCTCTGTGCTTCCTGGACTTGATTAACTATTTCCTTTCCCATATTAGGGAAGTTTTCAACTATAATCTCTTCAAATATCTTCTCAGTCCCTTTCTTTTTCTCTTCTTCTTCTGGAACCCCTATAATTCGAATGTTGATGCATTTAATGTTGTCCCAGAGGTCTCTGAGACTGTCCTCAGTTCTTTTCATTCTTTTTTCTTTATTCTGCTCTGCAGTAGTTATTTCCACTATTTTATCTTCCAGGTCACTCATCTGTTCTTCTGCCTCAGTTATTCTGCTATTGATCCCATCTAGGGTATTTTTAATTTCATTTATTGTGTTGTTCATCGTTGTTTGTTTCATTTTTAGTTCTTCTAGGTCCTTGTTAAATGTTTCTTGCATTTTGTCTATCCTATTTCCAAGATTTTGGATCATCTTTACTATCATTATTCTGAATTCTTTTTCAGGTAGACTGCCTATTTCCTCTTAATTTGTTAGGTCTGGTGGGTTTTTATCTTGCTCCTTCATCTGCTGTGTGTTTTTCTGTCTTCTCATTTTGCTTATATTACTGTGTTTGGGGTCTCCTTTTTGCAGGCTGCATGTTTGTAGTTCCTGGGTTTTTTTGGTGTCTGTCCCCAGTGGCTAAGTTTGGTTCAGTGGGTTGTGTAGGCTTCCTGGTAGAGGGGACTAGTGCCTGTGTTCTGGTGGATGAGGCTGGATCTTGTATTTCTGGTGGGAAGGTCCACGTCTGGTGGTGTGTTTTGGGGTGTCTGTGGACTTATTATGATTTTAGGCAGCCTCTCTGCTAATGGGTGGGGTTGTGTTCCTGTTTTGGTAGTTGTTTGGCATAGGATGTCCAGCACTGTAGCTTGCTGGTCGTTGAGTGAAGCTGGGTGCTGGTGTTGAGATGGAGACCTCTGGGAGATTTTCACCATTTGATATTATGTGGAGCTTGGAGGTCTCTTGTGGACCAGTGTCCTGAAGTTGGCTCTCCCACCTCAGAGGCACAGCACTGACTCCTGACTGCAGCACCAAGAGCCTTTCATCCACACGGCTCAGAATAAAAGGGAGAAAAAGTAGAAAGAAAGAATTAGTAGAAGTAGAAGGAAAGAAAGAAAGAAAGGAGGGAGGGAGGGAGGGAGGAAGGAAGGAGGGAAGGAAGGACAAAAGAAAGAAAGAAGATAAATTAAAATAAAATAAAGTAAGATAAAATATAATAAAGTTATTAAAATAAAAAAATAATTATTAAGAGGAAAAGAAAACAAAAACAATGGACGGATAGAACCCTAGGACAAATGGTGGAAACAAAGCTATACAGACAAAATCTCACACAGAAGCATACACACACACTCACAAAAAGAGGAAAAGGGGAAAAAATCATAAATCTTGCTCGCAAAGTCCACCTCCTCAATTTGGGATGATTCGCTGTCTATTCAGGTATTCCACAGATGCAGGGTACATCGAGTTGATTGTGGAGCTTTAATCCGCTGCTTCTGAGGCTGCTGGGAGAGATTTCCCTTTCTCTTCTTTGTTCTCACAGCTCCCAGGGGCTCAGCTTTGGATTTGGCCCTGCCTCTGCGTGTAGGTCGCCGGAGGGCGTCTGTTCTTCGCTCAGCCAGGAAGGGGTTAAAGGAGCCGCTGATTCGGGGGCTCTGGCTCAAGCAAGCCGCGGGGGAGGGAAGGGCACGGAGGGCGGGGCGAGCCTGCGGCGGCAGAGGCCAGTGTGACGTAGCACCAGCCTGAGGCGCGCCGTGCGTTCTCCCGGGAGAGTTGTCCCTGGAACCGGGGACCCTGGCAGTGGCGGGCTGCACAGGCTCCCCGGAAGGGGGGTGTGGATAGTGACCTGTGCTCGCCCAGAGGCTTCTTGGTGGCGGCAGCAGCGGCAGCAGCAGCAGCCTTAGTGCCTCATGCCCGTCTCTGGGGTCTGCGCTTTTAGCCGCGGCTCGCGCCTGTCTCTGGAGCTCCTTTAAGCAGCGCTCTGAATCCCCTCTCCTCGCGCACCAGGAAACAAAGAGGGAAGAAAAAGTCTCTTGCCTCTTCGGCAGCTCCAGAGTTTTCCCTGGACTCCCTCCTGGCTAGCCGTGGTGCACTAACCCCTGCTAGCAGTGTTCACGCAGCCAACCCCAGTCCTCTCCCGTCGCTCCGACCGAAGCCCGGGCCTCAGCTCCCAGCCCCGCCCGCCCTGGCGGGTGAGCGGACCAGCCTCTCGGACAGGTGAGTGCTGGTCGGCACCGATCCTCTGCGCGGGAATCTCTCCACTTTTCCCTCCGCACCCCTGTTGCTGTGTTCTCCTCCGCGGCTCGGAATCTTTCCCCCTCCGCCACCCGCAGTCTCCACCCGCAAAGGGGCTTCCTAGTGTGTGGAAACTTTTCCTCCTTCACGGCTCCCTCCCTCTGGTGCAGGTCCCATCCCTATCCTTTTGTCTCTGTTTATTCTTTTTTCTTTTGCCCTACCCAGGTACGTGGGGGGTGTCTTGCCTTTTGGGAGGTCTGAGGTCTTCTGCCAGTGTTCAGTAGGTGTTCTGTAGGAGTTGTTCCACGTGTAGATGCATTTCTGGTGTATCTGTGGGGAGGAAGGTGATCTGCGCGTCTTACTCTTCTGCCATTTCCCGGAAGCCCCTGTGATGATTAATTTTATGTGTCAACTTGGCTGGGCCATAGTGTCTAGACATTTGGTCAAACACTACTCTGGATGTTTTTGTGAGACTGTTTTTCAATGATATTAACATTTAAATTGGTGGACTTTGAGTAAAACAGATTGCTCTTCATAATGTGGGTGGGCCTCATTCAATCAGTTGAAGGTGTGATAGAACAGAAGAGTGACCTCCACCAACAAATGGCTTTCGGGCTGGAATTACAACACTGACTCTTCCCTGGGTCTCCAGTCGACTGGCCAACCCTGCAGATTTTGGACCTGTCAGTCTCCACAACTAAGCAAGCCAATTTAAAATCATCCCTATCTACCTATCTATTTCTGTATGTATGTGTGTGTCTATCTATCTATCTATGTATCCTTATCCTATTGGTTTTGTTTCTCTGGAGAATCTGGACTAATAAAGTAACATTTTAAAAGATTTTAAAAAAATATCAGAATACTTGCTATCATAACATCTATTCATTGATGCACTAAGGCAAGAAAAGAGATCAGTTAAAGTGAATATTTAATTTTCTCTTTCTTCTTCAATTTTTGTTGTTTGTATTTTTCTAATATGCCCATTAACCAAAGTTTTCAAAACTATTGACATTATATATAAATTTTAGACTCTCTGTTGGCCTTTATAGTTTTGTCCCATTTTTTATTCCCAACATTATGATATATGTGATTTCTCTAGGATTTTTCAGTCAGTATTTCCAGATGTTTGACTATTTTATTAATCTTTTCAAAGAATCAGCTGTTGGTTTATTCTTTTCTGTCATATCTTTGTTTTTTATTTTATTCATTTCTGTTTTTAAAATTTTTCTCTATTATGTGTGGAATGTTTAGCTCATTATTTTTTAATTTTTTAAACTAGTATATTTAATTAAGGTTATATATTACATGAACCACATTCCACTATCCAAAATTCTTGGGTTCAAATGTGTTTTAGAATTTAGTGTTTTTGGATATTAGAATGGCAATGTGGTATATACTGAATATTATAAAAATCTCCAGTGAGACCTGTGCCAATAATCTGTGTTCATGTACACTGACATAATAAAGACTATAATTAGCCTCATATCACATCAGTTCAGGCTTTGGTGTCAAACTTTTTAAAAAATTGGCTTTCATGGATTTGGGGCATTCAGAATTACAGATGAGGGGTTGAAGGTCGTATTGCTTTACCTTTGTATGTCTCACAAGATTTGATACTTAGTGCCTTCCTTGATACTTAATTTTAATAATGCTTTACTTGTTAACCCTAATGTAGTTAGAAATGTTATTTCAAAATGCTTTACTTGTTTCAAAATGCTTTACTTGTTAACCCTAATATAGTTAGAAATGTTACCTAGTTTCCAAATGTGTGGAGATTGGGAATGAGTGTTTAATTTTCTGAGATCTCAAGTATAACTTTCAGTTTTGACAAATGCTTACATTTGTATAAGCCACACACACGCCAAGATAGAAAATTTTCACCATCTCAGAAAGTTCTTTTGTACTCCTTTGCAATCAGTTCCACTCTCCTAGAAGCAGCCACTGATTTAATTTCCACCACTATAACTTAATTTGCCTATTCTAGAATTTCATACAAGTGGAACCAAAGAGTATGCACTCTTCGTGTCTGGATTCCTTCACACAGAAAAATGTTTGTGAAAGTTATTCATGTTGTTGTATATATCAATACATCGCCCCTTTTCTATTGCTGAATAGTTTTCCTTTGAATATAACACATCCATTGTATGGCCTTTAGGGATAGAACTGCTATAAGCAAGGGTGTCTGTGGGCATACGTTTTCATTTGTTTTGGTTAAATACCCAGGAGTAGAATTGCTCTGTTACATAGTAGATGCATATTCAACCTTTTGAGAAGCTACCAAAGAGTTGTCTGAAGAGGTTACATCATTTTGTATTTCCAACAGCAATGTATTAGAGTCCCAGTTGCTTCTTATTCTCTCCAACATTTGATGTAGATTGTTTTTATTTTAGCCATTCTTATATGCACACCATAATCTCTGCATTTGTTTCTGTGTTTTATGTAAATCATCTATTTCTCCTGGTCTTGAGGAGTGGCATTATTTAGAAGAGGTCCTGTGGGTCTCAGAAGTGCAATCCTGCTTGGCCACCAGAGCTAAGTGCTCAAGGGATGTCCCATATGTGAGCCGTGTTTGCCCTCCGTTGTGGTGGGACCACAGCTGCTGCTGAAGCATGCTGTTGTGTGAGTTGGCTCCCAGTGTGGCTACTGGGTCTGCCTGTGGCTGCCATCTATGGTGGGGCCATCTCTGAGGTCCAGCCAAGGTGCAGGAGTGGACAGGCTCTTAGTGGTGTGTGCCCTCTGGCACTAACAGGTTAGAGGGAGAATTCCAAGATGGTGCCCAGCCAGTGGCAGTATTAGCAAAGTAGCCTGAAAGAACAAAAAGAGCTCCCGCTCATTTCTCAGTCCTGGGGAACATCCCAAATGTTTCCTGCCTCTCTGGCAGATGCTTCAAAATTAGTAAGAGGGTTCCCTTCACGTACAGACCATGTGCATTTCAATCTGGTGCTTTTTGTGCCAGTTTTAAGGTCTAGCAACCATATGCTCCAACCCTTTAAAAGTTTTCTTTTTGTTGTCGTTGTTCCCTGCAGTTACACAGTTTTCCTGGACATATTCCTCATTAGTTTTCAAAACCAGGTGTTTGGGGGGGGGGGCTCTCCTACACAGGATCCAAGAGTTGGGCTGCCTGATGTGGAGCTCAAATGCTTTGCTCCTCAGGGAAAAGATCCATACTTTTGTGATCCCTTCTGGTTGTGGATCACTGTGGCTAGGGTGTGGGTTTTTCCTTGTTGAGACCATATCTCTGCCTCTCCTACTCATTTGGATGCTGTCCTTTTACCCTTTGTTGTGGAGGCTTTGTTTATCTGGTTTTCAGGCCCCTTTTGAGGGAATTATTTCACCTGTAGTTGTAGATTTGTTGTGTCTGTGGGGGAGGTGAGTTCAGGATCTTCCTACACCAACATCTTGAAACCTCTCCTGTTTTGTACTTTTTAAAACGGAAGTCTTATATACCTTTTGTTAAATTTATCCCTAGGATCTTATGTTTCTTGATGTTATTGTAAATGGTACTGCTTAAAAATTTATTTCTAATTGTTCATTGCTAATATATAGAAATGCAATAGATTTTTGTATATTGACTTTGTATCATGCAACATTATTAAAATCACTTATTAATTCTAGTAGTTTTCTTATAGTTTACCTTAGGAGTTTTTACATACATAATCATGTCATGTGCAAATAAAGACGATTCTTCCTTTTTCCAATTTCTCTTATTTTTTTCTTCTGTCCTTTTGTACAAGCTAGAACCTCCAGTATAAAGTTCAATAGAAGTGATTAAAGTGAACATTTTTGTTTTGTTTAGTAAATAGGGCTTGCTTTGCTTTTTAGGGCAAAAGCATTTACTATTTCACTGGTAGGTATAATACTAAGTTTTTTGTAGGTGACTTTTATAAGGTTGCACATGTTTTCTTCTTTTATTAGCTTGCTGAAAGTTTTTATCGTAAATGTGTGAAATGCCTTTTCTGCATCTAGTGAAATAATAAGATTTTTCTTCTTTAATTTGTTGATGTGGTGAGTTATATTGAGTAATTTTCAAATGTTAAATAAACGTTGCATTCTGGTGCCAAATCCAATTTGTCATGGCGTATTATCCTCTCCATGTATTACTGGATTCAATTTGCTAATGTTTTGTTAAGGGATTTTACATCTATGTTCATAAGGTATATTGGTCTGCAGTTTTCATTTCTTTTTTGCTTTTCTTTTCTCTGTCTGGTTTTAGTATCAGGGTAATACTAGCCTCATAAAATTAGTTTCTAAGTGTTCCCTCCTCCTCTACTTTTGAAATTTTTGTACAATATTGTTATTATTTCTTTTTTAAATGTTTCATAGAATTCACCAATACATCCTTCTGAGTTTGTTCCACGATTCTTTTTTCTGCTGTGTCCATTTTGCTGGTAAACTTACTGAAAGTATTCTCTATCTCCAGTATCATGTTTTTTTCATTTTTAGATTATCCATTGGACTCTTTTGTATAATATTAATCTCTGTGTTAAAATTCCCCATCTGTTCATGTAAGTTGTTAATTTTTTCATTCGTTTTAAAAAACCTTTTTATCATAATTATTTTAAAGTCCCAGTTTGATAATTCCAACATCTGGGCCATGTCTGTGTTTGTTCCATTTTATAATTTCATTATGGGTTATCTTTTCTTATTTTTTGAGCGTGTCTCATAATTTTTGATTGAATGCAAGACACTGAGTAGAAGTATAGTAGATTGTAAGGTAAATAACATTTACTCTCTGAAAAAGGCGTTCCTCTTCTTCTGTGAGGTCATTACATGAGTAAATTAAACTAGCCTGTGATTTATTGGGTCTGGGTTTTGTGAATGCTTTAATTATGTTCAAGGAACCATAGGTTTCACATTTTCCCAGTTGTGGCCTGATGCTGTCTGGTACTTACTATAAGGCCTGGAGTGCCAAACATATATCTCAGTTCTCCTTTTGTGGCCTCAGAATTTAGCAAGTCTATGCATCTTCACCAAAAGATAGTCCCTCTCGAAGCTTTTCTTTTTTTTTCCTCCAGAATTAGACTGCTATTGGCAATGCTTGGCAATGCCAAGCATATTTGGCAATGCTCAGAAGGTAAGAGGGCTTTCTCAGTTCTGCTGCTCCTTCCTTAGATATAGGGAGACTTGTGTACTTGTGTCTTCAGAATGGTGACTCTCTCAATGCTTCTTCACTTCCCTTAGCATCAGACTGCTGTGGTCTAGTGCTTGGTGCGAGGCTTGGAGTGTGTGTGTAGGGGTGGTGGGGAGGTGGAAAGGTTTCACTTGGTTTTCCGTCTCTGCCCTTGACTTAAGCAGCTCCTGCTTGCGTGAACCTCAGAGGGAACCTCTCTCGGGTCTCTTCTTTCTTTCCCAGTGGCAGACAGCTGCTGTCTTATACTTTGTGCAGGATCCAGAGCACAGAGCATTTCTCTCAGTCTTTCTACTCTGTCCTCAGTCTTAGGCATACCCTGCATGCCTGTGATTTAGCAGATGACTCTCTCAATTCTCCTGCCGTGCTCTTGGTCTTTTTCATGAGCTCTCAGTTAAGGATAAAAGAGTTGAACTATGAACTCTTTTCATAGTTGTTGAATGTTTCAGACTCTCCTTGTGTCTGGGGCTCTCAGGATCCTATACTGTCACGCCAGCCCATATGTAGCCTTTTGACATTTATTAAAATTTCAATTGTTTTCTTCTTACCCTTCCTTCCCCTTCTGCTGCTCTGGCAAAGGAGACACAGTAGTGTGTGCTATGTCTCCTGAGAAGAGCTTGTCACTCTTCTGATTCTAGTTCATTAGGTTAACTTGTGACATCAGATTGAAGCCATTACTTAGCTAATTCACATTATCATTTACATTTTAGCTCAACCTTCATCTCCTAAGCAAGAGCTTCTATGTTCTAGACTATAAAGTACCCTTGCTTTTCCCTCCCACAGATTTTTGCTCCCCTTCTTTGTTTGTAATCATTATTATACATATATATTAAAAAAATTTTTTTTAATTAATTAATTTATTTATGGCTGTGTTGGGTCTTCGTTTCTATGCGAGGGCTTTCTCTAGTTGTGGCAAGCGGGAGCCACTCTTCATCACTGTGCGCGGGCCCCTCACTCTCGCTGCCTCTCTTGTTCTCTGCGGAGCACAGGCTCCAGACGCGCAGGCTCAGTAATTGTGGCTCACGGGCCCAGTTGCTCTGCGGCATGTGAGATCTTCCCAGACCGGGGCTCGAACCCATGTCCCCTGCATTGGCAGGCAGATTCTCAACCACTGTGCCACCAGGGAAGCCCTATACATATATTTTTTACTTTTAAAATGGCTGCAGCTTTCTTGAAGGCAGAAATTATGCCTGTCTTAACTCACTCTTATATATTCCAAACCTTAGTGTAGAGTCTGGTATTAGAAGGCACTCAATAAAATATTAGTTGAATTGAATTGAAATTCTCACTTGATTTCCTGGGAGATATTTTGACTTCCTGACTGAATGATAAAGGGAGATGATTTCTTTTCGGATTTGAACATCATCTAAATCCTAATCGTTCCCCTAAAAGTTTAAATTATCATTTCCTTTTATTCCCAATGTTGCTGGGAAGAGCATATGCCTTTGAAGTTAGGATTATGGTCTCTGGCATCATATAGTCTTTGTTTTGTGTCCCATCTCTTCAGCTAGCAGCTAAATGACCTTGGGAAAATTATAATATTTAATGGCTCAGAATCTTACTTTCCTCATTCATTAAATGTCACCCATCTCATTGGGTTGATATAAGAATTAATTTAATTAATGTGTACAAAGACCTAGCACCTAGTATACACTCAATAAGTGTCAAGTATTGTCTTCAGTACTTTCTTGTCCTTTCTTTGTTGTTTTTCCAAGAAGGGATGAGAGTTACCATCTATTAAAAGGACTCTCTAAGAAGGAACAAGCAATTATGTGGATTTCCTTCCCCTAGAGCCAGTATATCACTAAATTGCTTCTTTTCTTCCTTCTCTTCTTTTCTTTTTCTGGTCTTATCTTAATTAATTCACTCCGGGGCTATTAAATAAAACCAGGCAAAAGAAAGTCAAGAAAGAATCCCTGATGTCAAATATGAGTGTCTCAATATTAATCTACTGAACTTTAATCAGGCAAGAGCTATTTCATCCACTGTGAGGTGGTGCTGATATTTAGAGAGGCTGTGAACTATCCAGAGGCCTAAGTATCCTTTGCTTTCTAAAATTCCAACATGAAGTTAGGTTTACAGACACTGTGGGAGCCCTGAGAGTTAAGCCTCCTAACCCTAAAGTAGACTCAGGGAACTCCTCTGAGAGCTGAAGTCCCTGTATCACCTTTCCAGCTCTTTCTTTGGACTTTTTTCCTCCTCTGAAAATCTCTCCCCTGACTGTGGGATTGGGGTTGGAGGGACACAAAGAGCAGCTCTGTCTGGATCTGTCTGGGTCTAAAGGTCTCCGATTGTGCTTTGTTCATTCTAGGAACACATTTTAATTTCTGTATCGTCAGCATCTGATCTAACTTGTTCAGTCCTCTGGTTTAGCTGCATAAGCGTAGTTTGGCCAATACCACTTGTAAGAAGTAGCCAACCAATACTGGCACAATAATACCACCGTCAGGAGAAAAGTTTGGAGCACATGGCAGCATTAATCAGAAATAGTGTCATGAGTACTAAACCAAATCCTGAATCAAATGGGGCAACCAAAGAATCAAGGTTAGGTTACCAGTGGCCCAAGAAACAGATTAGCATGAAGGAAGTAACAGATGCAGCAAACTGGAAGAAAATCAAGAATGCGGAAAATTCAGATCAGTTTTCCAGGCCAAAGTTAGGAACATTAATGATAAGAGTGAAGTTGTTAAGGCAAGAAGAGGACCACAGAAAAATCAGAAAACAGGACAAACAAGGTGGATTGTTAAGCTAGGGTCAGAAACTATAGGTCAACATCAGGGAGGATGAAAAATCTATTGATTCAGGTGTCCAGCCAAGCGCTGTGTAGAGTCAAGGGGGTAGGTCACTAGTAAAACTAACATTACCTCCAAACCTTAAATACCTGACTGCACCTTGAAGTAGTGTTGTCTGTCCCTTATCCTGTCTTGCTTCAAACTTGCCTATTTCCCCGAAACTTCATGGAAGAGGAACAGAAGTAAGGCCATTAAGTACCTGCCCAAATCTGCTCTACTAATCTCCTCCCCAATCCTAAGTATCTTTTTTTGCATTGATGAACCACAGACCTGCCCTATATAGCCTTTAAGTTTCTTGCACCAATTCAGACCCGGAGAGTTGATGGATTGTGATGACAGAGATGGTGATGCTCATTAAAGGTCCATTGGTCCCCCACCTCAGCCCAACCACCCAGTTTTTATTCCTGCTCTCCAAGTTACTCTTGTAGCTGTTTCTTCTGTATTTACCAGCTTATTTCTAAATAACATGCTTCTATTCTATTTCTTGATATTTTTCTGTTTAGATATTATATACTGACATCTTTGTAGTAGAAAATGAACATTTAGATTTCTTACACTCCTGCCTCCCATCCCCACTTCACTTCTACATTTTTCAAAATGTTAAATCATAATTTTTTGTTAAATTCATATTCAATAATATGAATAATATTCATAGCTGTGCTGTGTAGTTATAATAGCTTACATTTTTTATTCTTTTATAACTTTTGGTTTTCTCTGGAATCAGTAAAAACCTCCTTTTTTTAGTTCCTTAGAATTCTATGTACCTATCACGCATTTCTCCTTACACTCTGTTGGTCTCTTCCTACTATATCCAACATATCAGGTAACATACTCTTCCTACTATATCCAACATATCAGGTAACATATTTATTTCCTCCCAGAGACCTCCACCCTCTTGCTCTAAACTGGCTGGTGATTATCTAGAACTGTAGCATACTTGCCATTATGGAGGTTCTTTTCACTAGAATCCTGGGGATTTTTTTTCTTCTTTTATCATGATTCCCCATTTTCCTGGATCCTGTAGATTCAAAATACTACATGCCCTATAGTTCCTTTTTCAATAATCACATTCTGCCCTTTAATTTTCATAATGTAAGCTTTGAGCTTCAAGGGTTGGCCAATTTTTTTCCCTCAGTGCTAATAGAACTCCAATCCTTAGCCTTAAAAATTTCAGGCCTTTCTAACAGTTGGTGAAAAAAATCTGAGAAAAATCAAAATGGGAAAATGTTCCCTCATTCCTTACAGTTGCATAAAAGAGAGAATCTCTGCATCATAAAACTCACCCTGATAAAATGATGATTGGAAAAGTTTACAAAAGTCTCAATTTGTACGCTCCTGTCCAGTCTTAAGATTTGAGTAAAACTATATTTGTCTATTATATTATTTGTTTAAAACTGTTCTTAGAAGTATTATTCCTACAAAAAATCTTAAAGACACCCAGATAGAATTTATTGCTATGTCCTATGAAATAGATCATATTCTTTCCAAAATCTACAGATCTGACTGGTTGTCCTATTTACTAATTTGTCAACCTGTCAGTAATATTCAAATAATAGTATTCAGTAATATTATTCAAATAATATTTAAATGGACATGTCTTTTTGTGTTGAAAACTATAAGTACTTCTGAAGTTTATTTGTTTAGCTAGAAAAAGATTATAAGTGAAAAAGAATTCATGATGCTGTTGTGTTTTTTATTCAGTCAAAATTGTAAGAGTTTTGTCTAATTTAGAATCAGCAATCCCATGTCTCCCTCTTGGTTTACACTCTCATTTTGGTGTAGCACACTTTTTAGTATCTTCCTTTAGTGAAATGGTCCATGGGAGGTAATTTGTGGTGCCTTCTTCCATGTCAAAAATGACATTATTCTTCCTTCATGTCACAATGGATAGTTTTGTTGTGTATTTGTATTTTAGTATTGAAATAATTTTTTCTCGCAATTTTAAAAATCTTCCTCTGTTATTGTCTTCTAGCCGCCACTGCTGCCATTCATAAGTCTGGTGATGGTGGTCTGAACGATCATCATCTCTCACCTGTTTACTGCAGAAACCTCCTGACTGGTCCCCCTGCTTCCACTCTTGCCTTGCTAAAGTCCGTTCTCAACACAGCAGCAGGGTGATCTGATCCTTTTTTAAAAAGAAGTCGTATCATGAGACTCTTCTGCCCAAAACCTTATGATGACTCCCTGCCTCACTCAGAGCACCATTAATGTCCTTCCAGGCCCTGTGTTCCCCGTTCGCATGTTTACTGTCCTTCCCCATGTTTACTCTGCTCCAGGCACAATGGCCTCCCAGCTGTTCCACAGACATGTCAGATATGCTACCGCTTTTGCACTGGCTGCTCCTTGGCCAGGAAGGCTCTTCACCCAGACCTCTGCAAGGTGGATGCCTTCACTTCCTTCAAGTCTTTGCTAAAACACACCTAGGTAAAGAAAACTATCCTAATTATCCTGTTTAAAACTACATGCCATTTTCCTCTCTTTTCACTCCAAATCATACTTATCCTGCTCTATTTTTTTATGGCACTTATCAACTTCTAACAAGCTGTAATATGTACTTTTATATTTTGTCTATTTTGTAGACTCTAGGAGGGCACAGAATTTCTTTATCTATTGTGTCACTGTTATAGCACCACCACCAAATCAGTACAGTCGGTGTACAGTAAATGTCATTTGAATGAATAAACTGAAGAGTGATGATTATATCCTTCTTCCATATAATGTGACAGAAGCCATTCATTTTAGTAACATTTCTGAGGCAGAGGTTATATATACAATCAAACTTTTCGTCATTTTACTCCTTCCATCTGTTTTCCATATTGTAGATAAAATAATCTTTCCAAAATGCAAACCTGGTAATGTTAGCCCCGTCTCCACCTTCTTCCCTTTGGCTTAAGATGTCCTAAATGGCTTTCTATGTTTTTAGATTTGACAGAATTCTTTGACACAGTTTATAAAGCTCTGCACAGACTTCTTCTTGCCTAAGCCAGAGGGCCTTTGCATAAGCTGTTCCCTCTTCTTGGAATGCTTTTCCCTCCTTTCTTTGCTTAATTATCTCCAGGATCAAAGCCACATCCTAACAGTGGAGGAGAGAGCCTGGAAATAGGACCAGACAAGGGGGTCTGAGCAGGCTCCTTTGATTTGTTGGGGAGTAAACATATAAAATTTCAATGTTTCAGATAGGCAGGATAAATAAATTCTAGAGATCTAATGAATAGCAAGATGACTCTAGTTAATAATACTGTATTGTAGGGAATTCCCTGGCAGTCCAGTAGTGAGGACTCAGCAGGCCCATGTTCCATCCCTGGTCAGGGAAATAAGATCCTACAAGCTGTGCAGCACAGCCAAAAAAGAAAAAAGAAAAGAAAAGAAAAGCAACTATATTGTGTATTTGAAATTTGCGGAGAGAGTAGATCTGTTATTTTTTCCGTTCTCCCCCCAAAAAAAAAAAAAAAGGTAACTGTGAGGTGATGGCTATGTTAATTAGCAAACATTTCACAATGTATATGTATATGAAAGCATCACATTGTACACCTTAAATATTTTTATATACTTTTTATTGGTCAATTGTACCTCAATAAACTCAGGGAAAGAAAAAAGTTACCACCCATTCACACTGCTTCTTCTAATATCTTTTAATCCTGGTCTTAAAAACTCTTAAATCAATTAATTATGTTAAAAAAAAAAAACAGACACTCTGTTTTACTTTAATGAGAAGCAGCTGTCTTTCCCTTTCCCTTTCCCTTCTAGTTAACTCCTGCGTATTCCTGAGATCTCAGCTCAGGGGTGACTTTCTCAGGGCAGTGGTCCCTAAATAGATCATCTCTACCTTTGACAGGCTCTCATGGCCTGTGTGCTTCTCCTTCTCAGCACTCGTCATAGAGACGCATGCTTTCATAAGGCTCTGATTACCTGGCTACTTTCTATTGCTTCCTAGACTGTAAGCTTCAGGAGGATAAGGGACTGAGAATACTTTTGTTCACTATTTGACCCGAGTGCCTAGTACAGTATCATGGTAGGTGATCAAAAAATTACTTTTAATTTTTTAAATGTTGAAATGTTTGGCCTCGCCATGCCGCTTGCAGGATCTTAGTTCCCCACCAGTGATTAAACCCAGGCCCTGGCAGTGAAAGTGCTGAGTCCTAACCACTGGACTGCTGGGGAATTCCCTCAAAAAATATTTTTAAATGAATGCATGGGTGTAAAATTGTCTGTTTAGTCATTGACTTTCATTCTATATTAGATCTTATCCAACCACCAATGTTCCACGATTCCTCCAAACTGTTAGCGTTCTAAACTTTAGGGCTTGCTCTCTCTCCCTCAAGTGATACACACTAAATTCTACAAAGTCATAGCAGATCTGCATATATCGGCTCTTCAGCTGGTCTTCCTCTAGTTTTTTTTTTTTTTTTTTTTTTTTTTTTTGCGGTATGCGGGCCTCTCACCTCTCCCATTGCGGAGCATAGGCTCCGGACGCGTAGGCTCAGCGGCCATGGCTCACGGGCACAGCCGCTCGGCGGCATGTGGGATCTTCCCAGACCGGGGCACGAACCCGTGTCCCCTGCATCGGCAGGCGGACCCTCAACCACTGCGCCACCAGGGAAGCCCTCCTCTAGTTCTAAATAATTGCCTCATGTGGATCTTCAAAACTGGAATCTTGACTTCAATCACTAATTGAATATTAATTTTATATTATTGTGGGGTCACTTTGGCTAAAGCTGATTTTAAATGTGGTTCTAGAGTTGTCTAACTTTAAGAATCACCAATTTTCTGCTTCCTAAAAATGTGTGTATTCTAACTTTTTAAAAATTTGGTAAAATTGCTCGGACTTTCATATATCTCAAGAACTGACTACGCCTTTCAGGCCTTAGTAAAAACTTTCAAAATCTTGATAAAAGAAGTGTTGGAGCTGAGGATAGGAATAGGGAATGAGTGATGGAAAAAAGGAAAAGCAAGGTGAGCACAGAGTAGAGAAGCGAAGCCAGGAATTTTTTCACACCAGGTTTCTAATTCTTTCTATAGAATATGTGGAAGTGTAAAAAATTTATTGTCTTCTGATACTTGGCTTCTGACATTTGGCTTCAAGATTCATTTTAGTTTTGAGAGGGAAGAATTCTCCATATAATGATGATTTTACTGATCTAGTCAGCAAGTCTAGGTGTTGTTTTTCTACCAGAGGTGATGGATTTCCTGTGATCTAGCCATAATCTGTTAGTCCCAGTACTGGCAAGTTGCACAGATTTACAAAAGAGGTGAGTCAATTAGGAATCCAGCCTGCAGTTAAGAAGTAAAACAAAAGTTAGAAGGCTTCCTTTGGCTTCAAATGCAAGTCTGTCTTGCTTACTCTCTAGATACCCTGGATGTATGCATACATATGCAAATATAGAGATGTACTGTTTTAAATTATGTCACTGAACCCATCAGTATTCACAACTGCACAAAATATACCTAGTGGCCAAAGTATGATTAAAATCAGCCTGGGAAAAGTGACCCAAGGGAATCAAGCAGTTTATGACCTTGGCTGTCACCAGATATTTAATTCATTCAAAGTACCCTTTATAACTGGAACGATAGAAGGTTTTACAGTGATTCCAGAGATCTTGATAGATGCACCAAAAATAAAGGAGGGACAGCTTTTCAGCCTCACTTCATTCTTGTCTGTCTTTCATCAGAGAGCCAGAGCAGTTGGAGAGTGATCCATTGAGTCTGTGCAGGGAAGGACCACTCAGTGAAGCTTCAGAGGTTACCCTGGCTTAACGTTGGCATTTCTGTGCTATGTGTACAATTTAATTGCCAATGTCACCTGTAACTAGCATTTATACAATCATTCTTTTGGACTTGGTGGAACTATAAAAATAAAAACACACTAAAACAAATACGCTCTACCCTTAATATCAATCAAAAGACAACTTTAGTTAAAAACAAAAGGAAAAGCAAAACATACTTGGTCTCATAAGTTACTCTGTGTGAAAAAGGAAGATTGTCCAAGACATATAAATCATGGCAACTTCTTTCTGCAGTAAGCACTTTCTCCCCCCTCAGAATTATCATTTGGTAATCAGAAAAGCCCTAGAGTTTAAAGTATGCCTCGTACAAATGTCACTTCCAAACTTCAGTGCTAATCCAGAGGAAATATTATCCTAGTGGTCTCCAAGGCCCAATGTCTAGGTGTTGGATACATGATAAACTTACATGGAGCTCTCTTGGTGAGATATAGTCCTCCAGAGGATTGAATTTTTCAAGGCTTAGTACAACCCAACCCTTTAAATAAGATTTAAGCTTCCCTTGTCAGGTTCCTTTAAGAGCTTTTAAAATTTTTTTTATTTGCTGCTTTGACCAGGTTCTAATCCCTAGTCCCCAGTGACAGCTTTTGGCCATCTCAGCCATTTCCTGTCTGCTTTCCCAGGGCCTGGTGCAGCTTGTACAATTGAAGATATTTCTTTTCTTCTCCTACAGAAGAGCCTCATCGAAATAATTTGAGATGGAAAATTGCAACAGTAAGACGTTCTTGCTACTTTACTGATAATATGACAGATTTTTAAAGCCATTTTTCCCCCCATTTTACAGGCAGCTCTCTTGAATAATGATTAAATGGTGCAGAGGCTAAGAGAGTGCACTTTTGAGCTAGGCTACCCGGGTTCAAACTCCCAACTCTACAACTTATCAACAGTGTGACCTTGGGCATATTATACAACCTCTCTATGCCTCAATTTAAAAAAGAAATTTAAAAAAGAACCTTCTCAAAGAGGTACATAGAACAATGCCTGGAATAATTTAGGTGCTATATAAATGTTTACTTAGTATTATCAGTGAAATGCCCATAAAAAAAAGATTAGCAAAACTTTAAAAGTATCACAGATTTTAGGAATAATATAGGGAAATTGAAAGTCTCACACTGCTGGTGGATAAATGTGTGTATCCACACTGGAAAGCAGCTTTGGAATGTGTAGCAAAGTTAAAGCAGTGCGTAGTCTACAACCCACAGATTCCAGTAGAGCATACTCTCTAGAGCAACTCTCACACATATGCACCAGGAGGATTTTAGAAGGATGTTGGTAAAGTATGAGATTGGAAGCAACCTAAATGTTTATCAATAGGGAAAGATGAAAAGTGGTACAGTTATATGATAGAACACTATATTGTAGTTAAAATGAACGAATGAATGAATGTGTGTGTATTTGCTCCCCCTCTCCCCGTTGTGCATTGAATATGTAATGTCATGGATAAAATATCAAGAGCATATAGTTGACTGAGTAAAGTGAATTACAGAATACCAACTTGTGTCCATTTAAAAATTAACAAGACAATTTGTGGATATGTACATATATACTGAAAATACAAACACCTATATAGGATGGATACATACCTCAAATTGGCATGTGTTTTCTGAGAAAGGCAGTAGAACAATGCGGGTAGGAAAGAGCTCCCAACTGTATTTGTATGACTGTTTAATTCTTGAAAAGACAAATCTGAAGCTTATACAGCATAATATAACATTTGTTAACATTGGATGGTAACATGAATGCTTGTTTTGTAAATCTCTGTAAGTCTGAATTATTTCATAATTTTCAAAACCCAGTCAATTAGAAAATAAAAAACATAACTGTGGCAGAGAAGAAAGTCTCTTATTTTTCTAGCTTTTAGTTGGAAAAAATTAACACCCCAGAAGTTTTTGATGCTCATTGTGTGAGGTTCACACTTTGAGAAACTCTGTCGTCAATGCTGGGTTATCCAAAGGACATCAAGAGTCCAAGTTTCTATGCTTGTGGGGTGGCAGGGGGTTGGGGAGAGAAAGAGAGACAGAGAGAAACAGGGGGTGGGGATTGAGATTAAGAGACAGAACAGAGGGAATTTTATTTTGTATTACGTGTTGTGGATTGGACAGCATATTCTTTTACTTAGGCCTCTGAAAAACTTATATCTGGTAGTGATATATGTTCAGTTTCAGCTGAAATCAGAGGGTAGTGTAAATAGAATATTTATCCCAAAATATAGCTTGCTAAATGCACAATGGGGTAATTATGGAGGCTCATATACATATGAAAACATTGTTGAGGAGAAAGCCAAGGTCAAGTTGAATAAGAACCAGGATATCAGGTCAAGGGGAAGCATGATGAAAGGAGGGGATGGGAGCAGAACACTGTTTTCAAGTGAAAGTCTATGTAGAATTCTATATTAAAATTAAAATCTGCTCCTCTGGCCAATGTGAGGGTGGGAAGGCCAGAGCCCACCTACTTGTTCACCTCATCATGCTCTGCCCGAGTCTACGAAGACCTAGTACTGCTGATAAGGCATATTCTCTTTACATTCTAGCTCATATATCTACTTCCTCCCTCAACTTGCCTTCCTACTAAAATGGAAAATAAGGGTTGATACACTGAAGGGAAAGCTGAAATATTAGGGTATCAATCTGACACTTCATCATATTTCTTAATTCTTTAAGTAAGATTTAAAAAGAAGGATAATTTGATTTTCTTTTATTAATAATTGCCTAATATCTTTTGGTTAGGGAAAATGTACAAAAGTTAATTTACCTAGATAGTGTTCTATGTATGCACTTTTATCTATCCAAAATCATATTGAAATATTAAATTATGGAAATTATGTGAAATCAAGCTTTGTTATATTTTAAAAGGAGAATTTGAAATCAAGTTGAATGTTTTATAATTCCTTAAATTAACATAAATGAGAAATGAGAAAAGTCTACACACAAACACACACACACACACACACAAACACCCCCAAACAGATGTTTCAGGCAAGGACATATTCCCCTAGTTAGAGATGTAAATGTACTTTTTTAATCTAAATTCTTGGGGAATCAAAACCCTAATTAGAACTAAGCAGCCCAGTTGAATTCTCTCCTCCTCAGTACGACAGGAAGGAGTTCTTCAAGGGCTACTCCAGTTTTTCTGTCTGTTTAATTGAATGACTTAACCTGAAAATTATGAGTTTAAATATTTCTTTAGCTGCAACGGGTCATTTACCTCAAGCCCCATTTTTATTTAATAATGACTGTTAAGTGGAAATCTGATTGTTGACCTTGAATCTAATTAACTCAGTGGATAGACAGCCTTTCTGTACTACATGAAGCATTGCACTAGATGAAAATAGTCATCCAAACTTCCTCTTGTACCATATATTCTAAGCACATACAGGGTCATAATCTCTCTTACTGACTTCCAAGTTGTAATCAGGGGTAATCTTTATTGGCTACCTGTTTCTTAAACAAGCAGGGTAAAGAAAGAGGCAAACACTTCATATGAGGTTACACCAGTATAGGGTGAAGTGAGGTGGTCTGTTTTAAGATTTGCTCATAGAAACCTATTTGCCCTATTTTTCATACTGCTGTCTCATTCCAAGCTTAAAGTCTACTTAAATGCCCATTTTAGTACAGAGACACATAGAGATTATCAAGCAATAATTACTCATTCTGTATTCTCACCACTAATTTTCATTAAAACCTATATACAATAAAATGCATTGATTTTATCCTAAATTTAATTTAGATGATTTTGGCCTCTTGTTTTAGTCTTCTAGATCTACTTCCCTGGGTTGGAGTTGGGAATCTTGATCCAGGTACTTTTATTTCAGTCTTGTTTTAACCACCAATTCTATATACTTTTAAAAAAATTGCAATATAGTTGATTAACAATATTGTGTTAGTTTCAGGTATACAGCAAAGTGATTCAGTTATATATATATGCATATATTTTTTTTTCAGATTATTTTTCATTATAGGTTATTACAAGATATTGAGTATAGGTCCCTGTGCTATATAGTAAATCCTTGCTGCTCATCTATTTTATGTATAGTAGTTTGTATCTGTTACTCCCATACTCCTAATTTATCCCTCCCCTCCTCCCTTTCTCCTTTGGTAACCATAAGTTTGTTTTCTATGTCTCTATATACTTTTTATTCTCCATTTTTCTGTAGGATTATTTGTATTGTTATTTATTTATAGGAACTATTCATATATTTAGTACCCAAATTTTTATTATCAATGCTCCAAATATTTATCTTTCTGTTGGTTGACTTTTCACTTTCTTTATGGTTTCATTTGATGGGCAGAAGTTCATTATTCAAATATTAATTCAGTCAAATTAATTAACTCCGTTTCTTTATGGTTTTTGTTTTTTGCATCTTAAAAAATATATCTTTTTTTTTTTTTTTTTACCCTGGTGTCATAAATGTTTTCCTGTAACTTGTTCAAAGAATTTTAGAATTGTGCTTTCTACCTTTAAGTCTTCAATCTACCTGGAGTTGGTTTGTGTAGGATGTGAGGTAGGGATCCAGTTGTGCCAACATCAGGGGTCTTATTGAAACTATCTTTTTTTCTACTGCAACATTATCTCTGTCTTATATCAACTTAACATATATGAATAGATTTGTTTGGGGGCTCTGCATTCTGCTTTAGTCATCTTTTTAGCTATTCTTATGCTAATAGCACCCTGTCTTAATTTCCTTCTTCCTGAAGTAGATATTTTCAGTTATTCCTTTCAGTGAGCATCTATGAATGGTAAGTTCTATCTTCATTTGAAAATATCTTTACTTTATCTTTGTTGAATTTTCAGTTTGAAGTATTATGGAATTTTAATTTGATATGTATTTTATATTGATTGGATTTCCCCAAATATTTAGTTTATCATACTACTGAATGAGTATACTTCCTCTATGAATTTTTTCTTTATTTATTTTTCTTACTTCTGAGTCTCTTTCCATGCTAATTTATTATTTAACAGTGCTTTACTCCTCACTAAGGAATCCGCTGTTTGTTAGAAGGCAAACCAACCTGGATAAATTCAGAGTTTCCACATTCTTTTGCTATAGTCTTATTTCTTTCCTCTACATTCATTGTTTTCCTTTCCTGCCTGGAAACTGGATGCCTGTGGTAGACTGGAGATCTATATCATACCCTCATTCACTTACTATGAATATAGTCAAGAGTAGTGGTATGAGGTTTTAGCAAATAGAGCATTTCAGCCATGAGAGAAAAATTATTTGCATAAGGAAATGAACACAATGAACCAGAAATTGGTACAAACTATACCAGTATGAGAAACAGTCGCAAAACCTAATGTGACTCACAGAGGTAAACAAAAGCTGACAAAGGCATTTTGGATAAGCCAATCTGTCTTTCATTCCCACACAGGAATTATAGGTCTGAAATATGGAGATCTTAGAACACTTACTAATCCTTCTCGAAACATAAGTAATTAACGTCCATTTTATAGTGAAAGAAAATTAGTTTTGTAAAAAGTGGAGAAGCTTGCCAATATCTTGCAATATCTTGCAAATAAAGAATACTGAGTAGCTGGAGTCAGTGATTGCCAGTCTCTCTCCTAGGACCATACATCCTAACCTTTTCAGCATATGAGAGGTTATCAAAATACTACTAAGATGTTGAAGTTAAGAACCTGCCTCCCGTTAGATGTATTGACAAATCAAGTAACAAAGGAGGTTCCCTGAGTTTTCTTCTTCTGTTGCTTAGTTTTTCCTACAACAATAGAAAATTCTGAAGGGATGATGAGTGAGTTCCAATAGCATATTTAATTTGAGTTTCTTTTCTTTTCAACTTTTAAATGCATACAGTGCAAAAAAGGTCTCCTGGATATATGGTGAAATTTCACAGTAAGAGGCAATGTTACATTGAATATAACCCCAAAAGAGCCAGACAGACAGAAAGTGTTTTTAGGACCTATAACTCATCAGCTTTCTTCCAAAGACTATACTGATAATAGCTCTCATTTACTGAACATGGACTGTGTGCCAGGCACTGAGGTGTTTTACATGGAGTATATTTAGTTCTCACAGCTAACATATGAGGTATATACTATTATCATTACTGTCATATTACAGAAGAGGAAAGTGAGGCTCAGAAAGGCTAAGAATTTGTCAAGTTTGCCAAGTATGTAAGTGGTGGGAATGAGTTTCTAACTTTGTCAAATATGTTTAAATGTAGTTAAGAGCCTTCCTCTTAACACCATGAAATAGTCTTGAAGTTTCCCTGTTCTGTTTAATATCATCTACTTTATCTCCATCCTCATTGAGTAAAAATGAAGCACGATAGTATTTGTGTTAGATGAGATTCCATATTGCTAGCACAGAAAGCCCAACTCAAGCTGGCATTAATAACAGATTTAGATAATGTACCCACTTCCAAGTGAAAACTGGAGCTGGGGGAACACCATGTATTCATTGGCCCAGGACAGGATGGTGTACCCATCCATGAACCACACACTGTGGCAAGGGGAAAATGGATAACTTGGATTGCAATTTAGGTAATTCCTGAAGCCAGGGATGGGAACAATCCCATGGAAATTGAGTGGCTGCCCCTTGAGGTAGAGAGAGGGGAAATGGAAATATAGAAGCACAGGAAAATGAAAAAAGTAAGTCAGAATCAATCAAATGGAATCCTTACTTCCTTTCCCACTAAAAGATTAACACATAAATTAAACTAAAAGAAAGATCATGGTTAGATTCCAAATCTTAAAAAAATTCCACTGACGATGTGTGAATTAGCTCTCCATTAGCTGCATTGTAACAAATTCCAAAATTTAGCTGCTTCAAAGAAGCATTTATTTCTGAGTCAGTAACCTGCGTGTGGCTTAGCTGGCTCAGCGTCTTTTATCAGGTTGCCGGGGAAAGATCTTCCAAGCTCACTCACGGTTGTTGGTAGAATTTAGCTTTACCTGGGCTGTTGCACTGAGGCAGTTCCTTGCCATGTAGGCCTCTCCTTAGGGCAGCTCACAACAGGCAGCTGGCTTCCCTGAGAGCAAGCAAGCGAGAAAGCAAAAGAAAATGCCCAAGACAGTCTTTTTATAACCTAATCCTGGAAGTGACATTCTGTCACTTCTGCCATATTTTATTCTTTAGAAGTGAGTCAGTAAGTCTAGCCCTTTCTCAGGAAAGAGGACACAGAGGTGTGAATATCATGCAGAAGTTGGGGATCTATGGGGCCATCTTAGAAGCTGCCTACCATAAAGTGTGCATTTGTGTGTATGTGGGTGTGTACATGTGTTTTCAGGGACACTGGGTAGTCAGTGGTTGCACATGGTATGGGGCCAAAAGAGTATGAGTTCTTATGGATTTTCCTGTTAAGAGTATTGGAGGGTTAAAATGGTAGTTGTTATCCCCACAGGAAACGTATGACATTCACAAATTGAGAATTTGAGCCAGCTTAATAAAGGGACTATTTACAAAGGTGTGGTAAGTTTAGAGAAATTACAAGGAATAGCATGTTATTCCAGGGTTTGTGACAGCTTGGTGTATCACTCCCCCGAGGCCTGAAGCAGCATGAGGAGGGAGCAGATATCAGAACTAGGAGAGGATATTTGTATAAGAAGACCCCTGGACAGGAGCTATGACTTTTCACCATAGGAAGCAGTCAGCCTATGGCATCTCTGCAGGGAAGGTGTCAGGGGAATAAGTACATTGAATCACTCTCCTCCAGCCTCCTGCTGGCACTACCCATTGGCAGAACCCAACCAGAAGCCAGAAGGCAAGGAAGTTCACTGATGTTGTCAACATATTCCAGTCTCCAGTTGCACACAGGAATGTGGGGAGAGTGGAGAGCAGACCTGGAGGGACAATCAGAAGATACCCAGTACAGAAATAAAATGAGTACTTATGAGGAAAATCATATCCATTATAGGCAGAGAGGAAGAAACAGGCTTACACTACTAGGTATTGTTTAGAGCAAGCTAGATGGAAGAGTTTGTTGACAGAGAAGGGTATTTAACATCAGAACAGGCTTTCATATAATTGTGTCTCTTGAAGATCCTTAAAAATGGGAAACACACATCCATCTCTATGAAATGATTTGGGCAAAACTGTACTGATGAAAGAAGTGTGGGTAGCTAAGATGACTTTGAAGGGTCCTTGTAACTTGAGGTTATGGCATTCCAGGAGGAGTGATGGAAATCAGGGAACTGGATCTCGTGCAAAATATTCACAACTCTTTGAAATGGAAATTAGGCTATTCCAATTTAGGAATCAAATTAAAGCAAGTATTCAGGGTGTTAGCCAGCTGTGCTCCTGCCTGTTTGAAGTGGCAGCTAAAGGAGGGAGGCGTGCTTTTTCCTGGATGAAGCAGGATCTCACTCAGCCTGTTTTCATCTTTAGTTAGCACCTGTTGGCTTAGAGCGGTGTCAGCCGAGCAATCAGATGGTAGATGTGCCAAGTGTCTGACCTCCCCGTGTCTGCCGCCCCTCCCCGCAATCCCCGTGACACCTCTCCTGATACAGATGGACAGGGGCTGGTTTAAAATGACAGTTTCAAGTTCGTGTAGGAAGAGAAAGTTAATTCAAAGAAACAGCCAGACAAGCTTCCTTCTTCTGTAGGAATAACTATTATCCCCTTTCACCATGGCCTACCTGGGAACCCACTTTGCCTTCAGATCCCGCAGGCAGAAGACCAATGATGAGCTCCGTCGGCATAGCATGTCCTTTATTCTTCACAAAGCTATTTGCAATGACTTCTTTCAGAGCTATCTCTACCTGCTGGAAAATATTCCCCTGGGTAAGTGAGTCAGAGCTACTAGATAAGGGACAAGAAATGACTGGAGCAACTGTGTGAGACTGTGGGGCTTTTGCAAAAGGAATTAGAACAAGGACACTTTCCAGATAAAAAGGACACACAACCAATGTCCGTGGGCTTAAATGTTTCAATGACATTCTTTTATGGAAAGTGCAAAGACCAAGTATTGCCTGGCAGGACAAGCCTCTATTTGGGGACTTCCATGCACCTCAGACATGGGTAACTTGCTTCTCTGGGTGTTGGTTGCCTGAGTGTCAGGATTATAGAAATTAATTTCTTGAGTTTGGAAGGACATTTTTAATATTTGCAAAAATTTAGAG
Organism: Orcinus orca; assembly: GCF_937001465.1. Classification (NCBI taxonomy): domain Eukaryota; kingdom Metazoa; phylum Chordata; class Mammalia; order Artiodactyla; family Delphinidae; genus Orcinus; species Orcinus orca. The sequence continues at coordinate 60,153,808 of NC_064559.1, read as the reverse complement.
GTGGGCAAATTAGGAAACTCAAAGATGAGAATATTAATACAGAAGCATATCAACAAAGAATTTTTTAAAAAGGCTAAACAATAATAGATCAAGGTTGTTGGTGTGTGTGGCTGTGTGTGAGTGTGTGTGTATGTGTGTGTGTGTGTGTGTGTGTGTGTGTTTGTATGCATGAGTACACACTCCACATAATCCTTTCTGGCCTTTCTAAATTACAATAATAGTCCAAGAGCTTAAAAGGAGCAGATTTTAGTTTGGTCTTTGAATATTAAGAAAAAAACTGGGCTGTAGTCTGTCTCCATTTTAGTTATTTCCTCTAGTTTTCAGGAATTGGACAATAGGGCAATAAAAAGCTTATCTGGTTTGTCTACACTTTTCTCAGCCTCTGTGAAAATGGTTACTTCAGGGCGCTCTTAACAACACTGAAGAGGAAATAACTTGCGATTAAGGAGTAAAGTATCTCCCTTTGATTTATATTTTCCCCCCGTGAAAGCAGGAACAGTGTGTATCAACCCCAGTCTGCTTTGTTAAGGTTGCTGAAAGCCCCATTGTACACTTGATGTGGCCAGGGTTTCCAGACGTGAAAGGAGCTACATAATTCTTTGTATTGCGTTCAAAACTATGTTAGCAGCTTACCAAAGTCTCTTTCTATAAGTCCATTTCTGAAGGGAATCTTTAATTCTAGACATGCAAATACTTTCATCTTATATTTATATATATTTCTTATAAAAATTTCGCATTCATGACTCTATTTGATCCTCACAGCCATGCTATGCGATAGATAGGGTATTATTATTTTTCCACCCACCTTCTCACTCTTGCCCCCTATCTTATCTTTTCAAGTGAGGAAAAGAAAATTCAGAGATGATGAGATCTAATCTAGATAGGTCTCATCTAGATACCAAAGCAAGAACCCAAGACCAGGACTCTTTCTGGTGGATAGCACTACACATGAGTAATTCTTTTAGGACATAGTGTACATCTCATTTGTATTCAAATGGAAAAGTTAGAGCAGTCTATTTGGAAGGTGATGATGTTCTGACAACTCCACATATTGTCAGAGCATTGCTTTTCTGGAGACACTCTTTGGGCCACACCTCAATAACAGTAGCTTGTTGGCTCGTGTTGCATTAGTCTGGAGAAAGATATTAATTACAATAACTTATGAGAGGTTCACTAAGGGGCAGATGACTGCCCAATTTTAAAAATAACTATTAGAAAAGAAACTCATCTCTGAAAGTAGCTAAAGATGAATTAAAAGACCCCAATAAATATTTATTAGACAAATTAAGGGCCCTTTACTAATAATTAATTGCAGGTTACCAATGTCCTGAGTTCAAATTCTGGCACTGCTAGTGGTAGAGAAAATCACCTCTGCAAGTTACTAAAGTCTCTGAGCATCATTTTCCTCAAAACTGTGGGGCTGTTGGAGGATTAAATGCAATTATATATGTGAAACTAGCCAACGCTCAGTAAGCATTAGCTTTTTATCTCCTTCCTTAGAGTCAGATCTCTTTTAAAGTCATCACGTAGCCTTCCTTAGAACAGGCATTACCGAAGATGATAAGCTTAATTTGCTCTATGGGAGTTTTCAGCCTGCAGTGGATATTAGTCTTTTCAGTTTGGAAATAAAACTCAGCCCCACTGAAGTGTTTTAGAGTTGGCTTTCCCTCCTCCTGATGATTTCAAGACTTCATAGAAATGAAAATAAAGCCCTTCTTTTAAAAGGATGGGGAACCCTACTGTAGAGTCTGCACAGAGAGTTTGTTGTTTGGGGTAGTTATGGGAAGAACAGTGGCTAACCGGACTCTTTGATTCCTTCTTTCCTTCCTTCCTCCCTCCAACTGCCTGTGTTAGGCAGCCAGGCTCACACCAGCTCACCGGGCAGTGACATTCAGTCATGGGGACATGTGCTGAAATATCCCCGACTAGCCTCAGTGATTCATGGAGAAGCAAGAGCATGCATATTCAAAATCTCCAATGGAAAAGTTAGCTATGCCATTGACTACAACAGGTCTTCACAAAGAAATGGGAGCAAGCTTATTACTATTCTCAGTGGGTTACATATATTATCTCAGTTAATCCTCACAACAGCTCTATTATGTGGTGCCGTTATTTTCTCCACCCTATATCTGAGGAACAGAGGAAGTAAGTAGTGCAGGATTAGAATCCAGGCAGTCTAGCTCCATGGTCTGTCTCTTTTAGCCACAAGATCATGCTGCCTCCCATTGTAAATGGCAACTTGACAAATGAGAGGAGCAATGTAAGTTTTACCACTTTTTTTGAATTGACAGGAATACAAAACATAGTCTGTGAGGAGCACTGGCTTTCTACTGAGATAATCAACAAGATGGGCAGCCAGTGAGCAGGTTCCTATAGTCTAGTTTTACCAGCCCACATTCAGTTGGAGGCTTGGAGTCAATGAATTTGCCAAAGGTGGCTGTTTGTGAACAAATCAGAAGTAGAATAGGAAAACAATTCATATAAATCTCCAGTTTGTATAGCAGTGCATGCAGGGGCCTATATATGGCCCAATTGGAGATGTTCATATAATTACTCCTCAGTAATTCTTCTAGCACTATCCACAGCATATTTCTAGTACATAGAAGTCAGCGAATATTTATTAATTATATATTGAGCAAGAATCTATTACTCCTGGACATTGGTAAAGGCTTAGTTTAACTTCACATTTAGAACAATAGTTCCACGTGGTTTAGCAAAAGGAACAAAGGCTTTGCATTTATTTGTTTGTTTATTTTTAACATCTTTATTGGAGTATAATTGCTTTACATTGTTGTGTTAGTTTCTGCTGTATAACACAGTGAGTCAGCTGTATGTATACATATATCCCCATATCCCCTCCCTCTTGCATCTCCCTCCCACCCTCCCTATCCCACCCTTCTAGGTGGTCACAAAGCACCGAGCTGATCTCCCTGTGCTATGCAGCTGCTTCCCACTAGCTATCTATTTTACATTTGGTAGTGTATATATGTCCATGCCACTGTCTCACTTCGTCCCAGCTTACCCTTCCCCCTCCCTGTGTCCTCAAGTTCATTCACTAGGTCTGCATCTTTATTCCTGTCCTGCACCTAGGTTCTTCAAAACCGCTTATATTTTTAGATTCCATGTATACGTGTTAGCATACGGTATTTGTTTTTCTCTTTCTGACTTAAGGCTTTGCATTTAAATAGGTTTGGGTTAGGGCCTGGCTGTGACACTTCATTTCTGTGTAATATTGAGTAAGTTACTAAATCTTTCTGATTTTCTCATTACTTACCTGTAAAATGATGATTATAATCCCAGTTTTGTAGTGTCGTTGTGAGGATCAGAGTGTGAAGAGATGACCTGAGAGTGCCTAGCCTAATGCCTGGAACATAGGTACCCACTAATGGTTAGTAACCAACCCCCCTTCACTTACCCCTTTTTAGAAGAATTAGGCTCTGAGGAGGAAATTGAGAACAATGGCCACGCCTTTGCCATCGCAATTAAAAACTAGAATTAATAAAAACATTTCCTATAATACACTTGGAACTTCCAAATGAAACTCAGCATACAACTCTTGGCATTTTTCAAATCGATTTCATCCCTGTGGTAGGCATTGCTACACAACTTTTTGTACAGTGATACATTTTCCAAATGTTTATTGTTACCTTTGCAGTGCAAATGCTGTAAGATCATTTTTTCACTTTAAAGAAATGAAGAACCAGATAATTTCCCTTTATTTAGCAGACTTTCAGATACACTGTGTTAGATGGATGAAATATGAGTTTTGGATTTAAATAGACCTAGGTTTAAATCCCAGTTGTGTCACTCACTGGCAGTTTAGTTAACCTCTTGATGCCCTGTTTTCTTCTGTAGATAATCACATTTATCTTACATATTCAGTTAGATATAAATGCTTAGCATATGTAGCACATATATACATATTTGATCAGTGATAGTTAATATTTTTTATTATTTGGGTATGCCTAATTAGGAGAGAAGATATATCCTCCTATAGTTTTTCGTAAACTACAAAAAGTGTGACTTATTTGTGATTATGCTGGTTTTTCCTTATAGCCATTCACTACTTTGCTGAACCTGTGTATTATTCAAAGAACAAAAAGCTAGACAATATTCCTTTCTTCAGTGAACATTTAAAGGAGGTCTGCTATGTGTTAAGTGTAATTGTAAGTCCTAGGATTACAAGGAAAATAAAATAGAGCTTTATCCTGAGAGTTTAGTGTAGGAGAGAGACCCACACAGATAATTTTTGTGGAATGTGGAAGTCATGATAGAGACCACTACAGGATGCTGCAGAGGTGCAGAGGAGGCGTGGTGACTGCTGAATCAGCTTCTGACTCTTCTGATGCAAAATCTCACCATGAAAAATCTGTCCCCAGTATCTTCACCTGAATTCTGATCTTTTCAAATTTGACAGTGGGTCAGGTAGAACACTAAAGTTGGAATAGAGAGTTATGAAGACAGTCAGCCCAGTGGGCAGGGGATGTGATGTGCGGTGGGAGCTTGAGTACATTCTTGCTAAAGAGGGGAAAGTGTATTTTCCCTCCTTTCCCACCTCTGCTTACGTTATTTGTGTTGAAGGCTGAAAAGAATTTAGGGAACACTGAAATAGCTCTCAGTTGGAAAAAACCCACTAAAACTTTCGGGGTAGGCAGTGCATTATTTTAGAGGCAAGAAACACCAGACACCTAAAGCATGCAGGGAAGAAATAAAACCTAGAGGGCCTGTCAGGGTAATTCTGAGACTTGTTAATGATGACTTTCTAGCATTCTGGCACACACAGACCCTTGGATTCTACCAGGAACATTGATAAAATCCCACTTCCTACCCTTTCCTGTTGGTGAAAACACAGATGACTTTGGTTTTATTTAGATTCCATATGTAAGTAAGATCATACATTATTTATCTTTCTCTGATTTATTTCACCTAGTATAATTCCCACAAGATCCATCCATGTTGTCACAAACGGCAGGATTTTCTTCCTTTTATGGCTGAGTAATATTCCATTGTGCCCAAGTACATTTTCCTTCCTTCCTCCCTTCCTTCTTTCCTCCCTTCCTTCTTTCCTTCCTCCCTCCCTCCCTCCCTTCCTTCCTTCCTTCCTTAAATTTTTACCATTTCTTCTTTAATGGCTAAAATGAGAAGTCATCACCTACAAACCTCTTTTATGGAAGATCTTACACTTCATAAGGGCATCTTCTAGTTGGACTTTCTTTTCTCTTATAGACTAACTTGATTCAATATTCTATCTCCGATCATTTCAAACTTACCATTTAAATCTAGCCTACATATCCTCTGAAGACTCCCAGGTCAATTTTCAGTTGACAAACAGGTCTAAAGTTTGGAATAAAGTCTAAAATAGTTATATCCAACTATTAAAAAGAGAAAAAGAAAAAGCTACTCAGCAAACATAGACACTTATCTCTCAACAAAATTTTTCTTAGAGAGTTCACGAGATCTTTGTTCTTCTTCAGGGCAAATTCACATATACTTTATTTTTATTTTTGTAACAAGTAAGCCATTGGAAGGTCCTTGGGAGTTCAGCTTATAACGTAGGTCAAGAAATAAGTACCATATTATATCAAGAACTAATAGAGTGTCTAGCCGCTGTCTTAGACTACCCCAAGTTTCACAAAAACATTGCAATCATGCAAGAATAAGCCACTAGATGTATTTCTGTAATAAAAAGGCACAGGCTGATGACTGATAACCTTATCTGAATCAGCTGGCACCATTGCAGGAGCTATCAAGAAGGGAGAACCTGGGGCTGGCCATTACACCTCATATATCTTTTTGGTGAAATGTTCCTGTCAATTAGGTGACAAGCCCATAACCATAAAAACTTACCTATTGAGTCTGACCCCTGCTGAGCTTGGCATTCACTTGTAGTCTAAATGTTGCTGGCATAATGGACCATTCCCATTTCCAGATTAAGGGTTTTAATAAACTCCACCAACTTGTTGACTTAACCAGGTGATGATGAGTGTGGCTGTTTTGCTGCTTTGGTTGGATCAACGAGAGAGTACTGGGCTGTGGCTTGCCTGTGATCTCAAGAAGCATTCAACTCTGGGAAGACTTGGTAAGCTGTGATTTCCTAGCCTGCTTTTCTGAGGCATACAGAAGAATTTGGAACAGTCATGTTTTTGGCATGGCAATGAATAATTTTTGTCGTCCCTGTTGAAATTATCAGCATTTCTTGAGCTACCTGTTTACACAACACTTTACCAAGTACTAGGGAAGCGGGACTGGTGTAGGTCAGTGGTTTCCAATGTTTTTGAACATGAGGGTGCTCCTTTTAATGTTTTATTTTCTCAATCAGTAACTAACTTGAGTATAAAATGTCAAAAAATCTCTATTATTAATAGTTTTAAAAGATTTGTATTTTTAAAATGACAACCTATTGTTGGTTAATATATATGGGAGATATAGTATATAACATTGTTAGTCTCTAGGAAATAAAGTACATGGGAACTGATTCCTGTACCCCTTTTAGCAAATTCATGATCATTCAAGGGTCCAAATGTTGGCCACATCCAGTGTTTTCAAGTTGGGAAATACTGATTTAACTCCACAGATGAAGCATACTAAAATGGATAGTAGTAGTGTTTATTGGATTTTTAACTTTTAGAATCAAAATTTGGGATTATGTAACCATTGTTCAATTCAAAGCCAAGTAGTGCATTAGTCCAATGTCACAATCTTTGTTTACCTGAAGAAAAATGTTCCTAGTTAAGGTTAAATAGATTGTCTTTTCTTATACTCCTTCTACATAAAATTGTGTCATATTTTGGTTTGCTTCATATCCTGATTGTAACATTTTTATACTGTTGTATATTTTACTTAGAACTTTCAACTGTCTTTTATTTTTGTTGATTGCGGTTAAAAATATGTCTTCCTAAGAATATCACTATGTCTCCTTACTTCTTACCTACTATCTATTACCCAGAATCCAGTTCATTCTACTTCCTAAAGATATTTTTTTAAAGCCTATGTTTTCTGTTGTAATATAAACTGATTTCTTTCTAGATCTGATAGTATCTGTCATTTTGGTATTTCTTTTCATTGGATTCCTGGGTTAATTTCATTGTATATCTTCTCTTGATTTTAACCCTCATTGGGCTGGAATATAGCTGCAAAAAACTTCTGAAGGATGAATCCATGGGAGGTAACTATTCTTTCACCATTTGAATGGTAACAAATTTTAGCCTCAAAATAATTTTCCCTCAGAATATTGATGACACTGCTCCACTGTTTTCCAGGGTTTCTGATGAGATCTGTGTTATATGCCTGATTCTAGTTCTTTGAACATAGGGTTGCCAGATAAAATATAAAAGGCCGGCTAAATTTAAATTTAAGATAATCAACGAACAAATTTTAGTATAAGTATGTCCCATGCAATGTGTGATATTTCAACTGTATTTATACTAATAGATTATCCATTGATTATCTAAAATTCAAAACTAATTGTGTGTCCTGTATTTTTATTTGCTAAATCTGGCAACCCTACTTGAAGGTCAACAAACTTTTTCCCTCTAAATAACTTAATGATCTTCTCATTACTCTTTGTGATTTGAAATTTCCTAAGGATGTATATAAATGTGACTTTTATTTAATTATTAGTATTTTTAAATCCATACTGCTCAGTACTTTTGGACCTTATAGTCTCTTTCAGCTCTGGGAAATTTTTTTCTATTATTTCTGTAATAATTTTCTTCCCTCCATTTTCAGTTTTTGAGAATCCTAATTAGCTTGATGTTGGGTCTTCTGAATTGTCTTTTTTTAAAAAATATTTTTCAAATTTTCTTTTTGATTATAGCTCATTCTTTTCATTGAATTCTGAGCACTGATGGAATGTACTTAGCACTTTCAACTCATTCAACTTTTATTTATTTATTTATATTTTTTTGGCTGCGCTGGGTTTTCATTGCTGCGTGCGGGCTTTCTCTAGTTGTGGTGAGCGGGGGCTACTCTTTGTTGCAGTGCGCACGCTTCTCATTGTGGTGGCTTCTCTTATTGCGGAGCACAGGCTCTAGGTGCACAGCCTTCAGTAGCTGTGGTGAGTGGGCTCAGTAGTTGTGGCTCATGGGCTCTAGAGCACAGGCTCAGTAGTTGTGGCACACAGGCTTAGTTGCTCCACGGCATGTGGGATCTTCCCGGACCAGGCTCGAACCCGTGTCCCCTGCATTGGCAGGCGGATTCTTAACCACTGCGCCACCAGGGAAGTACATGAATTAAGTCTTTATAGCTCTAATCTTTTTACTTCTGTTTTCCATATCAATCTTTTCCTTTATGTCCTGATAATGTACTCAACGTTATATTCCAAAGTGTTTGGTAATCAAAATTTTAATTTCTAAGAATTCTTTATTATTCTTTAAATTATCATTTTCTTGACATCTTCGATTTATGGATGCACCGGTTCTCATACCTCTTCAAGGGTGTAAGTTTTTGTTTAGTTTTGGTTTAAATTCTCATTCATTTCCTGGATTATTTCTATTTCCTTTGGGGTCAGTTTTGATTGTCTATCTGTATCTTTGTTTTTCAGACTGCCATTTTACCCCCATGTGTTTGGAAATCATTATTTATCCATAGTTAGAAATGAAGGACAGGGGCAATGATTTTAGGTAATGGAGAAGGTTTCCTCTGTATATACTTCTCCACTGAATAGAAAGGATGACAAGAAGCTCTACATTTGCCGGTAGATCTTGCGAGACTCTGAGTATGAGGAAATGAGGTACTTGGAATCCTCTATATGCCAGAATGAGTAGTGTTCTAGGATTCCAACACTAACTGGTCTTTTTCTCCTAAGGCACTTAATTTTTTTTCCTTTTTTTTAGAGAAGAGACATATTTACCCTCCCTAGGATTATAGCTGTGCTGCTTGTCACTTTTGTGGGGAGTGCATTGGTTGCCTCACCAGTTGGCCTGTAGACAGATTTTTTTGTTTTATTAACTCTTACTTCCTTTTGCAACTATCCTGAGCCGTAATTTTTTTTTTTTTTTTTTTTTTTTGTGGTACGCGGGCCTCTCACTGTTGTGGCCTCTCCCGTTGCGGAGCACAGGCTCCAGATGCGCAGGCTCAGTGGCCATGGCTCACGGGCCTAGCCGCTCCACGGCATGTGGGATCTTCCCAGACCGGGGCACGAACCCGTGTCCCCTGCATCGGCAGGCAGACTCTCAACCACTGCGCCACCAGGGAAGCCCGCTGTAAATTCTTTAGCTCTGTTCCATCTGCTTTATCTGTTTTTTGTCTTCCAGAAATTTGTTGAAATCATGAATCCATTGATGGCCCCTTCTCATTTTCTTCACTGTTAAGGGTTGAGTTTATTAAAATGATTCTTGGGGAGTACCGGGAAGCAGGGAGGACAAATGCATATATTCAGCCTACAGTCTTGAACCATAAGTTTCTCCCTATTATCTCACTTTCTATCATTTCCTTCTGAATATCCTCTAATGAAAATATTTTATATCTGCAAGTGTGCCTTTTGGTTTAAAAAACACACTTAAATGCATACTCATTTACCCCTCAGAAGTAGAACACATGTTTTTCTAAAAATAAATGTCTTAAAATACCTGAAATAATGAAATGACATAGTATATGTGAATATGCCTAGTACACTACCGGGTACAGAATAGTTGCTCAATAAATATTATATTTCTTTTTATTATTTTATTTTCAGAAGATAGAGCTCAAGCCCATTTTCTGTAATGTTGGTACAAAGAGATATTTGGGTATGAGTTGCATAAAAAAAAAGAGATGAAAAAATAGCTATGCCTAATCTACCTCATGATTAGAAGTAAAGATTAGTGATTAAATTCTCATAAAATATTTGGAGGTCAAAGGTAAAAGTTACTTTGAAACTTGCAATATTATTTATTCTACTCTAGCAAACACTGTTCAGCTTTCTTTTAATACAGTGACAAGCTATTTTTAAAATTAAACTCTAGTGTTATTAAATCATGAAAATGCCACATGGTTGTGATTTATGCATGAGATACCTGAAGATCATAGGAGTTAAGAACTTTACCCAAGGTTACATAGCAAGTAAGTCACTGAGCCAGAACTCAAACCCAGATCTTCTGACATCAAACTAATACCTTTTCTCCTACAGCACAGATTTGCAGGCTTCTAAGAGGAAATTCAATGCATGATAAGAATAAACTTGTTCTGCCATTTAAATACTGATAAATATTAATAATATTTCATTTGCAGTGAAATTGTATGCTTTAACAAGTCAAGTCATCAATGGTGAGATGCACTTCTATGCCAGAGCTAAACTCTTCTACCAAGAAGTACCAGCTACAGAAGAGGGTATGATGGGAAATTTCATCGAACTGTCCAACCCAGATATCCAGGCCTCTCGGGAATTTCTTAGGAAATTCGTTGGGGTGAGTTATCCAACTGCAGTTTGATGAGGAGGCAAAGTCCTTGCAAACATTGAGCTCACATGCTTCTGTGTTGTTGCTTAAGTCATATTAAAGCCATATGGCTCAGCCAAGAGTGTAGTGTGAAAGCCTGTTTTAAGATGTTCGGAAAGGATAGGTCACATTAAATGACTGGTTTGTCCCACTTGGCATTTCACCCTCTTAGCACCAGCTAATTTCTTATGCTACAGGGGAAGGTGAACTAGCAGCGTTAATATTACAATTAGTGGATTAAGAAGACTTCTCTTTCAGAGTCTCATAGATAAACAGTTGATACCCAGGTGATTGATGAGAGATCATGCCATTTTAGATTTTGGGGTGATTTTTTGAGTCCCTGTAATAAAAATTCAGTGTTGTAAGGAAATGCAAGCTTATGTTCAGTCTAAAAGTGGTAAGTATAGTAGAATCTCTTTATATTATTCTATACATAGTTGGGACATTGCCTTGAAAGAATGTGATCCCTTTGTAGACTTGGTGTTGGGTGAAACTCCACTTCCTTACTTCCATGCCATATGAAGATGGATCATATACTGTAGGGGCCAAAATCTTGGGCTCTAGAGTCATTACAGTTCTTCTTACTATATAAGCAACCTTGGGCTTATTCCTTAAATGCTCTTAAACCTCAATTTTTCACCTGTGACTAGGGCATAACCACAGAACTCACATCATAGGATAATGTGAAGCTCAAATGAGATAATATAAGTCAAGTGCTTACTTTAGTGCACATAATTATTGCCCAATAAATCTAATTTATTGCTACTACTACTACTAACAAGCTTTCATAAAATGCATTCATTATATCTTAAGGAGCTTCATTCAGTTGTTAGAATAGACTTAACCCACACAATGAAGCTATTGTTGGTTCTACTGAGAACAAAGTCGTACCCAGCAAATAGGTTTTGTTCCAATTCACTATGAAGTCATTTGTTTGAAATTTGGAGTCCATTTTATTCTAATGAAGGAAACATTAAGAATATTATGAATATTTGGGGTTATGTTGTCAACCTATTTAGAAGCATAACATTAATAATATCCCTAGTGTTGAGGTGAGGTTCACTTCACATCCAACTTCCCTGGAGCACCCTTTGCCTGAGTATAGAAAAAAGGATAATGATGGAGCACCCATTGGGCCAAAGTGGACATCAGCTGTGGCCATAAAGACTATGGAGCTAGGGATGTTGGCTGGGGCTATTTCTAGGTCAGGTTAACCTGGAATATTTTTAAATGAGTGTTGCTAACTGATTTCACTGAGCACTTTTTCTGAGATAGTCAGTCACTCTGATAAGCACTTTAGAAGCACTGTCTTATTTACTCTTCATTAATAATTCTGTGAGGTAAGTACTATTATCATTTCTTGTTTTCACCGTTGTGGAAACTGAGGCTTGGAGAGGTTAAATAAGTTTTTAAGGTTACACGGTTGGTAAGAGACAGAGCTAGGACTTACGCCTGTCTGACACCAAACTCCCTGCTCTTATCCACGACATATTTTTACCATTTGTCTCATGAAGCAGAAAAATCCCTGCTTTGTGTGTGTGTGTGTGTGTGTGTACCACAGACCTCAATTCTCCTCCAGTCTGGCCAAGAGCAATCCCTCCTGCTTGCCTCATGGTGAGGCTGACTTTGATCCCAATGCATTTCAGAAGCTTAGTTAGTAATCCAGCTGTCTTGTCACTCCATGTGGAATGCCAAGCTGACCACAGGGATGCTGGTCAGACAGAGCCCATACACACGCCCATGGACCCGGGAAAGGAAACAGCCTTGTGCTTGCATATTTATGTTGGAAAAGAGCAGCCTACTCTTTTCAAACAAATATAAGGAGCCCTTCTTAGTAGACTAGGCTCATTGTGAAGCTGTGACCTCTAACTAAGTACAAACACAGTCTTTTTAAAGAAATGATATTTTGGTACTTTGACCTTAATAATATGCTAAATTAGTATCCAGGTCAAGATACAAGGAGTTAGGGAATATGAGTATCTGACATGATTTATCCTTGTGTCAACTGGGAAAAGACAGATTGTTTAATTTAAAGTTTTTCTTTCCTTTCAACACTTAGTGACATGAGACAGTGGGAAAAGGTGTTTAAACTTTTTGCAAATGTGCTTACTTTAGCAAATAAACAAATGATACCAAGATGATGTCAACAGCATAGCTGATAACATTCCTTACTTCTAGCTGTCTATTGGGGAAAATAGAAATTTATAAAAAGTAATTGGTATTTGATGATATTTATCTCTTGACATTTCTCAGAGATTGGATGACTAAAAAATTGGGGGCTAACTTGTATTTCATGGTTTTTATGAAGTGGCATTTAGCACTTTCATTTTAGTTTTTTTTTGCGGTAAGCAGGCCTCTCACTGTTGTGGCCTCTCCCATTGCGGAGCACAGGCTCCAGATGCGCAGGCTCAGCAGCCATGGCTCACGGGCCCAGCCGCCCCGCGGCATGTGGGATCTTCCAGGACCGGGACACGAACCCGTGTCCCGTGCGTCGGCAGGCAGACTCTCAACCACTGCACCACCAGGGAAGCCCTCATTTTAGTTTTAAACTCCAGTGGAAAGAAGGTAAAATAATATTCTTCAAGACAAAATACATAGGCAGAATCAAAATGAAAATGAAATTTCTAAGAATATTTCACTTTTTTATATGAATCCATAAATATGAAGATAGGATAATAAATGAAAATAACAAAACATCTTGTTTTGAAATCACACATTGTATGTAGTTCTGGTCACATTCATGGAAGAGCATCAAATTTCAATCCAATCACGGTAGTGGGCAGCCATGGTATCCAAGAGGCTAGAGATGTTGTTCCCAAGATCAGCCTTTAAATGTCCCTTCTCAGAGGTGCTGCATGTGAATGAGAGACAGAGGAATAAATGTGGTGCCAGGATATGAGAGGTAGTGCCAACCATGTGGAGTGATATGCAATAAAGAGAACTAGGCAGTAGTGGCGAAGGGCTAAGGTGCTCAGGATTTGAGTGAAAGGCATCTTTTGTATTTGTAAATAACTTGTTTCGAGGATAACTGCGGTCAGATATCACACATCTAAGTTGATGAAAAATACACGTCAGAGGATGTGCATTTTCAAGGAAGTTCTATTGCAAATATTTCACCTCTTTGGGCCTCAGTTTCCTTGTCTGAAAAAGTAGGGAGATTAGACATGAATGGTTTTAAAACTCCAGGGTTGTACTGATATCCTTCAAGGGCTTATTGGGAGAATGATAGAAAGGCTGAGTGGGTGAGGCCCTGCCTCACTTTAACCAGAACAGCTTCATAGTTATTTGTTCATTGAGAAAAAGGAGTTAGGCTGTTTTAAACTGCTTGAAATCCTCTGGCATAGATCTCTGTTGTCTCTGTTTTATTGTCCCATGGTTCAATTTTTAAAACCACTTACTATAATAATGTGAGCAACACGATCAGTAGAGGCTTTAGGGCTAAATAATGATAAGAAAAAATTATAATGAGAATCTCTAGTTGAGCACACAGATTTCAACTGAAGTCATTTTCAGTAGCTTAAAATAATTTCCCTGTATTTCCCTCCATCTTGTTTATGTTATAAATTTATTTAAATGATGCTACTTTTATGGCCTTCATAACATAAAACTTTAGCCTAGGCCTTTTAATGAATTAGCTTCGTTTATATTATAATATCTGAATGAGGGATGTAGCATATTGTAAGTAGGAATGGCAAACAAGTGGCACATGTACTACCACTTCCCATTCCCATCAAGGCAGACATAACTAATCAATCATAGACCTCTTCCTGGTAAGTCTGAATGAAGCCTTAGAATTCTCTTCAACATAACGTTAGACAGCTACTAACAAGGGAACCAGAGTTGTGGCACTGGAGGTGACAGCCCTAAGGTAGAACTGGCTTTGGATTCACACAGTTCACTGTTCAAATTCTAGTTCTGCCATTAGCTGGGTGATATTAAAAAAGTCTAAGGGTCCTCATCTCCAAATTGGAGAATAATCATTATCTTTTGGGGCTTTTTGATTACTGTAGTTATTATGGATGCAAAGAGCTTGCTACACACAAGCAGTCAATAAATTGTGATTATTATTATTTCCTCTGAAAAGAAACTACAATTACTTCACTTTTTGTTCTTCTTTGTTCTTGCTGTAAGGAAGGCCTTTTGAGTGGACTGGAAAGCAGCGTTTCTGATGTTTCCTTCTGCTTAAACTTCACCTTTTGATCCTTAGCCAATTTTTTTTTTTTTAAACCCTTAGGTCCTGAGAAATCAAGAGTAGACTTTCTCCTTAAGATCTTGATTGACAACTTCAAGTATCTTGTTACTGTAATTTCTAGCACAAAACCTATTCAGCAGCCATCCCAACTGTGACCAAATAATTTAGACCAGCTGAATCTTATATATATACACACACACACACATATACATATATATGTATATATGCACATACACATATATACACATATACATATCATAGATATATACTGGTCATGTACACATACATACATGTATATATGTATATGTGTATATTACTTTATAGAAGCAAGTTTGAGAAAGTTTTTATTGGCTGATTTCCTCCTATCTCTACCCCCTATCCATCTTTCACCCTCAGTTAATTTAATGCAGAGATTTACTTTAAAAAAATTTCAGGGCTTTTGTGCCCAATAAATCATGTAGCTTCTGGTATAAAAGCAGAAAACAATTTTTAGCATGAAAAGAGACAAGGGGACTTTGCTGCAACCACCTTTTATCCTCATGAATGTGCTGTGTGTCACTGAGGCTGAGTTTGAAGTAAAATCCTGGCCTGAGAATGGAACAGTTTGCATTTCCTCAGCTCAAGTCTTAAAAATTATCTTCCACACAAGAATAGTAGATAATTCAGAGCCCCCAAAATCAGTTCTGAAAAAAATAAAATTTCAGTTATCCATCCCAGTATGAATTGAAATGTTTTCACTGCATGAATTTGAAAAGTAATTTTAAAACTCTGAAAGACTCTCACTGCTTTGCTCTCTTTTTTTTTAACAAGGCAATAAGCTATGGTGCAGGTCCATTTAGCTGTGGGTTTGACCCAAATTTACAGTTAACAAAGTTTATTTTCATAGGGCTTTCAAAGGCCCATTTATCTTAGAGAAAATTACCCAGTTTTCAAACTTAAGACATTATTTTCTAAAATCCTATTTTGAAATTCTTTGAAAGACCTATATTGAATAAAATAAAGAAGGCAAAAACTAGACATGATTAGATTTTTTTTGAAAAAAGTCATTGAATATTTTATAACTTGATTGTGGTAGTGTTTACGTGCCTGTATACATTTGTCCAAACTCATTGAATGGTATACTTAAAATAGTACATTTAATTATATGAAATTGACCCAAATAAAGTTTATTTAAGGAGGTAATTGAGTGTCCAAACTCAGGGTGAGTGTCTGTTCCTGAAGTATTCCACAAGGTACCTTTCTGCAGGGGCCTGGGAGAGCTGAGACAGACTGTGCCCTGGATTGCGGCTCTGGGATAGGAAGGGTCAGCACGCATGTCCTGTTGCTGGTTTTCAACACTGTGGAACTTGTGGACATGATGGAATCGTTCCTCCTCATGGCACAGAACTACCTGCAGGTCAGAGGGGACAAGGTAGAAACCTACCACTGCTACAGTCTGAAGGAATTCACACCCCCACTGGGGAGATATGATGCCATCTGGATTCAGTGGGTCTCTGGTTAGTCCTGCATGGCATTGCATCTGCCATTCTTCCCTTTCCAGATAGAGAAGAAGAAAACACATGGGGCTGATTGGAGGATTTGTGGAGGTGGAACAAGGACACAAAGGGAGATCTGGCTATAGTTGTGCTTAGAACAGTTAGCTAGCCTTAGGTATCATGGGAACTCCCCCAAAGCTCTGGTCCTCCAGATTTCTCCCATAACATCCTCTGAACAAGCTTGACAATTCCCATCCTTAGGGATGGAGTGCCTTCGGACCAACCTACATCATAGAAGAAACCTAAATATTTGAAAAACTTTAAAAAGTGGGGACAAAAAGAGTCTATCCCCATTTACTGGAAAAACTAGACTTTCTTAGATTTAAATTCCCAGGAAATGAGACAGCGGTGAATTGGATTTTGGTCTGAGTGTGTGTGTGTGTGTGAGACACAGAGGAATGATGACAGAGTTCGGCTGTCCACGGGACATGGAGGGAACCCAAGGGATGAGCAATAGTTTATCTTGTGCCTGGGAGGTAGATAGACTAGGTAAGATAATATCTATTTTTTAGAGCGTACACTGATTCACCACAAAGAAGATACCTGTCCTCTTATCTAAATTCTCAAAGCCTCCTGCAGCAAAACAATTCAGGCTATTAAATAATTCATGAATGAGTGAACAAATGAGCTCCTGATTTGTAGCCTTGTGGTTGGTCCGTCTTTCCTACTCACCTCCTTTCCCACCCACCCTTTCATCCTGTTCCCCCTTTTACTTGGCCTCACCTGTTGGTTAAAGACCTTCTTGCATTTCTTTCCCGGTGCCGACATGGCCTGAAAGAAAACGGCATCATCATACTGAAGGACAGTGTGGCTCAGGTGGGCTGCATCTTCCATCTGTGTGACTCGGGATATGGACATCCTCCAGAGCCTCATTAGGAAGAGCGGGCTAGTGGTGCTGGGCCAGGAGAAGCAGGACGGCTTTCCAGAGCAGTGCATCCCAGTGTGGATGTTTGCACTGCATAGCGATGGACACTCCTGACCAGCAGTGGGAGTGAACGGCTGCACTGCACAGTAGTGCTTTGGGAAGAGGTGTTCTCCTCTGAGGTGCCCCTTGTAATTCATGTAGGAGTGAAGGGAAGGGACTACAGCATGTATGGAAATGACTGATGTAGTATGTACATGTTTCCACTAATTATGTAAGTACATGCGCACACTCTGTGGATTTTCCAAAAGAGAAATGGAAAGTGGTATCTGGAAAAACTGCTAAAGTGTACGTAAAAAACAGAAAAGGGAGCAACATTCACAAAATCTAAACTGCTTGGTCTCTGAAGATTTGCATTATAGAGTAGTTTAGGGTGGGTGGGGTAAAGCCTAGACCACCTTTCTCTGTCCTCATGCTAGATACATTATACTTCCTTCCTCCTTGGGAATACTACTTCTCTAGATAAAAATCTCTCCCTAATTAAGAAGGCACCAGTCAAAATAATCTTATAAAAACAATTCCATTACTTAATTTTGTCTTTAGCTTTAGCAGAACAAAAGACTATGGTTTCACTTTCTATTTTGGGTCAGTTTCACCACCCAGTGATGTAATATGGATATAATTTGATAACAAAAGTCTGCATTCCAGTGATGGGGAAGTGTCTCCTTTCAGGAGAAAATGTTTTACCCTTGAAATTTCAGCTGTGAACATATAAGTAAATGTCATTGATAATCTAATTTTAGCCATTGGCTTCCAACACAACTTGCTTCATTGCAGCTGCTCCTGTTTCCTTGATTGATATGACTGTACATTGGAAAGAGAAACGAAATGATAAGCCTGAAAATTGAACCAACTGGATTAATTTAAGGCATTGGTTTAATTAAAAATAATCTGAAATCTTTCAAAAACAAAAATGTAATTAATTTTTATTAGCAGAATGTTTAAATATAACAGCTACTGTATTTAAAACACTCTAATATCTTCCTGTGAAGGACATATTTGTGTTTTGATATATATTGAGTCTTCTATGAAATGCAGTCAATTTAAGTAAAGAAAGTCTATTGTATGGATATGCTCTCACCATAAAAATCATGTCTGTAAGTCATATCTGTAACTTAGGAGGAAAACAATTATTATAAAACATTTACTACCTTGATATAACCTGACCTAGGTAGTTTCATTTATGTCCTGGAAAATTATGTCACTCTGCCACTGGCACCCTCCAGCTGCAGTATGTTATTCACAGTGCTCTAGGGTAACGTAACAGAATGTGAGTTAGAACCATTGGTGGAGAAGCCAGAGACCAGAATTAAATAAAATGGGGGATCATTACCAAACAGACTAAGTAGTATGACAAAACAAGGGAACTCAGGTTTTCATCCTTTGTGTCTTGGAGCAAATTAACTGAATCT
Organism: Orcinus orca; assembly: GCF_937001465.1. Taxonomy (NCBI): domain Eukaryota; kingdom Metazoa; phylum Chordata; class Mammalia; order Artiodactyla; family Delphinidae; genus Orcinus; species Orcinus orca. Next base: position 60,135,332 of record NC_064559.1, on the reverse strand, counting down.
TCCTTTTTGGCCCATCCCAGGAATTTTCTGTTTCTTTTACCTGAGCACCCTTATTCTCTTACTTCTTGACTTTACGCTTTGCCAGTACTCACATGCTGATTGACAAAATTGTCCATTTTTTCTGCTCCTTGGCTCCTCAAGGAGGAAGTAACAGAATTGTCCTATGAATATGGATGTATGATCTTTAACTCAGGTGAGTGTTTGAAGTTGAGCAGCAGTCCTTTTCTCATCCTAAATCAAATCATTTTCCATTCTCCTTAGAAAATTTCCAGATGTTTATTGTTTCACAAAGTTTCCCCACACCATATCTATCTGTAATTTAATTGAGAATGTAGAAACTGGTGAGTAAATGTATCAATATCCCCTATCTATAACAAGTTAATAATTAGTACAAGGTAAAGGGAAGAGTAGCTTGAGAGGTGAGGCCATCGGAGCCAAATCATGCTGCCTAACATGTCATGTGAAGGTCTGGACATGTTATTCAAAGAACGAGGGAAAGATATTGAGGTTCCAAGTAAGGGGCTGATTGTTTTGGTCTTCTAATGCTGTAGAAAGAAGACATTAGGAGTGAGACCTACTCCAGCCATCTTCAATCTAATTCAGTAAGCCATACACATTGCTAATGTTTATCAACACATCTCTGTTGTATTATAAGTGACAGTCTACATTAGTTCACAAATTCTGTCCATAGTCCAACTGCCCCAGGATCCTTTGGGCAGTTTTTATAAAATAGAGATTCCCAGGTTCTGTCTCCGTGAGAGTTTGATTCTGTGAAATGGGATCAAATAACTTGTATTTTTGTAAGGTCTCAAAATGATTCTGATCATTAGTTTTGTTTAAGGACACTGATAGGGAAAGGGGTGTCGAACTGGGCCCTTTAGAGTCAAAGGAAGATAAGACAGGGCAGGCAAGAAAGCGGGCCAGGTTCAGGGAAGTAGCTAGATGGTGAAATCTATTCTCCACGCTGATGCCAATCTTTCTAAAACATAATCTGACCATGTTATGTATAAACTTTCAGTGACTCCCCATCACTGATACGATGAATTCCCATCACCTTAGAATGACATATAAAGCCTTTTGTGATCTAACCCTGGCTTCCCTCTCCAGCCTCAGTTTTCCCACATCCCCTGCAGCCGTACTTAATTATCAATACATACAGATCTCTAAAGGAGCTATGATTTATGGCTCATGGCATTTATTGACGTTACTTCCTTAGCGTAGAACATCTCTCATTCTTCTTTTGTCTGGCTCAGACTGCATAGATGTTACTGGCTCTAGGAAAGCTTCCCTCACCCCCCAGGTGCTGGCTTAGGTGCTGCTACTATATGCTACCCTCATACCCTCTGCTTAACGTATTACAGTACTTATCATGTGCATTGTAATTGCCTGCTTACTTGCCATTTCCTCTATTAAATTCTGAGCTTCTTAATGGAGCATTCATGTTAGAGTCTCAGTCTTTAGCATATGCCCTAGCACACTGCAGGGACTCCAACTTTTATTGAAAGTATAAAAGTAGAAAGACTCAGGAGGCAGTCTGTGTTTCTGGAGGCATCAAACAGGAATCAGCAAAGCAGCAGGAAAAACCAAGGGCTTCTGAAGTTCCACGAGCACTGGAATGTGCAAGACTGGACAAAAGAGTGATCAAACAGTGCAAGCTGGCAAGAACCAGGAAATGCACAGAAATAAGAAGACAGTGAGCTCAGGCATCATACAAGCATCTGGGAGGAGACTTTAGCAAGAAAATTAGGTCCTGCGGTAAAACCCTGCCTGATTAGGAAATCTCTTTTTTCAACAGGAGCCAACTCAAAGATATGGCCAACCAAAGCCCATCGTTTCATTAGGTGGGAGGATGTACCTCGTAAGAGAGATATGTTAAAATTGTGAGTAGGTGTTAACAAAGTGACTCACAGGTGAATCCTCACCTGTTACCTGCTAAGCAACAAGTCCAAAGGAGCAACCAGGTTTAGATGAAGTTAATCCTTCTGTGAATGTTGAGGAGACGTAGAAGTTGCTCCCCTCTACTTCACAGATGAATTCATCACAAACATGCCTGCCATTCTAGATTAACTTTGGAGGACCCCTTGGTTTATACAGTGACTCATGAATAGGCACAGTCTTCACCTATCTCCTCTTCTGAGAACCTGAGCCACCCCTCCTCAGCATCAGTATAGAAGCATGCCAAGTCTTAAGGGGTCAGCAGTTTTATACATTCAGGACCATCGTAAAAATATAACACAAAATGAACAAGGTCATCCACGTGAAAGATGATCTGCTTTATATTGCGGACACATTTTGGCCCCATTCTGGCTTTTTTTTTTTCTCCACCATTTCCTGTAACTGGCCTGTTTTGAGTGATGTATTGGGGAGAAGACCTGTGTCAGATATACTCAGCTGCCTGTCATGAGTAATTAAAACCAGTTGTGTTATTGCTTTCCTTAGTTCTAGCTGACTCTTTGATGCTTTGGTGTCTATGCCAGAAAACTACCTCTTATAATCATCAGAGGCCAGTGCTTTTGCAGAGGTCACTGCAAGTTAATTAAGCAAATATGTGAAAAATAGTTTTAAATTATCTCAATTAGTAGTGTGTGTATATACTTGTATCTAGAGCTGGGGTTGAGGAGAGACTTTTAAAATAATAACTGACTTGCAGAGTTAATGATTTGGTGTCAGAGAACTACACACATACAGCGCCTTTGTATGTTCATTAAGTTGGCATTATTTGTCCTTTTGCTGTGTGACAGGCTGTATTACTTCAAATATACATACAGAAAATGTCCAAGAAGATCATGACACTGTAACAGGCAAGAGAGTTACATAAATAATTATAAATCAGGATAAAGAGGACTAAAACAATAGCATGAACAAAGAGTTAAAGTAATATACAGAATACAGTGACTCACTACATCTCTGGGATTTGAGGGAGGCCACACAGATTCCATTCATTCAACAAATATTTTTTGAAAAAAATATGCCATGCACTGCTCTAGGGTCTCAGGTTACACAGGGAATAAAAGCCAAAGATCACTGGCCTTGTGGAGCTTGTATTCTAGGAGGAATAGGAATGCAGTAAATAGAAATTAGTAAATTATTTTTTTAATGTTAGATGGCAAATTTTTGGAAAGTAAAAGGGAAAAATAGAGTGAGGGGAATTGAGAGTCATGGAGGAAGGTTATAATGTCAAATAGTTGCCAGTATTGGTTTTATTGAAGAGGTGGCATTTGAGCAAAGTTAAGAGGGTAAGAGCACTGACCATATGGACACCTGGGGGAAGAGGGGGCACCTGGTGCAAATGCCCCAAGTCTTGAGTGTGCCTGGACTATTTGAGAAACAACAAGGAGGTCAGTGCAGCTGCGGCAGAGTGGATGAGGGAGAGAGTGTAATAAGATAGGAGCTTTAGGGATATGACTGGGGCCAGATCACACAGGGTCTTGTACGTTATGGAAAGGGCTCTTACTTTTATTCTGATCGAGAAAGGAGGCCTTTGCAGAGTTTTGAGCAGAGAAGTGACATGTTATGACCTGTGTTTTAAAAGGATTCCTCTGGCTGCTGTGTTGAGAAAGGATAATAGTCGGGGTGAGGATAAAAGCAAAAGAGACCAGATAGACCAGGATCTGGTAAATTATGGCTCACGGTCCAAATTCAGCTTGTTGCTTTTTTGTAACTAAACTTGTACTGGAACACAGCTATGCCCGATTGCACTATAATGGCAGAAGTGAGGAGTTACCACAATGACCATATGGCCTGAAAAGCAGAAAATATTTACTATATGGCCCTTTTACAAAAACAGACAAACCAAAACCAAAACCCCCCCACAACTTTCCTGATCCCTAAATTATCGTATTGCAGTAATTCAGGAGAGAAGTAATGGTGGCTCAGACCAGGGTGGCAGCACTGATGAAGTGAGAAGGCATTTGGCATAGTGAGAAGTGTTTGGATTCTGGATATGTTTGAAATTAAAGCCAATTCTGTTTGCTAAATGATTGTGTGGGGGAGTGTAATAAAGGGAAGTCAAAGATGAGAGTAAAGGTTTGGGCCTGAACCAGAACATAGTTTCTATCATTTGAGGCAGGGAAAGTCGGTAGTGAAACCATTCTCGTGGTGAAAGATCAGGAATCAGAACAGCTTAAAGTCAACAGGTGTGAGTTTTTAGATGACACCAAGTGAAGATATTGAGGAACTCACTGAATAGGCAAGTCTGAAGTTCAGGAGAGAAGTCTCGGCTGGAGATGGAAAATTACCATAGAGGTGGTATTCAGAGTTGTGATTCTGGATGAGAGCACCAAAAGGACGAGTGATAATAGGAAGACAAAGGGTGAGCCCTGGAGCAGTTAAACGTTAAGAGTTTGGGAAGGAGAGGAAAAAACAGCAAAGGAGACTAAGGCATGAACAATAAAGTCAAGCTAGAGTGGAGTGTTTTGGAAGCCAAGTGCAGAAAGTATATCAAGGAGGACAGAGGAATTGACTATATCAACTCTTTCCAATAAGTCAAGTAAGAGGAGAACTGAGAATTGACCATGCAGCTTTGATAAGTAGGAACAAAAGCTGGATTGGAGCAGTTATGAGTATGGGAGAAAAAGAATTGTAGAGAATGAATATAGACAAGTTGTTCAAGGAGTTTTGCTAGAAAGGGAAACATATTTGCAAATAAGGCAGTAGCAAGCAAGGGAAGTAGGGCTAAGAGAAGGGTTTTTTGTTTTTGTTTTTAAGGTGGGAGAAATAATTTGATTGAGTTTGTAGACTGATGGGAAAGATTTGGTAGAGAGGGAGACATCTGTGATTGAGGAGAGGAAATGGGAGAATTGCTAGAGCAACGTCACTGAGTAAGTAAGACAAGATGGGATCTAGTTTGCAAGTGGAGGAATTGACTTTAGATGGGAGAAAAATAATATGATCATCAAGCAGCATATGGGTTCACTTGAGGTTCATAATCAAGAGCATTTGTCTTCAGCGCATTCTTTTGCATGAATGAAGGCACAAATTAGGTAAAGAGATGAATTTAACCAGGGTTGTGGTTTTGTCAAGTGAGTACAACAAGGAACTGAGGGTATATGAAAAGAAGTGAGTATATTGATTGATTGTGGAATTTAAGATGAATAAGGAGAGGAGAAAGAGAGACTATTAAGAAGGTTAGAGACAGTGAAAAGATAGATCAGTGGACTAGAGATCCTGGTGAAGTTGGAACTGGGGCACTAGAGGGATGGATGGAGGTTATGGTTAGAGAATGGAATGAATTAAATTGAGATTATGGAGAGATTACTGGTAATGAGAAGGTCTAGGGTTATGAATATATAAATGAATGGCCTGGGTGGTGTGGAGGAAGGCTGGATCACTGGAAGAGAGGAATTCAAGAAACTGAGAGTGTAGAGTGTTGGATTGAGTCGTCCACTGTGTATATTGCAATCTTCAAAGAATTGAGACATTAGCAGTACTGGAGAGAGTGAAAGTGAACCAAGAACTAAAATCAGTGGGAAATAAAGGGGTATTATCTAGGGGATGGTTAGCGATATCAACAATGACGAACAATGAGTAATATAATTTATTTATATGAGACAACTCTGAGAGAGTGTCTAGGGAGGAAAGAGAATGAGAATCGTTTGGAAATAGCAATGAGGAGCACGAAGGGCACCAAATTCACATAAGATTTAAATTTTAGCCATGGATAAAAGTGTTGTTCTTGAGTCAGAGGGGCCTGCAAAACAATGTTTCAGGCATAGTGAAATGGTTGGGCATTTAATAGCATGTACGAAGAAATGGTGAGTATATAAATCTTGTTGGGGTATCAGGTTGGGGCATGGTGCTACAGATGTAGAGATGCTGGGACATCATAAAGCATGATGGAAGAAAGTGAACTTGCTGATTGTAGATTGGGGCAGATTGTGATAGGTCTTGTACATTCAGATTGTCCTACAGGCAAAAGGTTGTAGGACTACCTAAGGTTTTTAGTCAGGGCACTGACCTCATCAGGTTTATTTCACAAAGGTAACTCTTGCTACAATGTGAAAGGGGTTGGAGGCAAGAAGACAACCAGAAAGCTTCAGCAGTAATTAAAACTAGGGATAAAAGGACCTGAACTTAAGCAGTGTCATAAGAACAGAGGAAACCCTGGGAAGGCAAAATCAATAGGAGTTGTTGATTTTGATGAGGTTAATGAGAAAAAGGAATCAAGAAAGACTTGAATATTTTCAACTACAGTCACTAGGTAGAATATGTTACCTATTACCAGTTTAGGAAATAAAGGAGAACAACTAAGATACCCTGGTAGATTACACATCTTTTTCACTGTTGTGGCCTCTCCCGTTGCGGAGCACAGGCTCTGGACACGCAGGCTCAGCGGCCATGGCTCACAGGCCCAGCCGCTCCGCGGCATGTGGGATCTTCCCAGACCGGGGCACGAACTCGTGTCCCTTGCATTGGCAGGCGGACTCTCAACCACTGCGCCGCCAGGGAAGCCCAATTACACATCTTTTAATAGGCAATCACACAGCAGAGTCTTAATGAGTGCACCTAATTCTGTAGTTAGATATTTATTTCTTTCATGGAACTCAGCATTCCTTCAAGTATCTTCAAGACTGGTGAGGATTCTGAGGGAGCAATTGTATTCTTTCCTCTAAATGGTTTACCCAATTTAGAAATAGACTCAGGAATCAAGGATCAAATATTACTTTACTGTGTATAAAGGAAGGCTGGAGAACGTATCTTGGATCTGCAGCCCAGATGAGCCTTCCTCACATGCTCTGTCTCCCCTCCACAAGTCTAGATCTTGAGACTTTATTGCCGTCACCATCCCACTGCTTCCCCTCCTCCCCACACCAACTCCCAGGAAAGAATCAGGTCTGAAGAGTTGACATTTGCCAAGACATGTACAAGGAGATCTGCAGTCTCCCTTTACACAGGGAGGATGAAGGACTGAGGGCAAAGGACTGTGAGGCCTCTACACTTTCTTTCCACAGTGAAACAAGAGCAAGTAAGAGAGAAAAAAATGCCTACTCTGTGACTCCAGTCACTTCTCCCAATCTCAGTGAAAAAAGTAGCTGCTCTTTCTGTGCAGAAGAATGAGTTAGAGACCATAAGGGATAGAAATGCTCCCTCCTTCCCCTACTGTCTCTCCTAAAAGTGGAATGGAAGTCTGTGGAAACTGAGGGATGGAGTAATAAGCATTCCCCTAGCAACGACAGGTTCTATGTTAGCTACAGGCAAACTGGAGATATAAATGCAGGTAAAGGAACCTAGTCATCCGTGGACCCTAAATAGGAGAATGTGTCTCCCCCTGTGTACGAAATGCAGGGTCAGTGTACTGAGGGAAATGGAAGATAGAGGACTCAGGAAATATACTGGGTCACTCTCTAGCTGGGTTAAAAAGGGGAAGGTTTAGTGTATGGATGCAAGGGTGCCTTATAAAACTCAAGGGCAGAGTACAGCTGGGTCTCAGGATGGGACCAGAGGCAAGAAAGCCACTGGGAACCAGGAAATAGACCTTCTCTATCTTGAGCCTTTTCTTCTCTCTGCACATACACTGAAACAAAGTAGGTTCCTGTGGGGCTCCTGGCCACAAAAGCCTGTCTGTGCCCCCATTTCTTGATTACAGGAAATAGGCTTTATTCAGCCTCCATGACCTTTCCTGTGTTCCAATGAGCAGGTTCAAACAGTCGCTAATTAGGGAAGGGAATGGATGTGGAAGACACGGGAGGAACAGTCGAAAGATACAACAGTGCAAACTTGGGGCAGGGTCCTGGTTCCCCCTCAAGGAATACACATAACAATATCTCTGAGCTGTTCTGCAGATACTGAAACCCTCACCAGGTGGGAGAATTTAACTGTATGCTGTCCACAAGCACTTAGACACTAGACCAGTTGGAACCTGAAGGTTGATGATGCTGACTCCCACTTACCTCACCACCAACCCATCAGAAGAATGTCCACGAGCTGATCACGCCCTCTTTGAACCATTACTATAAAACTTCTCACTACCGCCTCCAGGCGGGGACACACAGTTTTCAGGGCATTGGGCTGCTGTGGTCCCCTTTGCATGACAAAGCAATAAAGCTAATCGTTTCTACTTCACCCAAAACTCTGTCTCTGAGATTTAATTCAGTGTCAGGGTACAGAGGCTGGATTTGACTTCAATGCTTCACTTTTCTCTTTCCCTGTGGGTGGCATTCTCTGCTCGCTACTTCGTATAACAGGAAACATGGGCAACCATGGCTTTCTGGTTTGCATGTTCTGGGTTTAGCCACAGGGAGTGGCTGACTCTTTCTCAGTAGCCCTTGATCTTTCTCTCAATTCTCATTTCACTGGAAAGGGTCACCAATTGACCTGGCACAGGTTAGAGTTTCACCTCTTGTCCCATGACTGTGCGTATCCCATCCTCTCTCCCCCCAGCTGTGGGCTGTAGTTGAGGGACACAGTTAAAGGAGGGGTAGAGCTGGGAAGATATTCCAAATTGTCTTCAGTGTCTGAGTGTCTTTAGTGACTGAGATCAGGAAATAATAAGAAAATTTTAAATCATGAAACATCTTCATGCTGTGCACTAGAGATGAAATGAAGCAGTCTCTTGATAGGAACTGTTAAAAAGAGTGTCTTGGGAAGGCAGCCAACACCTGCACTTGGGACTTTTTGCCAGACGAAAAAGGCTGCGATTTTCCTGCACCGCTGGATTAAATATGTGTACAGAAAGGATTTCAGTTATTGTAAGAAGAACAAAAGGATGTCGTGGAAGAATGTCTGGTTCTCACCCCCTCTAGGGTTAGAGGAATATTTGTCAAGAAGGAAAAAGGAATGTGGCAGACAGGCCCTCTGTGTCTACCAGATGTTCTCTGACAATATGTATTGTTAAAACTACATTTAAATTATGAGAGCCAGCCCACCAAACAATGAAATATCCAGTGGCATGTTGAGTCCTGTTCATTAGGCCTTTCTGGGTGTTGCACTGGGTCAAGCTACCATTTCTTGACGTGAAATTTTAGTCTGTCTCTGGAATATTAGCCCTTTGGCCCTCTCCCTGGCTCAGAAGGTACATGAGAAGTACTTTTCTCTGTCTCTTCCTCTCTTCAACCCTTTGGAATTTCCTTTGAAGTGGTGAAATAATCGTAGTAAACGCTCAGTGAATGCTAAGTTCTTTACATCCATTATTTCACTTAATTCTTTCACCAGTCCTGTGAAATAGGAAACTGAGCCTTTTTTATTTCTTTAAAAAATAAGCAAACATTAGAGAAATGCAAATCAAAACTACAATGAGTTATTACCTCACACGTATCAGAATGGCCATCATTAAAAATTCTACAAATAGCTAATGCTGAAGAAGATGTGGAGAAAAGGGAACCCTCTTACACTGTTGGTGGGAATGTAAATTGGTGCAGCCACTGTGGAGAACAGTATGGAGGTTCCTCAAAAAACTGAAAATAGAGCTACCATATGATCCAGCAAATCCCACCCCTGGGCATATATCCGAAAAAGACAAAAACTCTAATTCAGAAAGATACATGCACCCCAGTGTTCACAGCAGCACTATTTACAAAAACCAAGACATAGAAGCAACATAAATGTTCACTGACAGATGAATGGACAGAGAAGATGTGATATATCTATCATATATATATATATAAAACATATATATAACATATATGTATAACATATATATATAAGTTACAGCAACATGGATGGACCTAGAGATTATCATACTAAGTGAAGTAAGTCAGACAGAGAAAGGCAAATATCTTATATCACTTATATATGGAATCTAAAAATATGATACAAATGAATTTATTTACAAAACAGAAACAGACTCACAGACATAGAAAACAAACTTACGGTTACCAAAGGGGGAGGGGGGAGCAATAAATTAGGAGTTTGGGATTACAATATACACACTACTATATATAAAATAGGTAAACAAGGACCTGCTGTGTAGTACAGGGAACTATATTAAATATCTTTTAACACCCTATAATGGAGAAGAATCTGAAAAAGAATATGTACATATATGTATAACTGAAGCACTTTGCTGCACACCTGAAACTAACACAACATTGTAAATCAATAATACTTCAATAAAATAAATAAATATTAAAAAATAAGTAAACAAACAAATGCCAAACAAACATCCTCTGGGCCAGGCCCTCCATTTCTTCATCACAGGGATTATGTTTCAGTGGTTGCTAATCTGAGGACAGGGTCCAGACAGAGATTAATGAGAAAGCCTAACCCTCTCTGTAATGTGAGCAGATCCTGGGACCACAAGCCTGGCTTCAGAAGAAATGGTGTAAGGAGCCAAGAGCCCAGATTGTCCACAGTGGAGTGTTAGCTCCTTGGCTAAGGAAAGATGAGCAATCAACACAGTCACTCTTTCCCTTGCAGTTTGAAGCCACTATGATCAGGAAGAAGGGTGAGGCCAGGTGCCTCAGTGTACAAATAGGCATATTTAAATTTTAATGTCCCTGGGAAATTATGGTGGATTGCTTTTAATCTGGAATGTGATGACTGTGATTCTTTCTACAGATGCCCGCCTGGTAGGGCGTCACAATACTCACCTAGTCTTCAGTCAAAATGTGGTTCTTCCCTCTCTCCCTTCACCCTCTGATTCCCTGTTAACCATATACCATCCTCTCTGATTACTTCCCTGGGGGCTTGGAAAGTAGGTTAATTGTTGCCTCTTTGCCTCAATTTCTACTTTCAGTTAAATAACAGTAACCCAAGTTCTATCCCATTCCACTTCCATCCCTTATCTTTAACTTCAGAAAAGTTTGAATAAAGCTGGAATCTCTCACAGGGACCTATACTCTAGGCTCTTACTTCTTTGCTGTTCCTGGAAGGACCAAGAACACTCTTGCCTCGTGGCCTTTGCATTTGCTGTTTCCTCTCCTTGGTATGCATATGGCTTACCTTTTTACTTCCTTCAGCTGAAAGAGGACTTCCCTAATTCTCCTCTTTCTTCCCTTTCCTCCTCGCTTTCTGTATTTTTCTCTAGAGCATTATCAGTATCTGACATTATGTCAGCAACATACCATGGATATATCTGTTTATCTCTATACAGCAGAATATAGGCTCTGGAAAGCATTGCTTTTGCTTTTTCATTGTCATCCCCAGAATTCAGTAGAGTGCTGTCCCAACATAGATGCTCAATGAATATTTTCCGAATGAGTAAATGAAATGCAACCAGCAGGGAGGTTAAAAAAACCCAAAACTCTGAAACAAAAAAACCAAAATAACAGTCAGAAATCTTACATGTGACAACAAAGGTACTACGATTGAACACATTTCCTATTTGTTTTCTTGTATTTTATATCCCAGGTATAAAATCAGGCTTCCTCATGGATTCCTTTTTTCCTCAGAGCTGTAAAGCTCAATCAGCCTCCCTGCATTTCCACATATACTCGCAACCCCTGAAAGACTTCCCTATTTTTACGATGCCAGGAAGGACTGACATAACAATACATCTGGTGACCCATTATAATGGGCCACACTTAAAACTATTTGTATTTATTGTACAAATCTTCTGCTCAGCTGTGCAATGACAAAGAATTTAGCCCAGGAAGATGATTTTTCTGGTTCAGAATCTGCCTGTTATGATTTGTTGATGCCATAAAGTAGGCTTCAGTTTTGGGGGGGAGACTAGAGAAGACTAGATTCCATAGAAACAATCCTTCTAGGTCAGAGGACAGATCCTCTAAACTTCACTTCCTTCTTCCTAAAGGGTTTCTGCTGGGTCCCTAAAAGGGACCTCAAGTTCAAGAGAGAAAAGAAAAGCAGGCTAATTTACAGCTGTTCCAAGAATGCAGTTGCTGGATATATCCTGACAGGGGGTTCTGTTGTGCTTTGAAGAATAACTTGAAAATTCAAGCTCAGAATGAGCTTCTGTAATATAAAAATTAAAACTCCACTCCAAACCTTTACCCGCATCTAAAGCCAAGTCCTTTTAGACGTGCGGTAGGGATCTGTTTACTTTGTATGGAAAATCATTTTCTTTTTATTAGCAACCTCCAGGGTTTCTTGATGATCTGAAAGGCTGTTACCTCTGAAAGGGCAGTCATGGGGCATTCTTGGCACGAACAGAGGCCAGGAAGACTGGAAATCTTATTTTGCAACATTTTGTGCCTGGCTTTTAAAGTCAAAGAAGACAAATGGTTCTGATAAGTTCAGCAATACCTTTAAATTTGAATTGCCTTATTGTCCTGAACTGACCTGGGGAGGTTAAAAACCAAACCCAACCAAAATAAACAAGAAATAAAAATGAAAACTGAAACCAGCATATCATGAACAACGTTTTCCTTTCTCAGAAGGCAAATTTGAGCCAGGGAAAGGTAGCTGTTCTCTTCCTATTTTAATCAAGAAACCAAGCACAAGATTTCTTCATTGCTTACTTATTGGACTCATGATGGGGTGGGGAATGGTGAGGGATTCAGCAGTCTTTAGACACATTTTTAGTTCCATCTTTTCCTTGCTGTCACCGTGTCCACTTTTGCTTTCCTGCTATTGTTCAATTGTTCACCTTTAAGAAGCAGGCCATCCTGATTTCTCATTTCATCAAATTCCACCAAGAGGCCTCCTCTAACAGATATCCCTTAAATATTCCAATGCACAGTGATCTCCCCATCGCTCACCTATAGCCAAGATTTTCCAGGGACCCAAGTACTCTTCTGTTGGAATTAGGTATTTTTTCCATCTCTCTACTGTTACAATTAAGTCAAATAAACTCTTCCCAGCAACCTTCTGACTTTTCTGAGCTGCCAGATCATGCCTGGATTCCCTACCCAGAAACCCAAACCCTTGAATTTCAGTAGCCTGTAGGCTCCTTTGTTCAACTGTAACGCCTCCAGTGGTCAGCTCCCTCTGCCTTTCAAATGCCTTCTAATCCACACATCATTTTTCTTTTCACTTTACCATCTATTCACTGACATCAAATCCACTCTTTGTTCATGTTTCCTAGCCTCCAGCCCTCCTAGTGCCAAAGTGGTCCACTTGTTGAGTGATCCTATCAGTCGACTCTGGCTCATTACAAAATGAGTATGCCCTAACCCCACACTTCCATATGGCCTCACGATATTATTGTGATTGCATTCTCCATCTACAGTAGGCAAAATGAAACACATGCTGTAAGAGTGGGTGTGTTTCAAGCTGGTTCCCAAGGCAGACTTTAATAGAAAATGAGTGAGGTCACCTTTAGGACCTTTTCTACCTCTTGGCTCCTTCCTGGAATGGGATTTCCTGATAGTTAACATTTCTCAGTCCGATCACATAAAATACCTGCTTCTGGATCTCATGTTTAGGTCTTTAGACAACATAGGTGATGATTTTGAGTGGAGACTGTAATAAAACCTCAGCAGTGTATATGATAATCCCAAGTGTATTGTAAAGGTTGAGGGAAATTGAGGGTAAGGGCTGGGGAATAAGTGGAGATGGTTTTATGTAATAATTAAGCTATCATTTATTGAGGAATTACTTTGGGCCAGGCGCTAGCTAGTTATTTTATACACGTTCTCTTAATTAAATGTGGCTAGAGACTTTTGATTCAAAGTTATCACTGAATTCTACCTTCTACAGTTTATTTCCTAGGCTGCTCTTTTTCTGTATGTGGTATTTAGAACATGAATCGAAGAAGCTGAGAAATCTGTGTTCAAGTGTTTCCTCTTTTATGTGGGTGAGAATATTAATAATCTTAAAATAAGATCATCAGTTTCTCATCTGTAAAATATGGGAATGATAATACCTACTTAATGGGATTGATGTGACAAGTAAATTAGATAGTATAATCAAGATGTGAATTACAGTGACTGTTCTATGATAGGGGTTTAATAAATGAGAGCAGTGGTTATAATATTTACCTAGATATATGCCAACCTTGCTGGTACTAAGATTCTTTATTTGGGAGGTGACATCACCAAGATGATGACATAGATTGTTTCTAACTTTGCTTCCCCTCACAAGAAGAATGACTATTATCTATTCAAGGATAAGATACCACTATGGAAAGCAGTGTGGAGGATCCTTAAAAAGATAAAAATAGACCTCCTATATGATTCAGAAATTCCACTTCTGGAATTTATCCAATAGAAATGAAAACACTAACTTCTAAAGATATCTGCATCCCCATGTTAACAGCAGCATTACCTACAATAGCCAAGACATGGAAACAACCTAACAACCGTCAATGGATAAAAGGATAAAGAAATTGTATGTGTACACACAATGGAATATTATTCAGCCAAAAAAATGAGGAAACCCTACCATTTGGAACTTGAAGGCATGTTGCTAAGTAAAATAAGTCAGCCAGAAAAAGACAGATACTGTATGATCTCTCTTATATATGAAATCTAAAAAAAACCCAAACAAAGCAAAACAAAACCAAGCTCATAGAAAAAGAGATCAGACTTCTGGTTACCAGAGGAGGAGGGTTGAGGGAGGGAGAATTGGAGGAAGGTGATCAAAATGTACAAATTTCCAGTTATAAGATAGACAAGTACTAGGGATGTAATTACATGTTCAGCTAACACTACTGAATGAAATATAGAAAAGTTGTTAAGAGGGTAAATCTTGACTGCTCATCCATAAGGAGAAAATTTTTTTTCCTTTCTTTTCTTTTTATTGTATCTATATGAGAAGATGGATGTTAGCTGAACCTATTGTGGTACTCATTTCACGACAGATGTAAATCAAACGATCATGCTGTATGCCTTAAGCTTGTACAGTGATGTATGTAAATTATTTCTCGGTAAAACTGGAAAAAAATTCTTTAGTTAAGGTTTTGTGAATGAAAAGTTATACCGTGGTTCATAAAGGTTCTGAACACCTTAAGATAATGGACCCATGGGTGTTCACAGAGTTAGTGAGGAAAATGGATGGGAAAGTCATAAACACCCCACAAACCTCAGTCCCTCAAATAGGGTCTTTAATAGTAAACCGAGGTTCACTTACAGAGCTCCCATAACAAATGAGCATATGGTGAGCATTTGAGAGAGAAATACATATCCATTGAGGAAGCTCTTAAGTTCTTGGGAATTTGGGAAGAGTAGGGAAAAAAATGTCGAAGAAATGAGAAAATTAGGGAAACTCTCAGTGGTTTATTCTTTGTTAAAAATCACAAATAGTTTATGTCTGCATTTAGAGCTCTGAGCTAAGATGCATTCCTCCACACTATGACCTGGAGAAAACAGATCTTCGTGCCCTTTAATCCATGAGCACTGTAGATCAAGTTACCTCTTTGAAAGAACTTTTCTTTCTCTGGCGAACTAAATGAATTGAAATTGATGTACTTAATTGTTTTCTAAATTGCAATTTTTCTCCCCAGATGTTTTTTATCAATGTTGAGCCCAATGGGCTCTGTCAGTCACATGGGGAGATGAAGTCATGTGGTAATAAAAGGGAAGGGGCTGGGGGAGGAAGGGAAATGCCATACAGTATATTGTCTAATTGAAAAATGTGCCACATAAATGCTGAACTTGAAACCTCTCCCTCCCCGAGGGCTACTCGCAACAAACAATACACACATCTTCTGCACTGGAAAGATTAGACTTCTCCCCTTTCTTCATTATTAATTCAGGCTAGTGCAAGAGTTTCCTTCCTTTGCCTTTCTTGGGTGAAGTCACTGTACTGGAATTGTGATGCAAGGCAACAAAATTCCAAAGTGGAAGGTTTTAAGTTTTTAAGCTTTACCCTGCAGAAGGTAGGGGCATCAGGATTAGAGGATGGGGGTTGGGGTGATGGTGATGAAGGATAGCCTTAGACTAAGCTCTTACCTTGTAGAGGGGAGAATGAGAAATAGCAATAACATCCAAGAATGTGTCTGAGAAGTGGTTGCTAATGACAATACAACCTGACATGGAAGAGGATTCTTGTGGGAATATGGTACTTGGGAAAGTCAGAAAATCTCAGGCTCGAATGCATACCAATAAAAGCTTGAAACAGAAGTGGTGTGGAGCCGGAAGGACAGAACAAAAGGGGAAGGGTAGATGTGTTTCTCATAGCAGGAAGGAGAGGGCTTCAGATGTAGGATCCATGCCAGCATTTGAGAGAGAAAGGAAGACAAGGGGAGAGAGCTGATGCTCACAAACAAACCTAAAGAAGTGAAAGGAAGACCCCTCCCCCAATTCACCATAGTGGAAAATAGATGGGAACTGACTGCAGTACAAAAGTGTGGGTCTAGAAGGTCCTTGAGAGATTTTTCTAGTCCTCTACCTATCGTCACTTGCCCTGTACTTTGCCCTGATTACATAAAATCGGTCCAGCTTTTTAGACTCTGTAGGAAATGACTTGTAACCAACGGGATGGTAACTAAAAGGTTTCTATTAGCCCTCACTGTCAAGAAGACCTTTCTCTCGTGTCGGGAAAAAAGCCTCTTTCCTCTTGTTGCGTCATCACTGAAGAAGGAGGACACCTGGTCATTATAGAAGGAATCCAATGAATCACTCATTTAATTTTTACTCATTTAATTTAGCTGTACCTCACGTTTGACAAAAACAAACTCCAGGGACTTCTTCAAGTTCTTTGATTGCACTGGAATCTTAATGAATCAACCACTTCTTTGAAATATGAGGACTATTGCCCAAGGTTTATAATCCTTTGTAATTTTCTTTGTAGTGATATTGGAGTAACTAGATTCAAGCTGCATGACAGTCAGCCATACATAATATCAAAGCTTTAGGGGGAAAAAAATCACAGTGTATTAAGATGTAGATGATAGGCGTTTTGTCTGGGCTCTAAAACTTACCTTAACCTCTCAGTTCTTCTTTGGAAAATCATCATCATCATCGTCATCGTCATCATCATCGTTGTCATTACTTTTCCTCTCATCATCTTATCCTTCTTCTTTTCCTCCTATTTTCCCTCTTCTCCTTCTTTTCTAACTTCTTCCTCCTTCTTTCCCTTTTTCTTGGCTCTTTTTCCTCTTTTTCTTTTCCCTTTCTTCTTTTGCCCCTCCTCCTTCTTCCTTTCATTTTCTTCCTCTCTTGATGTTTTCCTTTTCCTCTTTTTTTCCCTTTTCTTCTTCTCCTTCACTTTTTTTCTTCCCTATCCCCACTTCCCCCTTTTCTTTTCCTGTACAATTTTTAAAGTTTTCATTCTGTAACAAGATTAGACAAGCATTTTACTGATGTCATCTCATTTCATCTAGGTATCAGCCCTAGATATTATTTCTAGATGAGGAAATTAAGTGTCAGAGAAAATAAGTAATTTACCCTTCACAGGGCTAGTAGATGTGACTCTGGGTCTCTCTGATTCCAAATCCATGCTTTTAGCAAAATCTTCCCTAGGAGGGAATGATAAGTATAGGGAACAGAAAAATTAAAAAATTATAATAATTTAAATTTGTAATTTGAGAGGATAAAACATTTTGTACTTATAAAAATTTGGAGTAAACTGAGATGAGATAATTACATTATATGATAAGTACATTTTAAGAGAAAAATCTATACAGAAGAAATCATAGAGATGTGACAATACTTTGAAATACAGAAAGATCTTTAAAAGTATGAATAATTTATTAGCTCTCACAGTAGATTCTCAAGGATGAATGAATGTGCTATTACAAAGGACTTGACATACCTTGTGATCTGATCATAAATTATGATCAGCTATCCAGAATAGAAGACCAAATTACAGTTGCTTTACACTTTTCTAAAAGGATTCTGGAGATAAACTGTTCCAGGGCAGTTGGAGTGGCTCAGTTACATTATCAAAGTCCCCTGTTTTTTCCTCTCTTTTTACTCTACCATTGTCAGCATGTTGTCTTTTCGTCCTTAGACTTGTACCTCATTATGCTAAGATGACTGCCACAGCTCCCAGCATCCCATTCTCACCTCGTTACATTTAGGGATAGAAGGAAAGTTTTGCTCCTTGAGAGTTTTTGTCTCCTTTTTTTAAAGAAAGAAAATAGTTTCTAGAAGCTTCTCTCACCTGCCCCCAGCAGACTTTCTCTTTTGTTTCATTAGCGAGAGCTGGGTCACATGCCAACCTCTGATCACTGGCAAAGAGAAGGGAATGCCAAGTGGGGCTGGAGAAGGGGCTAAACTTCTTCAGAAGTATGGAGTCTGCTGGCTACCTAAATATATTTGGAGTGTAATTAGCAGGTAAGATGGGGAGATGGATGCTAGGTAGATAATGAACAGTGTCTGCTACACTACCCTATTCATTTCACATGGAAAAATGCCTTCCTTAATTTCCCTTGACTGAGAGCAGACCCAAATGGAACATTTTGCCTTACAGAAACAAAGATGTTGAGGAAACAAGAATTCCATGAAATATTATCGTTAGTTTGACTCTTCCTTTCAAACTTTCAGCTATTCTGTTAGTATTCCAATCTAAATACTAGGAGAGCTTTGAACACGAAAGTGGAGGAAAATGATTCAAAATTAAAGAGCAAGACAAGCTTTATTTTTTTTGAGAGGATATGGACAAGTGAGGGATAGGTATGTAAGTAAGTAAACATGTGTCACTAAAGATGGATGAAGCTTTACATTTGCACATGAAGAAACAGAGCTAATGACAGTCATGACGAAGGGGTGAAGTAGTCAGAGGCTCTGGAAAGTCCGGAAAGATTCACAAATAGCATCCTTACTTTTTTTTGTTGAACCCAAAACAGTGAGCCAAGGCCTCAAGGATAATCTAATATCCAAGAGAGCTAACAACAACAACAACAACAATAATAATAATGTTAATACATAGTGCTATGTGTCAGGCATTTTTCTTAGCACTTTACCTATGTTAAATCATTTAACAGTTGACACTGCACTGTGAGGTAGATCTCTCATCATCCCATTTTTCAGATGAGGAAACTGCGGCACAGACAGGTTAAGAACCTTCCCAAGCTTACACAGCTAGTAAAAGGCAAGCTTGTGGTTTGTTATTGTTGTTGGTTTCTTATATTCTTCCAATGTATTGTTTAATGTGCATCTGCTTTATGTGCAATGATTGGCTCTTTCAAATACTCATTTAAGCCTAATAACATCTCTTTCCTTAACAACAGATTCAGGAAAATGTGGATATTTACACACTTTACTCTTAAACATAAGCACTCTTTGGAAATCATTACTGATTTCATCAAGGAGCTGTTTCAGCCACAATCACATATTTCAAAGTAAACACCAATTGGGTTAAGACAATACAGTCAGGCTGAAGTAAACCAAATGATTCTGAACAATTAATCTATGTATTTCACTTGGATAAGAGCAATAATTTGAATGGTAAAATGTTGTATATTATCCTATAATCCTTTATGACCGTGTAACAGTCTTTTTGACATTTAAGGTGATTACACTGAGATTGGGAAAACAACTGACTTGGTCCAACGAAGGTTTATCTGCGGGCTCGCGGCTCGTTTCTTCTTTCTCTCTCCTTCCTTGAGATAACTTTTCAGTTTAGAGTTTACCAGGGACATCTTGATTGTATCTTCAGTTAGCATGGGGCTGTGCAGCTCCTTGGGAGGAAGGCATGGTTCCTCGGTAGCATCTGTGCTTTTGATTGTCATGGCTTCTTTAACCCTTTTCCTTTGACCCATTCAATGGCTAATGAGCTTGGATCAATTTCAGAACCACAGCCAAATATTTTAAACCTGGCAGCCATAAGGTTTACCTTTTCATTCACTTGAATCTATAATTTCATTACATTACTACCAGCTGGAGCATTCACAAATCTAGTTCAAACTTTTTTGGATGTCTTGTCAAGGAGCTGTTCGTTGTTAGAATTCTCTTTTTTTTAAACACCTTTATTGGAGTATAATTGCTTTACAATGGTGTGTTAGTTTCTGCTTTATAACAAAGTGAATCAGTTATACATATACATATGTTCCCATATCTCTTCCCTCTTGCATCTCCCTCCCTCCCACCCTCCCTATCCCACCCCTCTAGGTGGTCACAAAGCACCGAGCTGATCTCCCTGTGCTATGCGGCTGCTTCCCACTAGCTATCTATTTTACGTTTGGTAGTGTATATATGTCCATGCCACTCTCTCACTTTGTCACAGCTTACCCTTCCCCCTCCCCATATCCTCAAGTCCGTTCTCTAGTAGGTCTGTGTCTTTATTCCCATCTTACCCCTAGGTTCTTCATTACCTTTTTTTTTTTCTTAGATTCCATATATATGTGTTAGCATACAGTATTTGTTTTTCTCTTTCTGACTTCACTCTGTATGACAGACTCTAGGTCCATCCACCTCACTACAAATAACTCAATTTCATTTCGTTTTATGGCTGAGTAATATTCCATTGTATATATGTGCCACATCTTCTTTATCCTTTCATCTGTTGATGGACACTTAGGTTGCTTCCATCTCCTGGCTATCATAGATAGAGCTGCAATGAACATTTTGGTACATGACTCTTTTTGAATTATGGTTTTCTCAGGGTGTATGCCCACTAGTGGGATTGCTGGGTCGTATGGTAGTTCTATGTGTAGTTTTTTAAGGAACCTCCATACTGTTGTTAGAATTCTCTTAATGACCAACAACCTTCTTGGGATAGAGCTGGGCCCAGTCCAACAGCTCCTGTTCCTCCATGAGCAGTACATCCAAGACTACTGGTCCCTAATGGTCCATCTAGGTGCTGCCATCTTGTAAAGGCCAGAGATAGGTGTTCTAGCACCAGAGTTCATGTTCTTTTTTTTTTTTTTTTTTCCTGCGGTACGCGGGCCTCTCACTGTTGTGGCCTCTCCCATTGTGGAGCATAGGCTCCGGATGCGCAGGCTCAGTGGCCACGGCTCACGGGCCCAGCCGCTCTGCGGCATGTGGGATCCTCCCGGACCAGGGCACAAACCCGTGTCCCCTGCATCGGCAGGCGGACTCTCAACCACTGCGCCACCAGGGAAGCCCCCAGAGTTCATGTTCTCAACCCCTATCCTATATTATCTCTCTGGAATCTGTGTTTTTCATCGCTATATTAGAGTACTGAAGTTGTGGCAGGGTTATAAATTCAAAAGCACAGACAAATAGGAAAGACCAATCAAGACTGTGTTATAGGGTTGAGAAGAATAAGACATACACGGCAATGATGAATTGGAATATGTGGGGAAAGAAATGAGGAACAGTTATGTTTTGAATGGAAACATTGGAGGAGGGGAAATTCACAGGGAAATAATCAGATGTGTTTCAGGTTGGCTGCTAAACAACTGAGTTCTTAAGTTTCCCACCTGAGAGTAAAGTGGGTTGATGGGGGCTGCTGTCCTGGCAGTTCTTTTATTCTTTTTCTCTCACCATCTCTCTGGCCTCTCTGGTTCACATGACCATGACATCACTATGAAGCTGCTCTACCAGAGTACTTTGTCCTGACATGGAGAAAGGACTTTGTGATATGCCAGACACCTACAGTGGGATGAAGAATGGGAAGAGAGGTCTTCATTTTGGAAGCATTTCTTGTCTAACCAGGGATGTAGCCTCCAGTGACAACCTCTACCTATCAGATGATGGATGGGGCAGTGGGCCAGCCACCTAAGGTCTTAAAGCAATACCAGGACACCTTTGAGGCTTAGTTCACAATGTAGTAGTTTCTTCTGTTTGTCACATGGCAAGGCCAAATGTACTTTCAGAACCTTGCTTTCATGGTCTGGTGGTGAATAGCATTTTGGGGACAGCAATTCAATCATCCCTAATTGACGAAGAAGCAAGTTAGAAAGTGCTTTCATATATGCAGCTGTCTGAAGGTCAAGTGCGACCATGGAAACCCATGACTGGCCTGCAGTGTGTACAAGGCTTCATATGCATGCAGCCTGATAACAGTATTTTTACAGAATCAGAGACCTATAGCATTTAAGACATTTCAAGGTAATGTATCTCATTCAAATCCTTCTCTTCACAGATGAGAAAACTGAAGTCCAGAGAGATTAAACAATTTATCAATTTACCCCAGAGACAGCTACTACCGTAACACATGTTGTCTGACCTAGGGTCCAATGCTCTGTCCCACACACACACCTCCTTGGATCAATGACGTTCTCTGGAAATGTGAAGAATGATTATTACTTGGACAAGCTGTATAGAGAAGGGACTTCAGAAATTTGACTTAGGGCAGAGGGGAGAGCAAACCAGTTTGACTCAGCACTTTGCTTGAAACTGAGGCTTGTTGGATGCTAAATTGCAGGATGCCCCATCATTTTGACTGAAATCCTTTTTGGGGGAGTGATCTTCTCACCCACATGAAAGTAAGGAATTCTTCCATATGCGCTTAAGTACTACTATTAAGGGAACTGGAAGAGGTCATTTACCAAATAGCTCCTTTACCCTTCCCACCAAGGATTCATTGCTTTAATTCAGGGGAGTGGTTTTGTTGAGAATTGGCTAGCCCAACATTAAGTTGCATTCTAAGCTTGAATCATTTGCTTTTCTTCTTACTTCTCCTTTCTCTTTACCATTCTTCAGGATTTTACTTTATATTTTAAATGGAATATTGTTCTGTAAAACTAATAACAGTTCTTGGTTTAAAAATTTTCTTAAATACAGAAAAATATGTGGTGAGAAGAAAATCTCCATCTGAATTCTGACCCTCAGCCTTCTAGTTCTCTTTTTCTAAAGACAAACCCTAAAACAAGCTTCTTCTGTTTTCCTATACAATGTCTATTTAAGTATATGTTAATACATGACAGCCTCTTTTTAAAAACATGGTAGCATATTATTCTCATTGTATTGTACCCTGCTTTTTTCACTAGTGTTTCTTTAAAATTATTACCTAGTATGTAGAGATTTACCCTTTTCACTTTAATTATACTTAAACTTTAAAAGATTGATAAAATAGGGCGTCCCTGGTGGTGCAGTGGTTGAGTCCGCCTGCCAATGCAGGGGACATGGGTTCGTGCCCCGTCTGGGAAGATCCCACATGCCGTGGAGCAGCTGGGCCCGTGAGCCATGGCCACTGAGCCTGCGCGTCCGGAGCCCGTGCTCCGCAACGGGAGAGGCCACAACAGTGAGAGGCCCGCGTACCGCAAAAAAAAAAAAAAGATTGATAAAATAGACTCTATTTCATTCTGTTACTGTTCCTGTCTTTCTAGTGCCTGTCAGGTGGCCAGAACCTAGGAGATGAGTTTAACAGAGCAGATCACATGAACTGGTCCAGGAAGGCCTGTTGCTTCTAGGCCCAGGAATCTAGGAGCCCCTCTCCATCAATGTAAGCCTCTTGGGTGACTGCTCTATAATGTAATTATCTGTCACATTCTGATTCTCAGATGACCTTCCCTGTCTGGCTTAGAGGAGAGGGTTGGTGGGGTCCTGAGAATCTGACTTGCCTTGCGTTTGCTGTCTTGGCTGCTCTGTCGCTGAAGGAGTATTGCAATCCTACTCTGTGATTTCTCCGAGGAGACATTGGGTTTTGCTGGCAGGCAGAGCTTCAGGCTGCTCAGTGGAATGTCTTTGGTTCTGTAGCTTCAGAAGGAGCCAGGAGGCTGTGCTTGTAGGCCAAGGGAAACACTGCTTCAGACTCCAGACCACGACTTGGCGGAGACTCTGGGGCCTGTTGAATTTTGGAAAGGGCTCTCTCATACCCCTTACTTACCTGAACCACTCTTTCCCACTGAAAGTTAGAGGAGGATGTAGTGACTGTGAAATCTGGTTTAGTCACTAGCACATAACAATTGCGAGGGTGAAACGGGTTCCTGTCTCGCTCTGGTACTATAGGAAAGGCAAGTGCCTCCTTCCTTAACTGGGAAGGAAGGAGAAGGAAGCTAGAGTCAAAAATCAGACATCTCAAGTCTCAGCAGCAGTCGTGGTCTGTGCTTAGACAAATAAGCTCCAGGAGACCCAAATCCCCTGCTCATTGTGAAAACAGACAGTGCCAGAGTGAAACAAAATTAAATTGTTTCTCTTTCATGGCAGCTGAAGTGTAAAAACCATTCTATTCCGACCTTGTGGTCAGAATATCCTGACACCTCATAAATTATCGTAAGGGCTCAGGGCCTGGGAGACTGTGGAAGGCCAGCTACACTGAGCCCTGCATTCTCCCTCTGGGCCTTTCTGATATGCAAGCACCAATGTCAGGATGTGGAGGAATGCAGTTTCCCCAAAGTCAGGTTTTCTGAGTTAGGACAAGTGTTTTCCCCTCCTTTTATGTTTTTAGAGTTTGTATGGCCACAGGGCCTACTTTCATGAATAATTTATTTAGAGGCGAGAGAAGCACAGTGATAGCTCCCAAGTCTGACTGGCAACTCTGAGATGGTTTTGTCTTAGTAGAAAAAAGAGAAAGAGGAAGGAGGGAGAGAATAGAGTGAGAGAGACATAAAAGATGAAGAGATAAAGAGAGGATATGAATAAAGAAGAAAAAGGAAGGCGGAAAGAGGAAATGTGGGTGAAAGAAAGAAATGGTCTCTCCATTTAGATATGGCCTCCCCTCCCCTTCTCTGTCCCCCCTCCCCTCCCCCCCAGCCCCATCTAGTTGCAAGGAAACAAAGGGCAGCATGGGACTCTGGCATTTCCCTGCCTCCTGGGTAGCTTCCTTTAGCGCCTACGTCCATCTGTGCCCTACACACAGTAGGTGCTCTGTAAATGTTTGCTGAGTGGAAAGGTCCACAGATAGGTCCCCAGAGGGTGAAAACGATTTATCTGGGGAAACTCTAAGTATGTAGAGGAAAGTCATTTGGAGCAAACAATATTCCTGTAGCCCAAATCACCATAAGGTTGAAAGAATCTGGGTATTTGTGGGTGTGTCTGGATGTATTGTGTGTGCGAGCATGGGTGGGTGGTCTGGAAGGGTGGGTAATAAGTGACAGGAGGGCCCTTGAAAGTAGAAAGGGCTCCATAACTACTGTAAAAATAAAACCGGGAACTGCATGCCCAGACCTCCAGCCATGCAGTGACCAAACCTGACCTTGGTAGAGATGAATAATATTGTGGAGATGGATTCAAGAATTATTAGTCAATGTTTTCAGTCCCTATGGGCTTTTTTTTTTTTTTTTAAAGAACTGCTGGGTGGGTTTTTGGCTAGGCAAATGGCTGCAACAGCCTGTAGGATTCCAGAGCCTTCTAAGCTCTTTCTAGACTCTGCTATATTGATTTTTTTTTTTTTTAATATCTGGTTCTTTTTCTTCTCTAATGGGATGTCTTTTCTGGTTCCCCCTCTGGACAAAGAATATGACTTCTCAGTTGCCTCTGCTTTTAATTCCTCCCTTTCTTGGAAATTATGTCTAAAGCATTCCTCACTGACAGGAAGACAATTCTCTTTCTGATTCCTCTGGCCTGGAGAAGAAGAACAGAAGATCTCAGGGAGCTAATAGTTAAAAAACTGTTTATATCAGCCTTCAGAGTGGGTCACAGTATATTATTTTCTGCAGCTGTCCTTGTGCACAAATATTTACTCACTGGAATGTACACTGTGTGTGATGGTGAAGGGAGGAAAGGCCAAAGGAAGTATTTTTGGCCCTTTGGCTGGAGATAACCCACTGGGCAAATATCCCACAACTGTGAGTACCTGAGAAGTTTGAGTTGCTGATATACATATTCATACATATATCTGTTATCACACTATAGCAAACTCTCATATTTAATTTAGATGCCTTTATTAGAGAAATAGTAATTTGTGAGGGTTGGTAACAGATCCTTAAACTCTGCAGTTATTTGGGGTACCAGGTGGTAAGTCCTAGAAATAAAATTTCTTAGATGCTGGAGATTGCATGCTACAGGTTTAGACATCCAGGAGTCTCATAAAACTAAATTTTTTCTGTGAAAGTGCATTGATAACAACCTTGAATACTACATCCCTATTTCCTTTATGTATCTTTTTGGAGTTTACCTAATCATTCCCCAACTAATCAGCCTAATTCTTGATTCCATATGACCATCTCACTCTTGTAATTGTTGTGCACATCTGTATGTATTTATGTTAATTTTACGTATTTTATTTCTCTCTCATTAGACCTTAATCTCCTTGAGGATAGGAATCAGTATAATCTTTATTCTGTTTCCCCTAGCGCCTGGGATTGTTTTGTGAATCCTATGTGGAGTCAGTAATGAAGTACACATTCCACTCTCTGAGGAGCGTTCTGATGCTAGATGGCTTGTTTTACTAACTTCTTCTTCCATCTCTTTACTAGTCAGTGCATATCAAGAAATACTGATATCAGCCGCGGGATGACACAATTAGGGAAAAAATACAATTTTAAAATTATTTGATACACTTCAAAGTCAAGAGTAAATTACCTATGCATTTTGCATGACTTTTCAGGCAGCAAGATGGCATTTAAATTGTAGGTATAAGTTTGTGACCACAGGTGATTATCCAACCTTTAGTAAAATACAGGCTTTCTGTCCAGTTGCTAAATATTTTCACATATGTTTCTCTTGAGCTGCTCTCTTTTGGAGCTTTCTATTGGGCCCTTCACCATTAACACCTCCTGAATTTTGAGTCAGGTCCCATAGTCAAGGGAACAGCACACGGACAATCAACTAAATAAATCTGCCCCATTTCTGAACAAGGTTCTATGTTCTCTTGCACTGTTTTACCAAAACTACGGACTCTTAAAGTTCTAGTCTTCAGATAATGCAGCATCATTGCTCTAGCTTATTACTTCAATCTCTTCCCAAGATGTTTTATTGGATTGCAGACTGATTGATGCTTCAGCTCCTTTTCTCCCATTGTAATATTTGGCTGCATTGGTCCTAGACACAGTTGTGAAATGCATTTCTACAACTTTCTTCCTTTTCCCTCTGCTGTGTGGTCATATACTGTACACTGGATACTCAACATGCCTCCCTTGACGTACTGCCAGCTACCTCTCCATGCTCTTCTGTACTAATGCCAACCTATCCTGAGTTTAGCTCTCTCAAGAACCTCCCCCTTATTCAGCTGTCTTCCTAGAAAAAAGCTATTGAATAAATTTAGAAATTAAATGCACAGTGATATAATACTTTGGAAATATGCACTCCTCATTTTACCTCTTAGAATATAAGATCCTTATCCTAGTGCTTCAAATGCATTCATCCATCCATTAGCCTGGGGCGAGATTATAATTTGTGGCATAAGGAATTCAATGAGAAAGATAGGAATCAGCCAGCTTCTAACATACGAAATAGATTTTGAACAAAACAGTAGGCTGGAGGGCCAACCTGGCATTAAGAAAGTTTTCTCCAAATCCCTTCATTGCTCCCTTTTAGTAACAACTTAGCCCGGAGGGTTTATGCTCTGAGACGACTCCTCCAGCATAGAAAAGATAGGTCTTCTGCTACGATGTTTAGGCGGCTCCATGGTAGAGAAGGGTAAAATGAATGAGCAGTCTAGGAAAAGTCAACTCCTCTTTTGACGCCAGAGATTGTGAGAAGGAGAATAAGGGGAGAGAGAGAAAAGCAGTCAAGCAGTCAGACATCTCTCTCCTCCTTTACTGTTAGGTAAATTGAAGGGAACTCCAAGAAACAAGTTGCGATTGGGGAGGAGGCCTCCTTCGTGGCTGCTTTAAACAAAGCTGGGTCAGAGTCACACAGACCTGGTGATGTGGCAAGCTCAGGCAGAGAAAGGCTCTGAAGTTGACCTTTTCCTGAGCCATGCTTGGTCCCATGTGCGTTGACAAATTTCAAAACGAGCTGAGAATCTGGCTAAGAAATGGCGGGGGTGAAATGGCTTTATAGCAAGAGTTGCAATGCAGACCTCTTAAACCAGGGCCTAATGATAGTCACAGCCAGACCTCAAAGGGGTCTTTAATACCAGTAAGAGTGGAGGTGAGGCAGAGTCAGCCAAGGATCACCTCTGAGCCCTGCCAAGCCCAAGCTAAGACTAACTGGATGGCAAGTTACAGTGACCACAGACCTCAGCTGTTGAATGCCAGCAGGGCAGGGAGCACCCGTGTTGACATGGATGGTATCCCAGAGACAGAAGGAGGGAGCGTTGCTCCAGAGGACCCCCTGTTCTTCCCTTATGGACCCTGAGGTCCCACAAGTCCTCCTCCTCCTTTTCATTCATTCATATAGCACTGTCTTTATGCAGGGGGAAAGAGGTTTTCAAAGCTGTTACAGAAAGATGTAACAAAAAGATGTTAACTACTTCTAAAATAGATTGTTTAAATTTTTGGATCAAACTGAATTTTAAGTTTGAATGGAATCTTAGTGTGTATATATATATATATATATATATATATATTTATTATTATTAATTTTTTTTTGCGGTACGCGGGCCTCTCACTGTTGCGGCCTCTCCCGTTGCGGAGCACAGGCTCCGGACGTGCAGGCTCAGTGGCCATGGCTCACAGGCCCAGCCACTCCGCGGCATGTGGGATCTTCCTGGACCGGGGCACGAATCCGTGTCCCCTGCATCGGCAGGTGGACTCTCAACCACTGCGCCGCCAGGGAAGCCCGAATCTTAGAATATTTTTATCACCTACATTTTGAAGAAAACCAGATTGTTTACCCATAAAATACTAACCCTTATATTTCTCTGCTTTTCTCATTTGCAGTGTGTGAGTTAAATTTTGTGGCTCCCATCACATAATGTCTGACAAGAGCTGCATAATTTACCTTTTATGGGATATGAGTAGTTTAATGGGTGATTCTAAGAGGCCCAACTTTATAAATTGAAGGGCTTAATTTTAATTTTTTTTGAGGTTTTTTAAAAATTAATTAATTTG
This sequence comes from Orcinus orca, assembly GCF_937001465.1. Taxonomy (NCBI): domain Eukaryota; kingdom Metazoa; phylum Chordata; class Mammalia; order Artiodactyla; family Delphinidae; genus Orcinus; species Orcinus orca. The sequence continues at coordinate 60,106,825 of NC_064559.1, read as the reverse complement.
TTTTTTGGCTGTGTTGGGTCTTCGTTGCTGCGCGCAGGCTTTCTCTAGTTGTGACGAGCGGAGGCTACTCTTCATTGCAGTGTGTGGGATTCTCATGGCAGTGGCTTCTCTTGTTGCGGAGCATGGGCTCTAGGTGCGTGGGCTTCAGTAGTTGTGGCACGTGGGCTCAGTAGTTGTGGCTAGTGGGATCTAGCGCGCAGGCTCAGCACTTGTGGCGCATGGGCTTAGTTGCTCCACGGCATGTGGGAACTTCCCAGACCAGGGATTGAACCCGTGTCCCCTGAATTGGCAGGCAGATTCTCAACCACTGTGCCACAAGGGAAGTCCAGGACTTAATTTTAATGTTTAGAACAGGCGTTGGCAAACAACAGCCTGAAGGCCAAATCCAGTCCAGTTTGTTTTTGTAAATAAAGTTTTATTGGAACACAGCCATGCTCATTTGTTTACACATTGTCTGTGGCTGCTTTTTCGTTATGACAGCAGAGTTGAGTAGTAGCAACAGAGTGTGCATGGCCTGCAAAGCCAAAAATGTTTATTATCTGGCTTTTTACGAAACAGTTTGCTGACCCCTGGTGTAGAATAATATGGTTTTACTGAGCATCTTGTCCAGTTCCCCTTTTTTTTTTTTTTTTTTTTTTTTTTGCTGTACGCGGGCCTCTCACTGTTGTGGCCTCTCCTGTTGTGGAGCACAGGCTCCGGACGCACGGGCCCAGCCGCTCCGCAGCATGTGGGATCTTCCCGGACCGGGGCACGAACCCGTGTCCCCCACATCGGCAGGCGGACTCTCAACCACTGCGCCACCAGGGAAGCCCTATCCAGTTCTCTTTTTAGACAGATGAGGTCACTTGAGATCCTGAGAGGTTAACTGACAAGTCCAAGATCACACCAAAAGTAAGAGGAGGGATCAAGATAACAAACCATGAAATTTTAAATATGGTGAAATGCTAGTGGGGAAGTCTTTATAGATTTGGGTTCCTTTAAAGAGCTTTGTCTTATCTAGTACCCCTGATATTGTATGATTATTAGAAAGTAAACTTACTAATAAACCCTGAGGAAAATAAAAATAATCACCAGGGTTTTATAACAATGGAAAGACTCAGTTCAGTCAATGTGCCCCTGATGCACCTAAGACCTGAATTTTGGGACATTGATATGTTCTCATCACATATTACATAAGTGAGTCCCAAAGGAGAGTCCAATGTGTCATGTTGCATAGTTTAGGCGTTTGGAAGATAACCTTAAATGCTGGTTCCTGGAATCCCACATGAAATTCCAACTGGGAGGGGGTGTCTCTAACCCTGATCTGTTCTAAGAGGCTGTCAGAGAAACAAAGGCTACGTAACTCAATGCCACTTCCCAGTCTCTTAAAGAAACTGGGCCACTGAGGAACAGAACATAGAATGGTTGCCAAGTTGCTGCCTCTGTATTTCCTTCCTCAGAAGAATCTTCTCCAGCTGCTCTCTCATTTCATCTCCTAACCTCATGGTCACTTTTCACCTCCTGATCTTAAGAGCTGGCCCTGCCACTCCATTGAAATAGGAAGGGCTTTTCAGCCCTTACCTCATTTGACCTCTCTGAGCCATCTGACATCTTTGCCCACATCCTTTTTAATAATACTTTCTCTTCCCTTGGCTTATGCCCTGCCCATGTATTTCTCCTGACTTGTTGCTTCTCCTCAAGCTCATCCTTCATCTGTCCCCACCCGCAAATGTAGACCTCAGGGTCCTAATCTTTCTCCTTTTTAAAATCTCCTGGTATATAGCCACCTGGGAAATCTCTTGTATGGTCATGGCTTCAACTGCTAGCTAACTGGAGTGGTCTCCCAAATCTGTTTCCAGCCAACTTCTCTCTTCTAAACTAGAACTCATGTCTATTTGTCCACAGAACACTTCCACTGGATTTCCCTCAGTTTGACTTTCTCAAACTCAGAAAGTCCAATGCTGAAACCATGATCTTTCCCTAAACCTGGTAGCTTCCCTAATATTTTAAACATATCACGCATCTGCTCAAAACCCTTCAATGGCTCCTTGGAGCTACACGGAATAAGCTTCCTCAGTTCCATAAAGCCCTTCATGACCTGACTCCTACCAGCCTCCCCTCTTACTTGATCTCTACTCTCCACACCCTTGCTCTTCCTTGCTTTCTCCTTCCTGGATTATTTTTCTATTCCTTTGCTCTAGTTGGAATCACTTCCCCTTGGTCAATTCAGTGACCATCTACTCCACTTCCACGATTCAATTCAAGTACTGCCTTGTCTGCCAACATCCAACAAGACACTGGACTCTAGAAAAGGAAGGCAGGAATCCTTACTTCCTTATCTCTGCACTTCTGTTGGCCCTGGAATTCATCACCCTGATGGAATAACTTTGTGGTGGCAACCTGCTCCTTGCTGGGTAAGACTTTAACTGGCTGCAGTTTGTTGTGGAGTTTTCCAGTTCCCCCGCCCATCTGGGATTATTTTACTGGCCTCGTTGAATAGCTATGGTGCCAAGTGAGTGGTAATTCTTGGGGTAATTTAGTTAGAGTACTGTTAGTGAAAATTCTTTAGAGAAAAAATGCAATAACTATAATTAGGATAATCTTGTTAGGGGCAGAGTATAGCACTTAATTCAGCATTTAGTACGTTATAAAGAGGCAGCAAAATGGGAGACAGAGCAGGGACTCTGAAGTCACGGTGCCTGAGTCTGAAGTCTGGCTCAGCTATGAACTAGCTTTATGACTCTGGGGAGGTTTCGGAACCTCTCAGTGCCTCAGTTTTTTCACCTGAAAAATGGAGATGGTAATAATAATACCTTCCGCATAGTATGGAGGTGAGAGGTGCATTTATATATGCATGTATATATGTGTATATGTGTGTGTGTGTATTTACATATGTTACTTGGAATGGTGTTTGGTATTTAATGTGTTTCCTATTACTATTTTTAGCTTGTTAGATGACTAAGGGAAAAACCAAGGTTCAGTAACTGAGATAGACCATTTTCAGCTAGAGGGTTAAGCAGCCTTCCTCTTTTACACCAGTAAAAACAACCACCAAACACTCAACTCTCCCATTAAACTGTACATTGAATAACAAGCTTATATGTCTTGTGTTTTTTAGGCTATTATACTAGGCAAGTAACTTTTGCTTACTCTTTTATTAGGTAGCAGTAAAAACAAGAAAAGAATGAACAGGCTTTTGAACATACATTTTTTTAAATTGCATGTGCAAGTACTATAATGAATGTCTCTGTAAATAGTTAGAGCAAGCAATTATAGAAACTTCAAACACCAGGGAGACCTGTTAATATGAACCACTGTGCACCTCAGTAGATGTGATCTCTATGGCATTTGATTGTCACAACAACCAAATCCCTAGAGGTAGAATGTGCAGGTATTACTGTCCTCATTTTATGAATGAGAAAACAATCAAAAAGTAACACAAGTTCTATACTTTTTGATTCCCTGTCAGAATGCACATTCTAGTATTTTTTTTCTTATTTTTATACTTTATTTTATATGCATGATATTAAACAAAATCAGGCTGTTTTGAACCACTTCACACTCCAGAGAATCTGTAGAGAGGCTCTGAAAGCCCTTTTGATAATGCTTTTCAGATCTGAGGAGTTCCTTATGATGATTCTTACTTATATCTTCATTGTTATTGATGCTGATCAAGGAACCTACTGGTACAAAAGAAACCAAGGAGAGTCAGGGAGATGACAAGAAGTATAAAATAGTTTAACAAAGAAAAGACATCATATATTTGCCTGTTGTTCTGTAGTCAAAGCTCTGTTGCATGATATTATTGCATCCATCTATTTCTCTCCATTTCTAGCACCACTAACTACCCCGTTCCATACTAGCATGATTTCTTACCTGGATTGCTATAATATCCTCCTAACTGATGTCCCCACAACCACTCAGTACTCTCCAAATCTGTTCTACAATTTGTTGCCAGAATCATCTTTTTAAAATACGAATTTGAGGGCTTCCCTGGTGGCGCAGTGGTTGAGAGTCCGCCTGCCGATGCAGGGGACATGGGTTCGTGCCCCGGTCCGGGAAGATCTCACATGCCGCGGAGCGGCTGGGCCCGTGAGCCATGGCTGCTGAGCCTGCGCGTCCGGAGCCTGTGCTCCGCAACGGGAGAGGCCACAACAGTGAGAGGCCCGCGTAAAAAAAAAAAAAAATACGAATTTGATCATGTCACTCCTTTCTGCTTAAATCCCTTTATTGGACTTCCATCGGTCTTGAGATAAAACCAAAATTCTTTAACAAGGCTTATAAGACCCTGTATCGCCTGATCCACCTGCTCATGGTAGATATTGCAAGTTGTTAATAACACCCATTTCTCTTCTCCTGTAACACAGATGGTTTTCATTTCCCAGGCTCCCTGACTGTTAGGGGTGACCATGTGACTGAACTTAACTAATGGAATGAGAGCAAAAATGATACCCTGCTATTTTCCTGCCTGGCCCATAAAAACCTCCCATGATCCTACCAGGTGGCTGGAATGCGGAACTTATGATGACCTTGAAAGCCACGCGTTGAAGATGATAGAGTAATAGATAGAGTAATATCAGCATAGCATGAATCTCTGACAGTGGGTTCCCCAGGATCACTCAACACCACCCCTAACCTGGAATTGCAAGGACACCGTGGAAGAAGAGAGCATGGCAAGCATGAAGAACTGAAAGATCGATTCAGTGTTGCGGAGACGTGAGGCATGGACAGCATCGTGGGTAGGTGAGGCAGAAGATGCGAAGCACTGGTTATAGCAGACTAGTCTGCAGCAACAGTTAGACCCAAACATATAATGGCTCAAAACAATAAATGTTTATTTCTCTCTCATAACATTTGAAGACAATTCCAGTGTAGGATTATGAGTAAAGCACATGGGTACCTGTCGTTTAAAATTCCTAATTAAATTCTGTTCATCCTTCAGATCTTAGCTAAGGTTATACTATTTCATGAAAGTTCTTTCTGAACTCAAGTCCTCCTGTTATAGGTGTGTCTCTCCGCATACTTTTCCTTCATAGATCTTGTGATGACTGTAACATTTTATTTGTTTTTTTGTGTGCTTATTTAATTACTTTATGTCCCTTTTGCTAGAGTGTCAGTTCTGTGAGTGTGAGGACAGTGTCTATTTTTGTTCATTCAGCATCTACATAGTGCCTTGACAAAAGGACAATCGATAATTTTTGTTGAATAAATGAATCAGATTGTTAATTTGTATCATTAAGAAAAAATATTTTAAAGTACAATTTATAGCTGCAAGTTATGGTGCAAATTTTTTTTCTCAACATTAAATGTTGTTTTGCCACTTTGTTTTTAAGGGGTTTTAATAATTGCTGACATACTTTAAGATCATAATCTCAAGAGAACACAGGGCTTGATTTATAACTCTTGATGTACCAGCCCTCCAGCCAGCTGCCCTGGTTTAGTTTATTTGCCTTAAGCATTTTTACTTCCCCTGATAGTTAGTAACCACATACAATTTCGGATTGTTTTTTTACCGAAGAACCTTCTGGTTGGGGAAATAAAAAAATGCTAGAGAATTAAATATACAAGGAATCAGTTATATTCTGGATATAACTTCGTATGGTGAAGAAAAAAAGAGCGTGGGCTTAAAGTAGATCTGAGGACTTGATTTCTAGTTTAGGGTGACCAGATACGTAAGTATGTTCCATGCCATATTTGGGATGTACACTTTTTAAAACAATTATTTCTTGTTTATCTGAATTTAAAATTTTGTTGGGTATCCTATTTTTATTTGCTAAATCTGGCAGCCTATCTCTAGTTCTGCCACTTACCAGGCTCTGCTCCTTAGATAGGAATTTTACCTTGAGAGAATTAAAGGAGGTATAACATTTGAAATTCTTAGTATAATGTCAGGCACTATGTGCTGACACTTAGCACTCAAAAATATTTATTCTCATTATTACTTTTTTTGTTTTTAGAAAATTTATTTATTTATTTATATTCTCCTTATTTATATATGTAATTATAAAAGGTACTATTTACTGCAATAAGATTCCATTACTTATAATAATGAGCTACAATTTATTGTGCGTCCTACTATACATAAGGTATTGTTCTAAGCCCTTCACGTGTATTATTCCATTCATTTATTCCAATGAAACTTGAAAAGGTATTACATTATTTCCACTTTACAAATGAGACGTGGAGGGTTTGGATCACTGACCTGGGTGGTAGCGTTCAGTAGTGGTAGAGACTGCCTCAGATCCAGGTGATTTCAGGGCCTGCCTTCTCCACCACTGGACAGCAATTCCCACATGTTACAAATGAGGCTGGGTCCATTTATGGATGAGCATTCTTTCCTATTTCACAGAACTGCTTTCCCTTAGCCCCTCTCACCCTGGAAAATTGATTTTGCTGCCCACCTGGTAAAATCAGCCATTCATTTTGTACCAAGAGCTAATTTTATAGAAATCTAAATACACTTTACTAGATTTACCTGTTAACACTAAAAGAAAAAAGGTTCCCTGTTTGCCTTTTTGTTGGGTCAAGCCTTTGGTTTTATAGGCTTGTTTGAGTAAGTAATTATTCTGGTTATGCCAAGGCCTCCTTTATTGAGCCATAAATGCATCCCGGACCACTCAGAATAACAAGCAGCCCCTTCCCTTTGAGCCTAGTAGGCAAACACTGTTTAGCTAGACAGAAGTTGGCTTGCCTGCCCCTGCAGGTTTCTCTCTCTCTGGAAACCTCCTATGAAACCATGTGAAGGGGGGAAAGAGGATCAGATAATTGGGATCTTTAAGATGGTTATTATGAAAAATGTTCTGGAACCAATTCAAATACCAATCAGAAACCACATTGTTCAACTAAATCACTTTCAGATGCCACATAAGATACAAAATACAATTATTTCCAGTTTAAAAATATAATGTTCCTTTAAAAAAACACAGTATTTTATTTTATTATTTAAAAAAAAAAAAAAAAAACCTGCTTTGGCTGGAATTCAGGGCCGTCACAGATGATGTACAGACAGACTTTGTACAGGTCCCTTTGGATCCGGGGCCTATAGACCTCACTGTAATGTATTTAAAAGTTCCTTAAAATGGATGTGACGGCTGTTTTCTTTGTGTATTACAGAAATATACAGAGTTCAGAGGCTCCGTGGCTACACTTTGGGCATGTATGTCATTAGAGGAATGAAAAAAAGATGATGGCCAAATGCTGTATTAAAATCCCATTAGAAACGCTGGGAGGAATTTATGGCCCCAATCTCTTTTATCTGACAGGCGTCAGTTTGGTGAAACAGTTTTCCTTCTTGCCATTTTCTTTTTTTTTCCTTTCTTTCCTCTGTCTTTTCTCTCTGTCTTTTCTTTTCCCTCTTTCTTTTCTTTCCTCCCTCCCTCCCTCTCTCTCTTTCTTTCGTTCTTTCTCTCTCCTTCCCTCCCTCCTTTCCTTCCTTCCTTTTTCTTTCTCTCTTTCTCTCTCTCTCTCTCTCTTCCTTTCCCTTCCCCTTCCCTTCTCTTCCTTTTTTATTTCTTGCAGTTCTCAACTTGGCCACAGAATGTCTGGATGTTATCTTGACCACCAGAAAGGCAAATATTATCAGGTTTCTGTCAATATTTGCTCTTCTTTACTGTCTCCCACATCAGGCAGCATTGAGGGGGAAGGTCATTCATCCTTTTCCCAGATAGACTTTCCTCTCTAGCTGAGGTTTCATTACATCCATGCATGTTTATCTGAGCCGTCATCACTGTGATGAGGGGCAAGGAGGTTAACACACCATGTGACCTCAGGAATGATTTCTGTTACAGCAGCTCCCATATGAACCATCAGACTTTGAGCATGAATTTTAATGGACTCAGAACCGCTTCTCCAGCCTTGGGGCCAGAGGTCACTGGCTTTCAGAGTAAATCTTCCATAAACTGTCAAGAGAGGTGTGGATTTTTGTCCCTCTTCAGATCTGTAGGGCATGCATCACCCTCTGTGGAACAGGAGGGAAATACCAAATCATTACTCCATTGAGTATAGAGTTACTTATGGAGTAACACAGAAAATTCAGCCCACAAAGAGCAGCTACAGGGTCTAACAATAGGAGCAGTAAGAGCTGGGAATTCTGGTTCTGGTCCTGTCTTGCCACTTACAAGCTGTGTGACTGTCAGCAAGTTGTTCTCTCTCTAGGTTCAGTTCACTTATCTGAAACTCTGTTTCTGTGAATCCAACTCACCAAGAGTCAGACAGGGGAGATAAATATTGCTGTGAGATGTTTTAACCAGTGATACACAGTAGCCACTGTAATTTTTTTCCCCCTAAGTACTAGTGAGATACCCTGAGAAAACCATAATTCAAAAAGAGTCATGTACCAAATGTTCACTGCAGCTCTATTTACAATAGCCAGGAGATGGAAGCAACCTAAGTGTCCATCATCGGATGAATGGATAAAGAAGACGTGGCACATATATACAATGGAATATCACTCAGCCATAAAAAGAAACGAAATTGAGTTATTTGTCGTGAGGTGGATGGACCTAGAGTCTGTCATACAGAGTGAAGTAAGTCAGAAAGAGAAAGACAAACACCGTATGCTAACACATATATATGGAATCTAAGAAAAAAATAATGTTATGAAGAACCTAGGGGTAAGACAGGAATAAAGACACAGACCTACCAGAGAATGGACTTGAGGATGTGGGGAGGGGGAAGGGTAAGCTGTGACAAAGTGAGAGAGTGGAATGGACATATATACACTACCAAACGTAAAATAGATAGCTAGTGGGAAGCAGCCGCACAGCACAGGGAGATCAGCTCAGTGCTTTGTGAGCACATAGAGGGGTGGGATGGGAGGGTGGGAGGGAGGGAGACGCAAGAGGGAAGAGATATGGGAACATATGTATATGTATATGTATAACTGATTCACTTAGTTATAAAGCAGAAACTAACACACCATTGTAAAGCAATTATACTCCAATAAAGATGTTAAAAAAAAAAGAGAAGGATAAATAACTCCATACTTGAGAGAGCTCAAAGTCACTGATCATACATTAGTTCATGCTCATCTCTTTCTACCAGGACAAGGATGGTGCCACCCATCTCTGTATCTTCACCTCTGTGCCTGTTTGTTGAGTGTGGGAACAAAGGTGTAAAAATTAGTTAGTACTCATGGTGAGGAAAGTGAAGGAGGAGGAGAAATCCAACAGATAGGTAGAAAACTTAGAGCACACTATCACAGAAATTAAGGCAGGGGAGCATCTGAGGAACAGCACGTGGAGACCACTGTTGAATGCTGCAGGTGGGTGAAGAGAGGCCAAACAAAAGGCCCTTCAGCCGGGGGATATCAGTCTCTGGAGAGGAGAAGAGTTGCTCTATTGTGACTTCAACCTGCAACTTTCATCTAAGGAAGTTAAAGCTCTTCACCTGTCTAGGATCTCAGGAAAATAGGAAGACAGCACTGTCATTCAAGGTTGAATGAACTGAATTTTGAAGAAATTGATCTTTCACTAAATGCTACACAGCAATAGAAGTGTCAAGTCTATACCTCTGACCTTTTAGATCTCACGCCCTCTAGACCACATTGTATACTTTACTTCTTATTATCGTGGGATGGACTAGTTAGTGGAAAGGGGCAGAATGGCCTAGAAGCTGGCAGAGTATACTTCGAGGCCCAGAAGATCATTATACATGCCACCACAGGCTTACTTCTCACTACATCCTTGAATCAAATGGAAGGAAGAATTTGAACTACTTAATAGTAAAGAATTACTTGCAAAAATAGCAGAAGATAAGAATCAGTAGTAGGCAAGAAATGGGAAATGTGAACATTTTACAACAATTATGTTCAAATGACTCTCAGCAGAAAATTCTGTATCTGCAAGGACTGGCTTAAGTAAAACTATGACGATAGGATTTAATACTAACTTCAAATTATAGACCCATCTCCAAAACAGAGAAAGAATATGGTTAGGGGCAGTACCATTTAGATAATTTAATGTTAGTTTTAAGGAATGTTAAAATGCATTTTGAGAAAAAAATTGGAAATACCCAAAGAGTAAAGAAATCATGAGCCAGAAAGGGTATGGACTTTTGCAGGAAAATTATGCCAAGAATATTATATTACTTTTTTGAGAATAAATTTATAATATTAGTGAGAAGGGAAAGGTGGATGCTATTTATTAGAGTTTTTATAGACTATTTGATTCAGAAATAGCAAAATTATATTTTTAATTTATTTTGAAACTTAGTTTCAATTGGCATACATTATATTCCAAAGGCTGCTTGTAGAAGAACCAAGAAAAGAAAATGTCAAACTCCTGTTGGAGTTTGGAAAGCAATATGGTTTATATCTCTTTCTTATAAATATTTTTATTGCTTCTCTGAAAGAAAAAGAAAATGGAACATTAATGAAATTGGTACTTAAACCCTTAGTTTGAGAGTGTAGTGAACATTAAAAAATGACATAATTAAGACAAAATTATTTCTCTCTTTTCTCTGGGTTCTGTGAAAGGTCAGAGGAAAAAAATTTATTCATTCATTTATTTAATTATTTTGTAATTAAAATATTTATATTTTATAAAATATTAATATTTATTTTGTTTAGTAAACATTTATTTCTCCATGATCACATTGATCCCATAATAAATACAGCAGGGACACATACAAAATTACCATTTATTTAAATTTCAGTTTTCTGCACCTTGATTTCCTTATCTGTAAAATGGAGATTATAACAGCTAATTCTGAGGGTAACTGTGAGAATTAAATGTGATAATTTGCATAAAACAGCAGAATGCTTGACATATCATATGGTAATGATATCACAACAAACATTATCAATCACTCTGTACTAGGTACTCTGTTAAGTTTTTATATATGCTAACACATTTGATATTCACAACAACCTTATGGTGGATGTAGACATTGTAATCCCATTTTGTGGAAGAAGAAACTGTAGTTTAAAGAGTCTAAGTAACTTTCCTGAGCTTATAAGCAGTATAGCTGAGATTCAGACCCAGACAGTCTGACTCTGTTGCTCATACCTGGCAGCTATTATGGTCATTACTACAACTACTAGGCTGAGCTGAAATTGCAGCAATAGGAATTTAAATATAGACATGAAGTTCTTGACTATAAAGATTATGAAAAAACGGAATGGAAAATTTTGAAGTACAAAAATCCCTAGAGATGCTTAAGTGTATCTCAGCTGTCAGCTGAGGTCCTACAATCCCTTGGAGACTTAGATCAGCTTGGTTTAAAATTCCACTTTGGTACCTGTGCAAGTTCAGAGCCATCTCTACAATTTCTGTGAATCCTTAATGGCTTTCTTTCTCAGTTTTCTCTGCCTTGCTTTGGATTTATCCTGCATCATCCAAACACAGAGTCCACTTTCTCAAAATATGTCATTAGTTTAGTGGTTTTACTGAAGATCTGAGAGATTATGGGAGAAGTCACATCACATACAATATTATCAACTTCCTGGTTTCACCTCCAGTCCTCCTCATTTCAGACAAGAGCAAACATGCTTGGCAAGCATGTCATTTCCAACCATCTAGTAAATGGTGGAGCCAGAACTACAGACAGGATCCTGTTGGCAGATAAGATGATCAAGCCAGTGCAAGTGAGGAGAAAAACCTCCTTTTTATTCATCTAGCTATTCCTCTTAAGGCCTGCATTTTCTTTCTACCAATAAAAGAAAAATAAAATAGACATTGTCAAAGCTAATGGAAACCACTTCTGATTTTATTGATTTTGGGTCCTCTCTTTTTTCCTGGGTGAGTGTGGCTAAAGGTTTATCAGTTTTGTTTATCTTTTCAAAGAACCAGCTTTTAGTTTCATTAAACTTCTATTGTTTTTTGGTCTCTATTTCATTTATTTCTGCTCTGATCTTTATGATTTCTTTCACTCTATTAACTTTGGGTTTTGTTTGTTGTTCTTTTTCTAATTCCTTTAGATGTAAAGTTAGGTTGTTTGAGATTTTTTCCTTGTTTTTTGAGGTAGGCTTGTATTGCTATAAGTTTCCCTCTTAGAACCGCTTTTGCTGCATCCCATAGATTTTTGGACTATTGTGTTTTCATTTTCATTTGTCTCCAGGTTTTTGGTTTTTTTTGTGTGTCACGCGGGCCTCTCGCTGTTGTGGCCTCTGCTGTTGCAGAGCACAGGCTCCAGATGCGCAGGCCCAGCGGCCATGGCCCACGGACCCAGCCGCTCCATGGCATGTGGGATCCTCCTGGACCGGGGCATGAAGCCGCATCCCCTGCATCGGCAGGCGGACTCCCAACCACTGCACCACCAGGGATGCCCTCTCCAGGTATTCTTTTATTTCTTTGATTTCTTCAGTGATCCATTGGTTGTTTAGTAGCATATTGGTTAGCCTCCACATGTTTGCATTTTTTTTCTTGTAGTTGATTTTTAGTCTGCTAGTGTGATCAAGAAAGATGCTTGATATGATTTCAATTTTCTTAAATTTACTAAAACTCATTTTGTGGACTAGCATATGATCTATCCTGGAGAATGTTCCATGTGCACTTGATAAAAATGTATTCTGTTGCCTTTCAATGGAATGTTTTATATATATATATGTATATATATATATATATGTGTGTGTATATATATATATATATATATTTATTTTTTGGTCTAGGGTGTCATTTAAGGCCAGTGTTTCCTTATTGTTCTCTCTGGATGATCTATCTGTTCATGTACATGGGGTGTTATAAAGTCCCCTGCATTATTGTGTTACTGTCAATTTCTCCCTTTATGTCTGTTAGTATTTGCTTTATGTATTTAGTGTTCCTATGTTGGGTGCATATATATTTACATTGTTATATCTTCTTGGATTGATTCCCTAATCATTATGTAATTTAAAAAATTTCTTTAATTTTGTATCTATATGAGATGATGGATGGTCACTAACTTATTATGATAATCCCTTCATAATGTATGTAAGTCAAATTATTATGCTGCATACCTTAAACTTATACAGTACTGTATGTCAATTATATCTCATTAAAACTGGAAGAAAAAAAAGCTAAACTCCTCTTGAAAATGCAAAAGACCAAAAACTGAAAACAATAAGGTTACATTAAAGCTAGAAATGTTTCTAAGATGTTACAGCAAAAAGATCCTTTGCTGTCTGACTTCTGGTTGGGTTGGGCCAGTGGGAAGCCCTGGCAGAAGCTTGGAAAAAGGGAGGAAAATGAGGTCAGAGCCCTCTCCCTCTTGGGTCATCTGAAGCTGGCTATGTTGCTCAACCAAAGGTCACTGCTTTTCTTTGGCAGCCTGCTAGTATCCAAACCCTCTCCTCATCCTTTGAGGCCTAGAGGTAGTAACAGCTCTGCTGTCCTAACTACAGGTTACTGCAGTACACAGTGCAATTCCCTATATTCCATCTATACCATGTGTTATGGGTTGAATCATGTCCCCTAAGAAGATGTTGAAGTCCTAACTTCCAGTGCCTATGAATGTGACCTTATCTGGAAATAGATTTTTTGCAAATGGTCAAGTTAACATGAGGTCATTAACGTGGGCCCTAGTTCGATATGACTGTGTTCTTAGAAAAAGACACAGAGACATGCACACAGGGAGAACGTCATGTGAAATGAAGGTAGAGATCAGAGTGATGCACCTACAAGCCAAGGGATGCCGAAGAGTGCCAGCAAACCACAGAAGCGAGGAGCCAGGCATGGAATAAAGTCTTCCTCATGGGCCTCAGAAGGAACCAACCCTGTCAACAGGGCTTGATCTTGGGATTCTGGCCTCCAGAATGATGAGATAATAAATTCTTCTGTTTCAGCTACCTAGTTTGTTGTACAGCAGCCCCACACAACTATTAAATCATTTAAATAGTCCCTTAAAAATTCCCAGAGTTTTCTTCTTTCAGCCACGTGGTGTGGCTTGTGGGATTTTAGTTCCCTGACCAGGAATTGAATCTGGGCCCTGGCAGTGAAAGCGCCGAGTCCTAACCACTGGACCACCAGGGAATTCCCCAGAGTTTTCTTAATTTGATTATACCAACTGATACTTATTGGGACCCTGACTGATATAAATGGTATTATATAAGGAAATAAATCACTGGAATAATGTCTAGCTTATAGAAGAACTTGACGAGGTATCGCCAGTTAAGAGCTAGTTGTGGGCTGTGTTTGAAAATCTCTCACGTAAACTAGTACAAAGCATCAGATTGGAAGCGAACATTTGTATGACACATTTGTAGAGTTTGCTAATTGCTCAATTCTGTGCTCCTTTTCAGCTATCCAATGATTAATTCCCATCTCCAAACATCCATTAGCTCTTGAGGACATTTAGTGGGAACAAAATATCTGTGACATGTTAAGAAGAAAAATAAAAACAGGGTAATGGGACAAAGAGTTATGGGGTAGGGGCTCTCAGATAGGGGTGATATTTGAACAGAGATCTTTCAATGGAGTAAAGGAGTGAGACCTATGGAAATCTAGGGGCCAGTGTCCTGGGCAGAGAGAGCAGCCTATTCAAAGCCTCTGAGACTGGAGTGTGCTTTGTGTGTCAGAAACAGAGTGGAAGCCAGCATGGCTGGAGCAGATGGAGGCAGCAACAGGTAAAAGATAAGAGAAATAACCCTCATTTCCCTTTATTTTTTTTTGTTTTTTAAATTAATTAATTTATTTTTGGCTGCATTGGGTCTTTGTTGTTGTGCACGGGCTTTTCTCTAGTTGCGGTGAGCGGGGCTACTCTTTGTGGTGGCTTCTCTCGTTGCAGAGCACGGGCTCTAGGAGTGCGGGCTTCAGTAGTTGTGGCATGCGGGATCAGTAGTCATGGCTCGAGGGCTTTAGAGCTCAGGCTCAGTAGTTGTGGCACATGGACTTAGTTGCTCCACAGCATGGGGGATCTTCCCGGACCAGGGCTCTAACCCATGTGCCCTGCATTGGCAGGCGGATTCTTAACCACTGCGCCACTAGGGAGGCTCCTTGTTTCCTTTTCTATCCAATTAAAATATTTTAACTTTCTCTACTCATTTGTTGTGAGCATTTAAAGTTTGAGCACAGTGTTTGCAAAGTAATTAACAGAATGTTTCTCACATAATAAGTGGGGTAGAGGTCACAAGCACCATGTTTTTCTCCAGATTCCTTCGCCATCCTTTCAACACCTCCAGCAAAAATTCATATTATTCAAAAAGACTAAGAAATATTTTATTTTTAAATGACAGCCTAATATCTAATAAAGTGAATTTTCTTGGCTTTGGTAGAGATGATTTTCTTCAGCCCCAAGTTAGTTTCCAGACCTTCCTGTTTATTCCATTTTGATTTGTGTGACCATGCATCCTTTCCCCGACCTTCCATTATTTCTCTGGAGCCATGTTTTGGCTCTGGGAGTCCCAACCACTATAACATAAAGAACTCTTACAGATTTTTAAGGAAGTTTTTCACTTACAGAAAGTAATAAAAGTATTAATTTCCTTTTCAGATTATTTAAATGGATCATAAAATAGCCTAATTTACTGAGCTTACCTTTCCTTGTGTCTCAAACAATCAAAAGAGGGTGTATGGTCTGGGATACTAAAGCATTTATGCTCACTGGTGCCTGAAAGGTTTAATGTCTCTTCCTGGAGTAATTAATTTAAAGTAGGGCAAGACTGGACCAACATTATTATTTCATTTTAAGTGCATCTGGAAATTCAGAGAGTGAGCTTTTGTTTAGCTCTGTTGAAGAAAAAGAAATACATGTTCATAATGTTTACCTATTATTAGAGCAGTTCTACAATTGCCGCTGACAATCAGGAGGCAAAGCTCATGACGTCACTTTGAACAGGAACCAGGAGGCAGCAGAATCATTTGTGTTCTATTGATGAGGCATGGACTTAGGGAGCAGAGCAAATGGGGCTTAGTGAAGCAGGGAATTTCTACAATGGGAGGAATTAAGCAAAAATTGAGGATGTATTTAGAAAGAGAAAAGGAATCCCCCAGGTAAATTTTTTTTTTTTTTTTTTGGCGGTACGCGGACCTCTCACTGTTGCGGCCCCTCCCGCTGCGGAGCACAGGCTCCGGATGCGCAGGCCCAGCGGCCCAGCTGCTCCGCGTCATGTGGGATCCTCCTGGACCGGGGCACGAACCCGTGTCCCCTGCATCAGCAGGCGGACTCTCAACCACTGCGCCACCAGGGAAGCCCCACCAGATAACTTTTAAAGATGTTCACTATTACAAACATCACAAAATCGAGCAACAGAACATAATAGTTTTTAATAATTGACTGCCTGACATACCACTTTGCTTTCTTCCTACATTTTTGACTGCATACTCTTTGATGACCTTTTCATATTAAAATGACTTTGTAATATTTTCTACAGAAAGAAGAGAAAAATATCTCAGTCCCAGCTTAGTCGACTGGAATTTGTTATTATTCCTGGTTTAGAGGAATACAATTGTGGCTTACTACACAGTCATACTCACTGTTTTTACTACTGCTTCCAGTTTGTGATCTGGAATCACAGGAATTCTGATCATTCTATTATTTTATTTCTCACAGTTCCCATCAAAAAATAATGTATGATGTGTCTATAACTGTACATGCTGCATTACATTCCTGCCAGGAATGAATGCCCTTGTTGACCAGACATCTATGAAAAACAAATCATTGAGGAGAAGCTAACAGGTTTATACAACTGGTGATTGGAACAGTGTTCTTCAGACTGGCTTCTAGCTTCTTACATTTCGCATTTCCTTTCTCTTTCATTCTTCGTGTACTCCCAACAACTCCTGACCTAATTATCTCCCAAAGGCCCCACCTCCAAATATGGTTACATTGACGAATCAGATTTCACATATGAATGGGGGGAACACAAACATTCAGTCCATAGGTAGGCAGTGTAGGGGAAAAGTAAATACACACACACACACACACACACACACACGAATAACATGTGCATCCCATCAGCTCCCATATCTTTGTATGGTCATAGCTGGGTCTAAGTCTCTTCCTTCCATGAGTATCCTTTCGACCACTTTCTGTATTTTTTTCTTACTCAAGTCTGTATGTGATGTATATATTAACCTGATTTCATTTAGATAGGTTGTTAGTACCCTGCTGCTGGGCAGTGTTTTGTTGGCTACTGGCATTTGGTTGAACATAAGGGAAGCACAAGGTTGTTGTTGCTGTTTTTTATCTTTATTGGAGTATAACTGCTTTACAATGGCGTGTTAGTTTCTGCCGCACAACAAAGTGAATCAGCTATACATATACATATATCCCCATATCCTCCCCTTCTTGAGCCTCCCTCCCACCCTCCCTATCCCACCCCTCTAGGTCGTCACAGAACACCTAGCTGATCTCCCTGTGCTATGCAACAGCTTCCCACAAGCCATCCATTTTATGTTTGGTAGTGTATATATGTCAATGCTACTCTCTCACTTTGTTCCAGCTTCCCCTTCCCCCCTGTGTCCTCAAGCCCATTCTCTACTTCTGCATCTTTATTCCTGCTCTGCCACTAGGTTTATCAGTACTGTTTTTATAGATTCCATATATGTGCGTTAGCATATGATATTTGTTTTTCTCTTTCTGACTTACTTCACTCTCTATGACAGACTCTAGGTCCATCCACCTCATTACAAATAACTCAATTTCGTTCCTTTTTATGGCTGAGTAATATTCCATTGTATATATGTGCCACATCTTCTTTATCCATTCATTTGTTGATGGACATTTAGGTTGGGAAACACAAGGTTAATCCAGTCATTTGGAATTACTGGAAGCTCTTCTTGATGTAGTGTAACCTATGGAATCCATTTATATTTTCTTGCCATTTCAGAAATTAAGCTCCACTCAGACCAGAAGGAAAAGAGGCTACTTTGAATTTTTTATTTTTTATTTTTTTTTAGTGGGAGCCTTCAGGTGGACGGAGGAAAGACAGGACATATTTCCTATAAGAACAAAAAAAATGCCACATAGTGTTTCCCCTACCTGTCTGATTTCTTTCCGTTAGGAATATGTTTCACAAGGGAGAGCATGTTCTCCTGATCGGGGACCTTCTTTGTTTTTCTCTCATGTTCCTTAAGATAATTTTGATAGATTATGCTTCCCCCTTGCACATTTAAAAGTTCATAACTAAAATGTTTAATTGTAAATGTATACAGTTTCAAAGGATATAATTTCTGGCACATTAAATTGAAATTTTAAAGTGAAACTGTTACCTCACTTTTAAATATATCTATAGCAATGTTACACCACCATCATCTATTTTTAAAGGCATGAAAATTCCTTCTTTAATAATTAGACATTTTTCATTATTCTCTTTCCTCCTGGAAATTGTATTTCCATTCCACCTCCTCCTCAAAATTGTATACCAGTTTAATCTATTTTTCTGTTTAAGTATATTTTATTGATTACTCTTTCATATGCTTATGCAACAAAAATAAAAGAATTTCCATTCTGTTTTTTTAATAATCTCTAGTCAAGAACTTCATGTCTAAGTTTAAATTCCTTTTGTTACAATTTTAGTTCTGCCTAGAAGTTGCAAAAAAGAAGATAAATTTTCTGTAAACTTAGAGTTCTAAGAGCTAAAACTTTCTCCTGTATTATCATTACAGTTATTTTTCATATGCAAATGATCAAAAACAACATACATAAATTATATTTTTTTAAATTATTGCATATCAAAAATAAAATTGTATTGGGAATGCATTTCATAGTGTGATAGGTAGTGGAGGTTTATGATGTTTCAATCAAATGAGATGACACAAATATTTACAATTGTTCGTTTGACACCCAAGAGATTACATCTTAGAACCATGCAGTGCACCAACAGGAATGGGTGACAGGTGTACCTTTCTATTGTCAAGTGGGAGACAGGCTATGGGCAAAGGAAGGGCTACAAATATTTCATTGACATCTACCTTGGCAAATTAGTTTTAGGAAAGAGTCGATATGGAAGTTGAGTATCTGGAAATTGATTTCCTTAAAACTGTGTTTGCATATCTTCTGAAAAGCTACATGTACATACCTGTTTGAAAAAGCTATTCTATATAGTTATTAAGATAGTCCATGAATGTGTTCCCCCGCAGGAGTAAGAGATAAGAGTGCAGTAAGAGGTGCAAGTGGGGACAATTGCAGACACCTCTTTGAGACCTTTGTAGTGGGAAGGAACACAGTGGGAGAGCCTTTTTTTAGATAAGTTTTAATCTTTAGGAATTCTGATCCAATTATATTTTGATTAGAACAAGAACTTCATTTGATTTCTGTTGTCAAATATTTCCTGCCTTTTAAAAAGTAAGTGCCTTTTAAATTAATCTGTTTAAATTTAGTGTGATAACTGAAGCTATTAATCTCAGATCCAATGACTTCTCCTAATGTATGCTCACACGGGAGACCCTACTAATTATAAAATGTCACAGATTATCACTTACAAACGAGAGAGGAAAATATGGAGGAAACTCACAAACAATATACACGAGCTTAACACATACTGACAAATGTCACCCACTTAAAATTGTTTCTAGAATCAGTTAATGATTTTACCTCAAAAACTTTATATAGATAAAAAATTTCAATAATCCTATTTATTTCATTATATATATTTCAATGTATTTTTAATTTATAAATTTATTTTATTTATACTTATTTTTATATTTAATAAATTGATAAATGTATGAATAAATATAAATAAATAGATGTTATTTATTCATAGTTATCATTTTTTTCTCTGAAAAATGGTATACTGCATAAGGAAATCAAAAAATATCTTTTACAAAAAAGGTTAAAGATACCACATTCGTAAAGGCACATATGAAACTATAGCAATGGCAAGGCCAGTGAGAATATAAACAATATGCAAGTAGGACCAATATCTAAATAAGACTTTATAAAACAACTAGAAAACAGTGCAAAAAAATATACCTCATAATTGTACATAAAACTGGCAAGCATAAGCTTATTTACTAATATAAAAAAAACATAGAATAGCATGCATAATTTTATGTGAGGCTTTTAACATTGAGAGGGAGTCTACACTAAACTAAATTATAAATTTAAAATCTTGTACATTTCTTAGTTTATTCTATTTATTTTCAGTTTACGTTTATCTTAATTTAGCAAAAATACCCAGCTATTAAAACAAAGGAATCAGACTTTTTACTTTACACTTCAGAAAAGTGTAAATTAACAAGGTCTTACTGTAAACTAACTATTTGTTTTCAATTACTTGGCACCAGGTCTTACATATTTTTAACCCAATTTTTAACTTCCTCTTGGAGCACCCTGGAGCAAAAGTTTTGAAACAATGTAAGAAAAACTGCTCTTGGAGCACTTGGCAGCCAGAACCTCACTCCATATGTTATGTGATGTCTCACCTGGGTTTTAGTTAAACCTGGAAACATCTTTCATCCTTGGGTCAAGCAGCAGACTTGCTTAAGCAAAGCTGGTGAAGTCAGAGCCTGATCCCAGGCTTGGAAGTGTGTGTAGGGAAAGGGAATCGAGAAGGAAGCGAAGGAGAGGAGAGGAGTGGGCAACAAAGAGATATGGAGAATAGGAGGAAAAAAAGAGATGTCAAGAGGAAAAATAAGAGAGCTGTGTGAGATTGGAAAGGCTAGGGCGGCACCATCCCTGCATCTCCTGCTGAGCGACATTGTTACCTAAGTCTGTTTAGGGAATTTCCAAAACACAGAGGAGCTTTGAGGGTCTGGCTGTCAGACCTTATGCAACCAAGTTGTTTTGGGAACAGCCTGAAAATTTCACAAGAGAGCTGAGTTCTCAAGAGATTGACAGTTTGACCAAAAGATCAAAGGTTTGGTGCAGTGGGGCTAATTTTCAGAAACCCTTCCAAATTGTGAAGATTTTCCTCCTTGTTATGGCAATTAAGACGTGAAAATAGTCATTCAAGGCACTTCTAAGCAGCTTTCTTCTTTGTTCACAAGGTTCCACGAATGTCAGTCCTCTCCAAACCCACGAAAACAAAGTAGGTGACCAGGATGATTACACCCAAATCACTGATAAAAGGAGAGAGAAGCACAGAAATATGCAGTGATTTGTTTGGCTTTCCAAAAAGAGAAAGTTGCATGGTTGGATTACAAATATTATTGCCTTCAGATCAGCGAAGTACATAAGCAGCATTGCTGTGGGTGGGTGGATGTGGAGGAAGGAGTAATTGCATGATTAAGAGTGAGTAGCAGGGGCTTCCCTGGTGCCGCAGTGGTTGAGAGTCCGCCTGCTGATTCAGGGGACACGGGTTCGGGCCCCGGTCCGGGAAGATCCCACATGCCGCGGAGCGGCTGGGCCCGTGAGCCATGGCCACTGAGCCTGCGCATCCGGAGCCTGTGCTCTGCAACGGGAGAGGCCACAACAGTGAGAGGCCCGCGTACCACAAAAAAAAAAAAAAAAAAAAGAGTGGGTAGCAGCAGCCAGATGGGGTGGAGAAGGAAATGTTAACATTTATTTGAGATTCTGAGTTCACCAGATATAGTTCCCAAACCAATAAGAAGATCTAAAAGCCATACAGTGAGATCCCCTAGATTAGGGAAGTCTGTGATAAACAAAAGCTAATATGCTGTGTTGCTATTGAAAAATACACATAAAGTAATAGCAGCTCTCTCTCTTTTTAAAACGTTTGTTTAATTAACAAAAGGTGATATAGATAATCTAAATACCGGTTAGCAATCCCTAACAACCAGGAGATGCTTAAAATTTATTTGGAACTTAGAGTCTGGAAGTAAAGACCCATTTTCCACAACATTTTATACATCACTGTCTTGGCTGCTGAGACTAACTCAGAATATGGGACCATAGAAACTTCACAGTTGCACCAAGATTTTTCCGTTCATTGTTCCTACAGTTTGGATTCGGCTTCACAACCATACCTGGGACTTATTAGGCCAGGAAGTCAAGGAGTTGGCATGTGTTTTTATTATAGTTAAACTTATCTGGATTTAAAAGGCATTAAACATCTTCTGATTTCTTTCCTTTCCTTCAATTGTACAAGAATGTTTTAATTGGATATTGTAAACGAAAACGTTCACTCTGCATTGATCACCTAGAGATCTGTTTTCAACCCTCTGAAGATTCCCAAATGCAGGCCTTCCCCTTAAAAGTCCTTAAAGCAGGGTCTTTAAGCCTATAAAGATCCATGAGCCCAAGATTTCCGGCTTGGAATGCTTTGGGCCTCAGTCATCCAGTTTCACTCTTTGTTCAATTACCCGGATAGCAGCCAGACCCTGGTTTCCTCTTGTGCCTTGTGGATAAAGTCATCATTATCTTCATTAATGAAAATGAAAATTCAACTTATTTGCACAGAATTCATTCCGTTGCTACATATCTCCTTTCCATCATAATTTAAGAAGTTTAAACTTGGTACACAAAGCACATTCTGAGGATGACTGGCCAGACGTTGTTGAAGGGCTTAAGTAACAAAAGAGCAAAATAGTATAGGCTGGGTAATGGTCATCTAAATTGCACTCTAAGCAACATCAGCTCTATTATCAGCTCCCACTGAAATTAAATGAAGATGGTTTTTCCAGAAGGAGTTTGCATTCAGCCATAGTGAATGTACAATGGAAGCTTTCAAAAGTGACATAGGTTTCTCCTCAGTTACTCTACTCATAATTCCAATTAGGAACACACTGATTAACCCCAGCACACAATTTCTGGGAGAATCTTACTTCTATTATCCTGACTAATTTCATGAACCCAGAGGAAAAGGGAGAAGTTTATAATTCATTATGGCAAATTATGCAAAACTAAACCTCTGAAAGCCTGTATCTATAAAAAGATATGAGATTGACCATTATTGATGTTTTTCCTAGGAAGATGGGAGAGCTCTGAATTCAGATGCTGAATGAACTGACTGCTTCAGAACTGCCCTGTAGATATAGTCCATTCAGGTAGGGGAAGATGCTAAATATCTGGCTGAATTTTGTCAGTGTGTTAAAGCATTTATTTTTTCTAAAATCATTTCAGAAGAAAATAGCGGGCGCAATTCATTGGAGCACATGCATATGAATGTGATAAAACGCAGTTGTCTGCATAGCCAAGATAACATGGAATGAATGACAAAACAAATTTCTCCAAAGGTAAGTTGTGTCATAATGTTTATCTATATTGAACGATCTGTCTTTACCTCATCTCTACCAGCACTGCTCTGGCCAAGCCACCTCACTGAAATCTTTACTTCCTCTCCTATGCCTTGTCAAGTCTCTTTTCACAGCTACCACGGTGATTTAAAAAAAAAAAAAAAGGATCATGTTACCCCTGCTTATTTAAAACTTATCAAAATTCCCATTGCATTTTGAATAAAATACAGATTCCCCTCAGATCTCATTTCTTATCATGTCTTTCTCAATCATTATTTTCCAATGTCACTGACCAACTTTCTGTACCTACAAAACGTCTCTGCTTCTGGGCCTTTGCATTTCTTAGGCCCACTGCCTGGAGTTCACTTTTCCCTGAATTTGACCAGGCTAATTCCTTCTAGCAATCAGGGCTTAGTCTTTTCTAGGCATCTTATCAAAAGTAGCCTGCAGATTTTTCATTATCACGTTATCTTGTTTCATCTTCTTCATAAGGCTCTCATTATCTGAAATTATCTTTATTTGTGCTTAATGCCGTTCTTCGCCACTAGAATGGAAACCCAAAGGTCAGCAGCCTGTTTGTTCTGTTCACTGTTGTATTGCCAGCATTTTGACATATATGAAGACCATGCGCCATTTTCGAAATCAAGATTCAGAATGGCTTACATTTTTTTGTGGAGAGGGCTTGTGATCAAGACTGTATGAACTTGGAGGGATATGTTGTGGATATGTTGTGGCCAGGGATACGTTGTGGCCAGAATTAAGGATGGCCAAGATGATGGGCAGTATGATATTGTAGAAAGTATGTGAGCTTAGAATCAGACCTGAGCTCAAATCTCAGGCTGCCTTACTAGTTGTGTGACCTTGGGCAAGGTACTTACAGCTTTAGTGAGGCTCACTTTCCTTATATATGAAGAATAGAGAACAAAGAGCATTTACAAAAAACTGTTTCACAGTGTTGTGAAGACTAAATGATACCATGTGTGTAAAGTGACTAGGTCTGTGCCTTCTACATATAGGCTCCCAATAAGTGGTAAATTATTGTGACAGACATTACTTGTTACCTATCCCATAGCTATAGTCCCTTCTTCTTTGATAACAGGGCCCTAATTTTGTTCAGGGTGGTAATGCCTAGGCCCAGATGATGAATCATGTTTAATCTAAGACAATCATTAGCAACCTGTTCCCCACTTTCCCAGCCTCCTTTGCAACTACAGGTGGTCACGGGATCCAATTCTGGATGATGAAACTAAGGGAAAGTTGGCACTGTGTGTGTAAAGGGGGGAAGGGAGACTCCAGGGAGGTTTCTGCTTTTCTGATACAAGGACAGACATCAGTGATGCTGTATATGACTGCCTCCCCCCGCCACCCTTTCTTCCTGCCGTGAATATTGAAGTGATGGCTTATGAGTAAGCATCCTACAACCTGAAGAGAAAGCCTTGCCATTTTTGAGCCACAGAACCAATGCCAGAAACCATTTACCTGCATGCATTTTTGTCATATGAAAATAATAATCCCATATTTACTGAAGCAACTGTTAGGTTACCTGCTACTAAAAGTAATATTTCTGAATGATGCAAATGTATATGTGTCTGTGTGTCTGTATATGTGTGTGTAGGCAAGTAGAGCATTTAAAGTTGATGGTAGTGAGATATACGTTACTGGTACCCAAAGTTAGCTGGTTCAGTGTCACCAGGATGTTTACCAAGTAAAAGCAGGGATGGATTGCCAATCTATTCAAGGTCACACCTTAAACATGGTAAAGTTTAAGGATGTGGATTTTAAATTTCATTAATTAAAGCTGATACTCAGGATACCCATCCCTCCAAAACAATAGTATGTGTATTTATCTAAAACCAAGTTTTAAAAGAAATCTGCTTTCCATTTTCAATGTTAACCTCATTTTATTTCCTTTTATAAAAACTGAGTATATTCTCTTTATATTTTTGGATATTTGAGTAAAGAACAAACAGCATTTACAAAATGCTACGTTTAAAAAAACTTATTTTAGGGCTTCCCTGGTGGCGCAGTGGTTAAGAGTCCACCTACCGATGCAGGGAACACAGGTTCGTGCCCCGGTCCGGGAAGATCCCACATGCAGCGGGGCGGCTGGGCCCGTGAGCCATGGCCGCTGAGCCTGCGCGTCCGGAGCCTGTGCTCCGCAACGGGAGAGGCCACAGCAGTGAGAGGCCCGTGTACTGCAAAAAAAAAAAAAAAAAAAACACCTTATTTTAGGTCTTAAAATTTTCAAGTGTTTATGAGACAAATGTTTTTTAAAATAAAACTGACATTTAAACTAAAAATGTTCTATTGTACTATATAAATTCATCATGCTATATGAAATATATTATTGTAGTCTAAAATTTTAAAACAATATGGTATAGTTTTAGGTACTTAGCTAACTGTTAATTTTCATAATAAAAGTAAAATTTGTATAGTGTTACTATGCACCTAATTGTTCTCAAATCTTAATTTATATTAACTCATTTAGTCTTCTCATCAGTCTTCTCTATGGATTTGGTACCGTTATTATTGTCATTCCCATTTTATGCTGGTGATACGGAGGCACAGAGATACTGAATAATTTGTCTCAGTAGAGCTAAGATATGAACCAAGGGATCCTGGCTCTAGAGTCTGCTCTCTTATCTGCTATGCTTTGTTGCCTCCCAAGTTTACTCATTATACCTCATATGAGCATGGTTATATTATTTGTTAACTTGTGGTAAGCTACATTCCTTAACACATTTCCTATTCACTCCTTTTGCTGTGTATTTAAAGATTGTTTTTCATTTATTATCCCATATACTTTGGAATAAATGGACTTGCCACCTTCCCTTACCCTATTCCTCCCGGTAAGCTAACAAGTTGCGGTAGATCTCTAGCACTCTTGTGCACTCGGCCAGTTAGAACAAAACTCCTTCTGATGGGAATCCTAAGCCAAAATTCTCACCTGCCTTAAGAATAAAGATCCTTAAGAATAAAGGATCAGTTGCCCTTTGGGGACACATTAGGAGGCATTGCACTAACCATATTCAGCTTGTAAAACTCTAGCTTGAATTCTGCCATTTCTATTTAGTTCATGGCCTGCAGTTCCGGGGCTGTGTATATCTTATTCCATATTCTGGGGGAACCTCACAAGTGTTATCTTTTCCTTTGTCTGTCTGTCATTGTGACTTAGGAAATATGGACAAGGATGAGGACTACTGATTTTATGGATGAAACAAAAGTTTTAGAAAGGGAGCGGGACTGAGCATCCCTTCAGTTGTCTGTTCCATGATTAGGCTGACTGTGAGAAAGGGATAAGAGAAAAGCAAAAGTCAGACGTATTTAAAGGAAGAGAGTAGAGAATGTGAGAATAAAATGTGGGAGAAGGGAAGAGATTCAGAGAAGAGTGAGAAAGTCAGCAGGTCTGGGTCTTGGGGGTGTGGGACAGGTATATGAAGAGTGTTGGAGAAGAAAAGATCTGCTTCTTCCGTGTCTCACTTGTGAAAACTACAGTGTTAAAGGAAGCTGCCCAGAATGGCCTCTCTGCTTGGAAGCTCCTTAGGCATCAAGGAAATAAATAATTAAGCCTAACCCTGACCACATCCTTTTTCTCCTGGCATTTGTATCCTCCCTCCATTCTCCAAACCTTTGATATTATTCCTTAAATTAATCACTCATTTTCTCTTTGCAACGTCCTGTCCTGGCGTCTGCGGCTCTCGCTTTTGTGAACGGCTTTTGGGTACTCTGCACTAAGCAGCCATCCTGGATCAGATCTTGTCAGAAAGCTGCTTTTCCAGTTATGGGAAAACCACAAGAAAGTTCCTAAAATGGCAGTCCCAGCTTGCTCCCCACAATTACGTTTTTGTCTCCCCCTTCTCGCTTTCAAGTTTTTTTTTTTTAGTTTTGTATATGGAACTTAGCTAACAGGAAGAAGAGATTACTAGCGTTAACTTTTGAGCAAACTCCTTAGAGGAGTTCCTCTGAAATTTCTGTAGCTCCATGATGTAGGCTGACTGCTGCCTCTTCATTTTCCTTTCACTCATCAGCATCTCACAAATTCGCTTCTGCTCCTCTACGAAGTCTGGTCCTACAAAAGTTTCTAAGAACCTCCCCGTTCATGACTCAAATAGAAACTGTTCAGTTCTTTTGTTAACTGAGTACTTTTTGTCCACATCTTTCTTTCTTCAATCCCCAAATCCTTGTGCCATGTATTCCTCTCAGGTTCCTTCTGATTTTTTTCCCCACTGGTTCCTCCTCCTCTGTTTCATCCTTACATTGTAGCTTCCCTGGGCTTCTGATTCTGTCATCCTTTCCCCTTCCTTCACCTTCTTCCCTATTATGGGTTGAATTGCATCTCCTCCAAAAAGGTATGTTAAAGCCCTAATCCCTAGTACCTTGGAATGTGAGCTTATTTAGAAATAGGGTCATTGCAAACGTAATTAGCTAAATTGACATGAGGTTATACTGGAGTAGGATGGGTTCTAAGTCCAATATGACTTGTGTCCTTATAGGAAAAAGTAAATTTGTTAGAGCATTTGTACAGGGGAGGCAGCCATGTGAAGAGAGAGCAGAGACTGGAGTTATGCTGCCACAAACCAAGGAACACCAGGGGGTTACCAGGAATTGGGGGAGGTGAGGACGGCTACTCCTTGAGAGACTTCAGGGGGATCATGGCCCTGCCAACATCTTGATTTCAGACTTCCAGCCTCCAGAACCATGAGACAATACATTTCTGTTTAGCCCTGGTTTGTGGGTACTTTGTTCTGGCAGTCCTAGGAAACTAATAACCCTCCCCTCTTCTCCTCTCCCCTCTCATCCCTCCTCCTCTTTTCCCTTCTTTTCTCTTTTCTTCCCTAATCCCTGGATAACAACATCCACCCCATGACCTATATTCCATTATCCTATATTCCATTACCTGATATTCCATTATCACCTATATTCTGACAACTCTCAGGTCTCCTGAACTCTAAAACCAAATTTATAATTTCCCATTTATCTTCTTCATCTGGGTGTTCTGCAGACATTTGAAAGTCAACACATTTAAAACAGGACTCATATTTGCTCTTTATTCTATGTTCTTGTGGCAGGTTGTATTGTCCTAAGATGACTGCACAATGTATCTCACTGTGACATCATAATGTGACATTGTAACTCTGTTCATCCAGAGTTGAGGGTCTCTGTTCCCTCCCTGAACCTGGGTGGACCTTTGTGATAACCTTGACCAGTGAAGTGACTAGTAGCAGAAGTGACTTCATGTAACTTCTAAGGCCAAGTCATAAAAATTCCATTCACTTCCACCCGGTTTTCTTGGAACACTTGCTATTGGAACCCAGCCACCATGCTGTGAGAAAGCCTAGGCCACATGGAGAGGCCAAGTGTAGGCACTCTGATCAACAGCTCCAAGTGAGGTCCCAGTTGACAGCCAATATGTACCTCTAGGTATATGAAAGAGGAAGGCTTTGAGATGATTCCAGCCACAGCCGCCATCTGACCGCAACATGTGAGAGATCTTGAACAGGAACCGTAAGGCTAAGGCAATCAGCCTCCAAAACCATAAGAGATGATCACAAATGATTGTGTTATTTTAAGCCACTAAGTTTTGGGAATAAATCATTATGCAGCAATACATAACTGCAGTGGTTCTTTATTTCGATTAATAAAACAACATTTAGTCAGTCACAATGCTTTATATTCTCAGTCATCTGTAATTCTTCCTTTTCACTCATTCCACAAATTTAGTCCATTTTCTAATTCTTGCCAATTCAACCTCATAAATTTTTGCTGAGAAAATGCTCTTCCTTATATACTCTGTTTCCCTGCCTTATGGATACCATTGTAATAATGCATACGAAAGAGGATGAGGTCTTAAACTGGCATCTTCCAGGCTTCCGTTTTGTCCTGATTGATTCGATCCTCATGCTTATGTTAGCGTGATCTCTTTAAAATACAAATCTGACCATGTCATTTTCCTGCCTGTCACCCTCTGAGTTAAAGATAATGTCTTCTTATGCAAAGATATTCATGCAAGGTCCTCCATAAGGTGGTTCCCAAAACTATCTTTCCAGATTTATCACTTGGCATGGCACCCCATGTCCCCAACATTCTAGCCACTTTGGCCTATTCATTTTGCCCTAAGTAAGCAGCACCTATGCTTCTGTGCTTCTGCCCATGATCCTTTTTCTCCCTGGAATGTCTTTGTGAGTTTTTCCTGTCCTAGATTACATACCACTGTTTTGAAGAACTTTATTGGAACATTCTCTTGTCCCCCAGCAGAACTACTTTTTTTTCCCTCTGCTTTAATAAAACCTTGCAATATCTCTCTCATTTTATTAGAATTATGTTTTTCTAGCTGTCTCTCCTATTAAACTGAGAAACCTCTAGTACTAGAACTACATGCTAGATTTAATATTAGATACTGATGATTCTAAGAACAGCAAGGTATAATATAGTTACACCATTCATTCAATCATTCATTTATTTGCTCATTCACTTATTCCTTTATCAAATATTGTTTACCAGTGGCACTCTATTCCCAAGGAAAGAGTGAGCATGTAACTTTTCTAATTTGTCTTAGAGAGCTGAAAAATCAAGCCATTGTCTTTTGCTGGGAGAGCTCACAGGATACTTTGGGAACAATTTCAATACCAAAGATAAAACACATGTTTATGAAACGAAACACTGTAATAACCACTTTACATATATCATTACACTTAATCCTCAGAAAGATACTTGAATGTAGATTTTATTGTTGAGTAAACTGTTAAAGACTAAATAGCTTGCCCAAGTTAACAGTAAATAGCAATGCTATATTTGGATCTAAGTCTGTTTGGTTCTCAAGTTCATTTTCTTTCCATCATTAGGTCATATTTTCTTCTCCTTTTAGTATCAGTGGTCATCTCTTTCGTAATTACTGCATTGTTGGCATTTCCAGATCACCTACGTGTCCATCTACTAAAATATCTGGTGGGGAGGTGGGACACTACTAGCCCTGACAGCCTTTCCACCTAACTTCCCAGATTTCAGTTCCCCCAGGTGTCTAGTGAGCTGTCCTTTATTTCTCTTCCATTCGCAGTTATTTTGAGCAGTTTAGAAGTTGAGTTTTCATGAGGCTGCACTGAGAAGTTTGATTAGTCAGGCAAAGATGGACTTGAGAGGCTCTAATTAGAGACAGTCTTGGGTTCAAATAAGGCATGTGGGAGGAAAGTCACAGCTGAGTAAGTAAAGACTGTGGGTCTGGGTGTGGCATCTGCGTGTGGGCCTTTGTGTCTGTGTGGGTGTGAGAATGCAAGCACATGTGCTGTCTGTAGCAGAAGGCATCTGTGGCTGGAGTGGTTCTTGCTACCACTAGGCATTTTTATTGTCTGCCTGTCCATGTGTTCTTAGGTGCACATGTGGCTTCTCCGTGGGTGTGCCAGTCGTGTCTGTGTATGGGTTTCTCTGTGTGCGTGTGGAGGTGTGGAAGGAAAAGCTAACTTCTCGATAGCTTTTCCAGACTTCCATCGAGAGCCCAAGACTCAGAGTGAAAATGCTGTCAGATGCTTAAATGAAATTTGCTACTGATATCTTAACTAGGAGGCATGGAGAAGCCAGAAAATGGAATCAACAATCCATTACATGCCCCACTCCTCTTCTTTTTCCAGTCTTAAAAGAGTCTCCTTCCTCATCTCCACCTCATCACTTATCTGTCCAGGTGAATTATTTTTCACTCTGCTTGCATGTCATCAAGCTGAATGATTGTTTCTGTGTTTCTGCCTCTAAACACTTCTGTGTTTTTGCCTCTAAAAAGGAAGAGAAGAGCTGTGAGATCCGGAGAGGACCGGCAGGTGAAATGTCTAGACGGGGGACACAGGGAGCCACTGCCTGCTCTGCCGTGTTGAATCATCACGTTGACTACATGCCAGGCACTGTGTTATAATATCGTCACACCACTGTCCCAATGTCCCCAAGTGATAGGCTAACAACCAAGAGGAGATAAAAGATAAAATAACAGGTAGAATTATGGTGGAACGTGAAACAGATCAATCCATGAAAGCAACTATGTGAATTGTGGAATATAAGTTCTCTTTGTGCTCTATCAAAGTAAAATTTGCAAAAAATTTGACCAAGGTAAAAAATTTATGCAAAAAATAAAGAGAAAAAATCTATGAAAACTGTCTAATGCAGAGCTTCTACTAATACCTGAGTCAGACTTCACCCCTCTCCAAACATTGTAACTATTCTACATTGGCTGGTGACTCTGATTTCTAAAAATGAAAAATACTTTATTTTTACATTCTGTGGCTTTTGTATAACTAGAGAGGGTACATTTGAGAGAGAGAGAGGAGAGACAGAAGAGAGAGGACAGAAGAAGAGAGGGAAGGATGTAACATGACTGAGATGTATTGATAGATTTTTATTCTTCTATTGAATGACAGCCATACAATCAGAACAGCAGTGAGACGCTTCCTCCTAAGTTGGAAAAAGGAGAAATAAGGTTTGCCATCTGTGGGAGTAGGCCTGGAGACTGTAAATAAGTGCCTGAAGTGTTTGGGAACACGAAAAGCTCCAGTTAAGGTCACCTGGGTGTAATTTCAAGCAGGCAGTTCTAGAATGTGATTTTAATTTAGTAATGGGAACCCAGTTGTATTGTACTTCATATGGAGAAAGAGTTGAATGGACAGAAGACAGTTCAGTCTGGAGGAAAAGAAAGGGAAACTACAACTGGGCAGTCCAGAGACAGGGAATTAGGAGACACAAATACTCCTAAATCACTGCAGCATATTGTGGGGCAATGATCCTTCATCCCACAGCCCCACCTCTAGCATGAATAGGAGATTTTGCTTAAGATCATGCATATTTCCATTTGTTTTTATTTTCTGCTCACTAAGTAGCATTTTCATCATGAACTGTTCTGCTAATGAGAAGGTAATACCCTGGATGGGAAAAAATATCATTATTCTAGGACCTGGAAGGAGTGTCTTTCCCAGAATAAGTGAAGGAAGGGACAGTCTAATTGGACTGATAAACTTCAATCTCCTGTGAGTTTGATTAGTCTTTCCAGGACTGATGATGGAGAGACGCTGACAAGGTAAGAGCCAGATCCAGAACTGTATCACCTGTGAGGCCCATTGGTGGACGGGAAGCTGGCCTTCCTCTGGAAAGCACTCTGCTGTTACTACATTGAATACTTGACACTGCTGGGTCATTATTTAGGAACAATACATATAGATGGGATAAGGCTTATCAGTATATGCATATTTCCAACCTTGCTCCTTCCCTGACACTAAAAAGGACTCTAGCTTGGCCTATTTAGTGTTGTTTCTTTTCCCCACTCTGCAAATCATAGTCCTGATTTGTTTGAATGGTTTTTGAGATTTTGTGATGGAGGGTTGAGAGGAAAAGGTGGGGAGTTGGGGAGCAAAAGGACAAGATATGCTTGTGTAGGGATTTAAAGGAGATTAGTGGTGGTCTGTGAGAGAAATGGATTGAGGAGCGAAATAAGTAGTCATCAAGGTCTGTGTATCAGCTTCATGGAGTTTGAGGTGACACAAGTAAACTACTTTTTTATACTGAAATTATTTTAGTTGGATGAAATAGAATGCATTTTTTTTTACCCACACATTTTCTTCCTTCCTTCCTTCCTTCCTTCCTTCTTTCCTTCCTCCCTCTCTCCCTCCCTCCCTTTCTCTCTCTTTCTTTCTTTCCTTCTTTCTTTTTTAACTTAAATTCTTTTTTAATTGAGATATAATTGATTTACAATATTATATTAGTTTTAGGTGTGTAACATAGTGATAGAAAATTTTTATGGCTTATACTCCATTTATAATTATTATAAAATATTGGCTATATTCCCTGTGCTGTACAATATATCCTTGGTCTTATCTATTTTATACATAGTAGTTTACATCTCTTAATCCCCTAATCCTATCTTGCCCCTCACTCCTTCCCTCTCCCACTGGTAACCACTAGTTTGTTCTCTATATCTGTGAGTCTGCTTTTTTCTTGATATGTTCACTAGTTTGTTTTATTTTTTAGATTCAACATATAAGTGATAACATGCAGTATTTCTCTTTCTCTCTCCGACTTATTTCACTTAGCATAATATCCTCCAGGTCCATCCCTGTCATTACAAATGGCAAAATTTCATTCTTTCTTTATGGCTGAGTAGTATTCCACTGTGTATGTATACCACATCTTCTTTATCCATTTGTCTGTTGATGGACACTTAAGTTGCTTCCATGTCTTGGCAATTGTGAATAATGCTGCTATGAACATTGGGGTGCATGTATCACTTTGAATTAGTGTTTTCATTTTCTTTGGATATATGCCCAGGAGTGGGATTGCTGAATCATACGATAGTTCTATTTCTAGTTTTCTGAGGAACCTCCATACTGTTCTCCATAGCAGCTGTACCAATTTACATTCCCAGCAACAGTGTATGAGGGTTCCCCTTGCTCCACATTCTCACCAGCATTTATTATTTATGGTCTTTTTGATGATAGCCATTCTAATGGGTGTGAGGTGATATTTCATTGTGGTTTTGATTTGCGTTTCTCTGATGATGAGTGATGTTGAACATCTTTTCATGTTGGAATGCATTCTTTTAAATTCAACATTTGTAAGGATGAAAACAACTGAAATACAGCTTTAGAAAGATTTCACATAAATTTTATTGCTTACTATCCTAAATTATTTTGCCTAGAATTTGTTAATTAATTTGATTTTCAAGCCCAGAGAACCATCAATCATGAGCTATTAACCCGCCCTCTCTCATAGCTTAAGGTATCACATGTTAAACCATTTTTTCTCCAGAGCTCCAGACCATATATCCAGCTACCAACTGATCATTTTCACTGAGATATCCCTTTAGCAGCTCAGGTTGAAATGAGCTCACCATTGTACTTTCCAAACCTTCTTCTCCTTCAGTATTTCTTTTCTCAGTGAATGGTACTCTTTTATGCCTAGATTTCTGAACCAAACCCATGGAATCTATCTTGACTCTTCCCTCTCTGTTATCAGCCTCACAATTTCTCTATTATAATTCCTAAATATATCTAAAATTTGCCCACTCCATCTCCATCTCACTGACACAGCCTTGGATCAGACCACCATTGTGTCTCACCTGGGTAACTGAAAGAGCTTCCTAGTGATTTTCTCTGTCTCCAGGCCTTCCCTGACCCAGACCTCTAGATGAAAATAATGTGACGATTTACTTCTGTTTCTGTTTGGACTATACATTTCCTATATAGTTCTATTTAATTATTAGTCTTGAGGGTTTTTTTAATTTGATTTGTATGTAAGTGTTTTATATTGATCATATTCTAGAGTTTTTCCAAATACTACATCTTAATAGCTATACTACTTAATTTTCCCCATATTAAAAAAAAAAGCGATAAATCAATGCCATTCTTTTTTCCCCCATAGAGACCTTCCTCAGAGAATTTTTGTCTAACTGCCTGAACTGCTTAGACCTAACACCTGGGGCTTCCTTTTATGTCTTCCTGCGTTAGATATACAATTGGCTGGATCCCATGTCTTCCTCTTTCTTGGTTTATTCCTGAAACTGACAGCCTATGAGAGGGTGAATATGGGAGACAATTCTGTAGTGTCTTCTTTTATTTTAACATCTTTATTGGAGTATAATTGCTTTACAATGTTGTGTTAGTTTCTGCTGTACAACAAAGTGAATCAGCTATATGTATACATATATATGCCCATATCCCCTCCCTCTTGTGTCTCACTCCCACCCTCCCTGTCTCACCCCTCTAAGTGGTCACAAAGCACTGAGCTGATCTACCTGTGTGATGCAGCTGCTTCCCACTAGCTATCTATTTTACATTTGGTAGTGTATATATGTCAATGCTACTCTCTCACTTCATCCCAGCTTACCCTTCCCCCTCCCAGTGTCCTCAAGTCCATTCTCTACATCTGCATCTTTATTCCTCTCCTGCCCCTAGGTTTGTCAGAACCTTGTTTTTTTTTTTTTTAGATTCCATATATATGTGTTAGCATATGGTATTTGCTTTGATCTTTCTGACTTACTTCACTCTGTATGACAGACTCTAGGTCCATCCACCTCGCTACAAATAATTCAGTTTCATTTCCTTTTATGGCTGAGTAATATTCCATTGTATATATGTGCCACATCTTTTTTATCCATTCATCTGTATATGGACACGTAGGTTGTTTCCATGTCCTGGCTATCGTAAATAGTGCTGCAATGAACATTGTGGTACATGACACTTTTTGAATTATGATCTTCTCAGGGTATATGTCCAATTGTGGGGTTCCTGGGTCTATGGTAGTTCTAGTTTTAGTTTTTTAAGGAACCTCCATACTGTTCTCCACAGTGGCTGTATCAATTTACATTCCCACCAACAGTGCAAGAGGGTTCCCTTTTCTCCACACCCTCTCCAGCATTTATTGTTTGTAGATTTTTTTGAAGATGGCCATTCTGACCAGTATGAGGTGATAACTCATTGCAGTTTTGATTTGCATTTCTCCAATGATTAGTGATGCTGAGCATCCTTTCATGTCTTTGTTGGCAATCTGTATATCTTCTTTGGAGAAATGACTGTTTAGGTCTTCTGCCCATTTATGAATTGGGTTGTTTGTTTTTTGATATTGAGCTGCATGAACTGCTTGTATATTTTAGGGATTAATCTTTTGTCAGTTGCTTCATTTGCAAATATTTTCCCCAATTCTGAGGGCTGTCTTTTCATCTTGTTTAGGGTTTCCTTTGCTGTGCAAAAGCTTTTAAATTTCATTAGCTCCCATTTGTTTATTTTTGGTTTTATTTCCATTTCTCTAGGAGTTAGGTCAAAAAGGATCTTGCTGTGATTTATGTCATAGAGTGTTCTGCCTATATTTTCCTCTTCATTTGCAAATATTTTCCCCAATTCTGAGGGCTGTCTTTTCATCTTGTTTAGGGTTTCCTTTGCTGTGCAAAAGCTTTTAAATTTCATTAGCTCCCATTTGTTTATTTTTGGTTTTATTTCCATTTCTCTAGGAGTTAGGTCAAAAAGGATCTTGCTGTGATTTATGTCATAGAGTGTTCTGCCTATATTTTCCTCTAAGAGTTTTATAGTGTCTGGCCTTACATTTAGGTCTTTAATCCGTTTTGAGTTTATTTTTGTATAAAGTGTTATAGAGTGTTCTAATTTCATTCTTTACATGTAGCTGTCCAGTTTTCCCAGCACCACTTATTGAAGAGGCTGTCTTTTCTCCATTGTATATTCTTGCCTCCTTTATCAAAGATAAGGTGACTGTATGTGCGTGGGTTTATCTCTGGGCTTTCTATTCTGTTCCATTGATCTATATTTCTGTTTTTGTACCAGTACCATACTGTCTTGATTACTGTAGCTTTGTAGTATAGTCTGAAGTCAGGGAGCCTAATTCTTCCAACTCCGTTTTTCTTTCTCGAGATTGCTTTGGCTATTCGGGGTCTTTTGTGTTTCCAAACAAATTGTGAAATTTTTTTGTTCTAGTTCTGTGAAAAATGCCATTGGTAGTTTGATAGGGATTGCATTGAATCTGTAGATTGCTTTGGGTCGTATAGTCATTTTCACAATGTTGATTCTTCCAATACAAGAACATGGTATATCTCTCCATCTATTTGTATCATCTTTAATTTCTTTCATCAGTGTCTTATACTTTTCTGCATACAGGTCTTTTGTCTCCTTAGGTAGGTTTATTCCTAGGTATTTTATCCTTTTTGTTGCAATGGAAAATGGGAGTGTTTCCTTAGTTTCTCTTTCAGATTTTTCATCCTTAGAGTATAGGAATGCAAGAGATTTCTGTGCATTAATTTTGTATCCTGCTACTTTACCAGATTCATTGATTAGCTCTAGTAGTTTTCTGGTAGCATCTTTAGGATTCTCTACATATAATATCATGTCATCTGCAAACAGTGACAGCTTTACTTCTTCTGTTCCGATTTGGATTCCTTTTATTTCTTTTTCTTCTCTGATTGCTGTGGCTAAAACTTCCCAAACTATGTTGAATAATAGTGCTGAGAGTGGGCATCCTTGTCTTGTTCCTGATTTTAGAGGAAATGGTTTCAGTTTTTCACCATTGAGAACAATGTTGGCTGTGGGTTTGTCATATATGGCCTTTATTATGTTGAGGTAAGTTCCCTCTATGCCTACTTTCTCTAGGGTTTTTATCATAAATGGGTGTTGGATTTTGTTGAAAGCTTTTTCTGCATCTCTTGAGATGATCATATGGGTTTTTTTTGTTTTTTGGGGCTTTTTTTGTGGTACATGGGCCTCTCACTGTTGTGGCCTCTCCCGTTACAGAGCACAGGCTCCAGACGCTCAGGCTCAGTGGCCATGGCTCATGGGCCTAGCCACTCCGTGGCATGTGGGATCTTCCCGGACCGGGGCACAAACCCGTGTCCGCTGCATCGGCAGGCGGACTCTCAACCACTGTGCCACCAGGGAAGCCCGATCATATGGTTTTTATCCTTCAGTTTGTTAATATGGTGTATCACATTGATTGATTTGCGTATATTGAAGAATCCTTGCATTTCTGGTATAAACCCCACTTGTTCGTGGTGTATGATTCTTTTAGTGTGCTGCTGGATTCTGTTTGCTAGTATTTTGTTGAGTATTTTTGCATTGATGTTCATCAGTGATATTGGCCTCTAGTTTTCTTTCTTTGTGACATCTTTGTCTGGTTTTAGTATCGGGGTGATGGTGGCCTTGTAGAATGAGATTGGGAGTGTTCCTCCCTCTGCTATATTTTGGAAGAGTTTGAGAAGGATAGGTGTTAGCTCTTCTCTAAATGTTTGATAGACTTCTCCTCTGAAGCCATCTTGTCCTGGCCATTTGTTTGTTGGAAGACTTTTAATCACAGTTTCAATTCCAGTCCCAGAATGTTGTGCTTTTCTAAGAATTTGTCCATTTCTTCCAAGTTGTCCATTTTACTGACATATAATTCCTTGTAGTAATCCCTTGCAATTCTTTGTATTTCTGCAGTGTCAGTTGTTACTTCTCCTTTTTCATTTCTAATTCTGTTGATTTGAGTCTTCTCCCTTTTTTACTTGATGAGTCTGGCTATTGGTTTATCAATTTTGTTTATCTTCTCAAAGAATCTGCTTCTAGTTTTATTGATCTTTGCTATTGTTTTCTTCATTTCTTTTTCATTTATTTCTGATCTAATCTTTATGATTTCTTTCTTTCTGCTAACTTTTGGGGTGTTTTTGTTCTTCTTTCTCTAATTGCTTTAGGTTTAAGGTTAGGTTGTTAATTTGCAATTTTTCTTGTTTCTTGAGGTAGGATTGTATTGCTATAAACTTCCTTCTTAGAACTGCTTTTGCTGCATCCTACAGGTTTTGGGTCATCATGTTTTCATTGTCATTTGTTTCTAGGTATTTTTTGATTTCCTCTTTGATTTCTTCAGTGATCTCTTGGTTATTTAGTAGCATATTGTTTAGCCTCCATTTGTTTTTGTGGGTTTTTTTGGTGTTTTTTTTTTTGCGGTACGCGGGCCTCTCACTGTTGTGGCCTCTCCCATTGTGGAGCACAGGCTCTGGATGCACAGGCTCAGCGGCCATGGCTCACGGGCCCAGCCGCTCCGCGGCATGTGGGATCCTCCCGGACTGGGGCACGAATCCGTGTCCCCTGCATCGGCAGGCGGACTCTCAACCACTGCTCCACCAGGGAAGCCCCTGTTTGTATTTTTAACAGTTTTTTTTCCTGTAATTGATATCTAGTGTCATATTGTTGTGGTCAGAAAAGATACTTCATACAATTTCAATTTTCTTAAATATACCAAGGCTGATTTGTGACCCAAGGTATGATCTATCCTGGAGAATGTTCCATGAGCACTTGAGAAGAAAGTGTATTCTTTTGTTTTTGGATGCAATGTCCTATAAATATCAATTAAGTCCATCTTGTTTAATGTGTCATTTAAAGCTTGTGTTTCCTTATTTGTTTTCATTTTGGATGGTCTTTCCACTGGTGAAAGTGGGGTGTTGAAGTCCCCTACTATGACTGTGTTACTGTTGATTTTCCCTTTTATGGCTGTTAGCATTTGCCTTATGTATTGAGGTGCTCCTATTTTGGGCACATAAATATTTACAATTGTTATATCTTCTTCTTGGATTGATCCCTTGATCATTATGTAGTGTCCTTCTTTGTCTCTTGTAATAGTCTTTATTTTAAAGTCTATTTTGTCTGATATGAGAATTGCTACTCCAGCTTTTTTTTGATTTCAATTTGCATGGAATATCTTTTTCCATCCCCTCACTTTCAGTCTGTATGTGTACCTAGGTCTGACGTGGGTCTCTTGCAGACAGCATATATATGGGCTTGTTTTTGTATCCATTCAGCCAGTCTATGTCTTTTGGCTGGAGCATTTAATCTATGTACAGTTAAGGTAATTACCAATATGTATGTTCCTTAATTGTTTTGAGTTTGTTTTTGTAGGTCTTTTCCTTCTCTTGTGTTTCCTGCCTAGAGAAGTTCCTTTAGCATTTGTTGTCAAGCTCGTTTTGTAGTGCTGAATCTCTTAACTTTAGTTTGTCTGAAAAGTTTTTAATTTCTCCATCAAATCTGAATGAGATCCTTGCTGGGTAGAGTAATCTTGGTTGTACATTTTCCCCTTTCATCACTTTAAATATGTCCTGCCACTCCCTTCTGGCTTGCAGAGTTTCTGCTGAAAGATCAGCTTTTAACCTTATGCACATTCCCTTGTATGTTATTTGTTGCTTTTCCCTTGCTGCTTTTAATATTTTTTCTTTGTATTTAATTTTTGATAGTTTGGTTAGTATGTGTCTTGGCAAGTTTCTCCTTGGATTTATCCTGTGTGGGACTCTCTGTGCTTCCTGGACTTGATTGATGGCTTCCTTTCCCATTTTAGGGACTTTTTTGACTATAATCTCTTCAAATATTTTCTCAGACCCTTTCTGTTTTTCTTCTTCTTCTGGGACCCCTATAATTCTAATGTTGGTGCATTTAATGTTGTCTCAGAGGTCTCTGAGACTGTCCTCAATTCTTTTCATTCTTTTTTCTTTATTCTGCTCTGTGGTAGTTATTTCCACTGTTTTATCTTCTAGGTCACTTATCTGTTCTTCTGCCTCAGTTATTCTGCTATTGATTCCTTCTAGAGAATTTTTAATTTCATTTATTGTGTTGTTCATCATTGCTTGTTTGCTCTTTAGTTCTTCTTGGTCCTTGTTAAACATTTCTTGTATTTTCTCCGTTCTGTTTCCAAGATTTTGGATCATCTTTAGTATCATTGCTCTGAATTCTTTTTCAGGTAGACTGCCTTTTTCCTCTTCATTTGTTTGGTGTTGTGGGTTTTTACTTTGCTCCTTCATCTGCTGCATATTTCTCTGTCTTATCATTTTGTTTAACTTACTGTGTTTGGGGTCACCTTTTCACAGGCTGCAGGTTTGTAGTTCCAGTTGTTTTTGGTGTCTGCTGCCAGTGGGTGGGGTTGGTTCAGTGGATTGTGTAGGCTTCCTGGTAGAGGGGACTGTTGCCTGTGCTCTGGTGGGAGGGGCTGGATCTTGTCTTTCTGGTGGGCAGGGTTGCATCTGCTGGTGTGTTTTGGATTGCCTGTGAACTTAGTATGATTTTAAACAGCCTCTCTGCTAATGGGTGGGGTTGTATTCCTGTCTTGCTAGTTGTTTGGCAAGGGGCGTTGAGCCCTGGAGCTTGCTGGCGATTGGGTGGAGCTGGGTCTTAGCACTGAGACAGAGAACTCTGGGAGAGCTCTCGCCAATTGATATTACACAGGGCTGGTAGGTCTCTGGTGTTCCAATGTCCTGAACTCGGCTCTCCCACCTCAGAGGCTCAGGCCTGACACCAGGCCAGAGCACAAAGACCCTGTCAGTCACACGGCTCTGGGAATTCAGGCAAAGTCGGCAGGAATCAACTCCAAATATTAAGACCTCCAGCTTACTAACCAAGCAGAAATGCTTCCAATTCTGCAGTCTTTTCCTGTCTTAAAATATATTAATTCTAATCTCAAATTGATTGATAGTTTTGGTTATAGAATTCTAGGCTGAGTTATTCCCAAAAGCCAAGACATGGAAATAGTCTAAATGTCCATCGATGGATAAATGTATAAATAAAATGTGGTATATACACAATGGAATATTATTCAGTCATAAAAAGAAGGAAATTCTGTTTTTGTGAGAACATGGATGGACCTTGAGGGCACTTTGCTAAGTGAAACAGGTCAGACAGAGAAAGAAAATACTTCATGCTCCAGAATCTAAAACAGCCGCACTCATAATGATAGACAGTAGAAAAGTTGTTGCCAAGAGCTGGGGGTTGGGGGAAATAGGGAGATGTTGATCAAAATGTATAAACTCCCAGCTACAATATGAATAAGTTCTGGGGATCTAATGTATAGCATGGTGGCTATAATTAACAAGACTGTATTATATACTTGAAAGTTTTTAGGAGAGTAGATTTTAAATGTTATCACCACACACACACACACACACACACACACACACACACAAAGGTAATTATGTGAGGAAATGGAGATGTTAATTAGCCTTATTGTGGTAACCATTTTGCTATATAAATGTATCAAATCATGAAAAAATAAATTAATTAACTTAAAAAATCCTGGGCTGAAAACAAATTCTCATTGAACTTGAAAATATTGTTCTCTAGCATATGCTTTCACTGACAAGAAGTCTGCTTTTCTCCCTGGAGGCTATTTTCCCCCAGCTTTATTGAGATATAATTGACATATAATATTGTGTAAGTTAAGCTGTACACAGTGTTGATGCCAGGTATATATTGCAAACTGATTACCACCATAGTGTTAGTAACAAAGCCTTCAGATACAGACTTCCCTGGAGGTTTTTACGATCTGCTCTTATGATTTTTTTATGTTTTGATTTCTCTTACAATGCTTTTCCTAAGTGTGATTCTTATTTACATCACTTGGCATTTGGTAGAATTACCCATTTTAAATTCACCCTCCAATTAGGAAAAAAAATTTTTTCTTGCTTTGTTGTTCTGATTATTTCTCCTCTATTCTCTCTTCTCAATACTCTTATCCTTTGGATTTGGATCTTCTGTATTCATCTCTTAAGTCTCTTATCTTTCCCCATGTTTTCCCTTTCTTTATCTTTTCTTCCAAGTTCTAGGGAACACACTAGATGATATGTTCCTATCCTTCTATTGAAGTTCTATTCTGGAAACTTGATTTTTAACTCAATCTGATACTCTCTCACGTCACATGTGAATGAAACTAAAGGCTCTGTCACAACCCCGGACTTCTTTCCAAACTGCTCCTGTCGTACATTTTCTACGTGGCTCCTGCTTGCTTGGATTTCCCTCTGATTTGCAGTCCTGTTTCTCACCTTTGCTTTCGGCACAGGAAATTCCTGCACAATATTTTGTAAGCTGCTCTGAGACATCTCTTTAGACCCCATAGGGTTTTGGCACCATATGTGCTTCTAAGAGCGCTGCTACTCTCAGACCCATTTATGGTCAGCTGATCATTTGTGTTAAGGTGACTCCTGTTATAGAGTAGAGAACAATTTGTAAATTAAATCATCTCTCCTAACTTTTCTTTTGCCACAGTTACAAAATTCCTTGAGTCAGGTTTGATGAAACGAGTGGGCACTTCTATTACATGAGGTAAAAACAGTAAGAAAAAGTAACAGATTTCACGGCCACTGTCTTTCAGACCCCGGGTCAATGATTTGTGGTTTCCAAAGCAGGCAGTTGTTCACAGTGCAGTAAACTGCCACAGAGGGCTACTGTCTCTGAGCATAAATTCGGGTGATTCATTTCTATTCCAGGCTGAATCAAAATAATGATAATGGAATGGATGTTATGAACTGCATGAGAAATGAGCTGCATTTTGTGTTATAGACGTATTTTGTAGGTGAGAAAGCAGAACTCAGGGACGTCTTGCCAGAGGTTCACATCTAGTAAATGTCATAGCTTTGCATGTCCCTTCCTCTCTACATCTCCTTATACTCTCTGCTGCCTGAATTAACCTCCCTTCTTTGAAATAGCTAATGGCTATTTCAAAGCCATTAGCAGTAGAGCATGGTGGTTAAGAGCCTGAGTTCTAAAGTCAGACAGTTATGAATTTGAAATCCTGCTCCATCACTTAGAGACCTTGATTGACGTTAGTGACCTGCTCTATCACTGTGACCTTAGAAAGTGACGGTGCCCATCTAGATCCACTTTCTACCCTCTCCACCTTCCTCTCTTCCCCAGTAGTCTGACCTCAGCATATTTATCCACAGGCTCAGGACTCCTGATTGGTTTTTAGCTAAGTAGAGCATGGGAAGAGAATGAAGATGGATTATTTATCCCCCCTTGTCCTCCCTTGCATTTCCCATAGGCCGGCTGCATCCCTCTGTAGAAGGGGATCCTGTCAGATAGTCCTCCCGACTTGGCTCTCCTTCTGGCTTCTGCTAATCATTCTCTCCTTCTCCAGGGTTAGGATTAGTAATGGTCCCAACATTACTAGCGTCAGGGTACTGCATTATTCCTTATGATTTCCTTACACTCTGCCTATACTTTGGCAAATAGGGCTTTTATTTAAACCTACTCCAGGGCTTCCCTGGTGGTGCAGTGGTTGAGAGTCCGCCTGCCAATGCAGGGGACGTGGGTTCGTGCCGCGGTCCGGGAAGATTCCACATGCCGCGGAGCGGCTGAGTCCATGAGCCATGGCCGCTGAGCCTGCGCGTCCGCAGCCTGTGCTCCGCAACGGGAGAGACCACAGCAGTGAGAGGTGCGCGTACCGCAAAAAAAAAAAAAAAAAAAAAAAAAAAAACCTACTCCAATTAACCTATTTTTGAGTTCTCCATCTGTTTCCTGCCAGGACCCCACAGATATATCTATGGCACTCAACTTTTTATGTAAAATGAGTATAAGAATATTATTCACCTTATGGATTTGTGGTGAAGATTAAAGGAGACAGTGGCCCTAAAGCATCAAGCATAATATACAGAAAGTACTTGATACGTTTTAGCTATTACTATTAATTGTAACAATGTTATTCCATTTAGGTTAAGGTCAAAATTCGCCTATTATTGACTATACTTTCAAGTTCAGTGTTTCTAATATTTATGCATACTGGGTTTTTCCCACTTTCTTTTCTCTTCTCTCTCATGCTTTGTTCCTTCAACTAACTAATATGCTTCTTAAAAGATAACTAGTAGGTTAATGCTAAAGAATCGTTTATTAATTAACAGGTTGAAAGAGATTCTGGTTTAAATATAGGTATGAGTTCCTATCGCTAATACAGCAGTCATGGACAAAAAAAGTAAAAATAAAAATACGTGTCTATTGTGGGCTATAAACTGAAACCTGCCGACAGGTTTCAGGTAAGAACTTAGTGAGTAAATTAATATATTCTCTGTATATGGAGGTAAGAACAGAAAATCTCTTTACAAATAGAATAAATCTAAACCTGCTTAGAACTGTGACGTTCTGGCAGGAGTTAGTAAG
This sequence comes from Orcinus orca, assembly GCF_937001465.1. Classification (NCBI taxonomy): domain Eukaryota; kingdom Metazoa; phylum Chordata; class Mammalia; order Artiodactyla; family Delphinidae; genus Orcinus; species Orcinus orca. The sequence continues at coordinate 60,062,451 of NC_064559.1, read as the reverse complement.
ATGAACTGGTTGACCTTAGCTTTCCTAATCTTTCATTCTATGATTGATCTTGACAGAAAGAGAAAGTCACAGAGAAGCTGTCCAGGGGCAGGCCAGTCACCAGTACCTAACACCATGAAGTTTTAGCCTTTGTTCATCTAAATACAGAGCATTGCTTTGTACAAAGAAGAATGGAAAAACATCTCGGGAACAGATGTAAGAAAGCATTCTTTTCCTTTTTAGCAAAAATGTGGTTACCGTAGTCCACCACAGTCAGGACCAGAGGACACCATGCTGGCTAACGGAAACCAGATGCTCTGGTAAAGAAAGCCATGAACAAATATGAATTATTTTCAGCTGAATGACCTTCAATTATCTCCCTGAATGTTGAGCCCCAGTCCTCTGCCATAATCTTCCTTTGGTTACCTAACGAAGAGAACAACAAAGGCACTCCATGATAGAGTGATTTATGGAGGACATGTACAAGGGCCATCTATGGTATGTGAGAAAGGGAGGGAGAGAGAGCTGGAGAGCAAGAGAGAGAGATTGAGAATTAGTTCAAGATCAAAAATAAAAACACAGGAAACACAGTTTTGTGGGTAGAGTCCTGGCTGTGAGCCAAGAGTCCTGGGTTCCAGTCCTTATTTTGGTACTGATTCATTGTGACATACTGGACCACTTCAAATTATATTTATTATGAATCTGATCTCTTAGCCTCAGTATACCAAGATTTTCCCACCATTGCAAAATGGGCTGATATTTGTAGATTTCCTAATTTCCAGGAATGCTATGAGACTTGATAGTCATTTTCCTTCACACTAGCTCTACAATCACAGCATTGTTTCCTTTATCTCTATATGGGACTATATGCTATCCTAGGCCCATAGTTAAACATCTTGAAGATGTCAAGCTTGAATAGTCATTTTCCTTCTCCCAAACGGAACTTGTTTTTAACCAACTTCCCTTTACCAAACCACTTTTTCGTCACAATGGCTATATCTTAATAACTATTACATCCTTTTTTTTTTTTTTTTTTTTTTTTTAAGAGGTGGTGGTGGTGGTGTGGTGGCAGGAACTCTTCGTAGTAAGAAAATTGTTAATGGGAAATGTAATCTTTTAGGGAAGATTTACTTACAGACTTACCCCATTTCTTTCTTTGGATTTTGCTAAATTTTTCTCAGCAATTTCAACACCCACAAGAACATCTCCACCTACATATCTTACCAAATGCAGACAAAGTTAAATTCATCTTGCTTCTTTTTTCTTGATTCTCCTCGATTCTGTCTCTCTCTTTTCTTCCACTTAAAAATAATTTCTGTTTTTCTGATCTATTTCTCTTAACAGATCCATGATTTTTCTAGAAATCGAGGTTTGGTAGAGTCTTCTCCTCTCCCTTATTGTTTACTGATTCTGGTATAATCACTATCAAGAAATCAGAGAAGGTTTATTTTATGGTCCTTGACTGAGGCCTAAGGCTAAGAGGAGCTCTGGGAAATGAATAACAAAGACCAGATCCCATCCACTTTAACTTTCTCAACAAATATCTCTTATCAGTTTTCCTCCTCTGCCTCCTAGATAATCATTTTCTCCCTCTGGATATTTCCTAAAAAGCACCCTAACGTGCTATAATTATTTCTTCCATTTAAAAAACTGTGTCCCCCCCACGCCCCCGCAAGAGAAACAAAAAAAACCCTTTAAAACTACTATATGAGTTTCCTAGGGCTGCTATAACAAAATGCCATAGACTGGGTGGTTTAAACACCAGAAATTTATTTTCTCATAATTCTGGAGTCTAGAAGTCCAAGATCAGGGAGTTAGGTTTGGTTTTTCCTGAGGTCTGTCTCCTTGGCTGGCAGATATGGCTACCTGCTCGCTGTGGTCTTCACATGGTCTTCCCTCTGTGTGTGTGCATCCCTAATGTCAATCTCTGTGTGTCCTAATCTCCCCTTCTTATAAGGATACTAGTCGTATTATATTAGCGCCCACCCTAACTGCCACATTTTAACTGAATTACCTCTTTAAGGGCCCTATCTCCAAGTGTAGTTGCATTCTGAGATACTGAAGGTTAAGGCTTCAACATATGAACTTTGCAGGGACACAATTCAGTCTACAACAGAAACCAACAGCAACAAAAATTCTAAGAACCAATTTTTACCCCACTCCCTTCTACTACTACCACCTGATTTCTTGCTCCCCTTTGCAGAAAATCTTCTCAAAAGAGTTGTGTATACTTGCTGTCTCCAGCCTTTCCCCTCCCATTCTCTCAACACCACTCCATTCAGTTTTTTGCTTTCACCAGTCCACCTAAACTACTCTGGTCAGGGTCACTCACAATGTTGAAGGTAAATCCAGTGGTCACTCTCAGTGCTCATTTTAATTGATAGAGCACCAATATCTGACACTGCTGATGGACCCTCTTTCTTGATACCCTCTACTCGTTTGGCTTCCAGAACACACACTCTCTTGGTTTTCCTCCTGCCGTCCTGGTTATACTCTCTCAATCTCTTTTGGTGGTTCCTCCTCTTTCACCAGAACTATTAATGTTGTAACAGCCCAGATTCTCCTCTTTATCAACATTTATCCCCTTGGTTAACTTATCCAGTTTCACACTTTTAAATACCATCATTATACTAGATTCCCAAGTTTATATCTCTAGCCCTCTGTCCAGAATTTTAAATGCCTATGTATCATTTCCATATGTATATAATATGTAAAAAATTGAATTCCCAAACCTACCCCATATGTTACCTCCTTGACCTCAATTTTTGGCAGCTCTATCTTTCTGGTTGCTGGGATCAACCATATTGAGTCATCCTTGACTCCTCTCTTCTCACATTCCATATTTTATTCACCATGAAATCCTATTGGCCCTACTAACAAATGTATTTAGAATCAGACCACTTCTTGCTACCTCTGTTACTACTAATCAGTGCCCAGACATGATCTTACCTCACTTGGATTACTGTAATTGCCTCCAAAATAGTCTCCCTGATTCCATACTTGACTCCCTAAAATCTATGCTCAGTAAAGCAGCCAGAGTGATGCTTTTAAAATGCAAGTCAAAAAAAAAAAAGGCAAGTCAGATCCTGTCAGTCCTAGACCTAGAACCCTCCAATGACTCCACATGTCACTCACTGGAAAAGCCGGTCTTTATATGGCCTAGAGACCCTTCATGTTCTGCCCTCTCTTATATCTTTGATCTTATCTTTTGGTCTTCACCCCCTCACTTGCTGCTCCACTCACACTGGTCTCATTTGTTTTCTAGAACACAACAAGAACATTCCTGCTTCAAGGCTTTTGAGCTAGTGGGAGCATTCTTCTTCCAGATACTCACATAGATAACTCACTCCTTTCCCTCAAGCCTTTGCTTGTTATGTCCTTTTCATCAGGCTTGCCCTGACTGCCTTTTAAAAATTGTAAATTGCCTCAAACCCCACTCCACCCTTGTGATCCCTCTGACTTTATTCTATTATTATCTATTTAATTACTTATCTATTCAGTAGAACTTATCACTTTCTAATGTAATACATAATTTGTTCAATTATTATGTTTAATATTTTCATGTTTTTATCCTCTATAATGTCAGCTCCAGGAGGGTAGCAATTTTTTTTACCTGTTCACAAAGCATTGTGAACAATGGCAAATGTAGTTATTCAATAAATACATGTAGTTTTTGGCAAATGTAGTTATTCAATAAATACATGCTGGCAAATATAGTTATTCAATAAATACATGCTGAAAGAATAAATGCATGATTTAAGAAAAATTAGCTCTAGAGGAGAAAATCCTTTAAGCTGAGTTCTCACATCATCGAGAGGATATTATATTTCTATGATCTGTGTCACTAACTTGGTGGATCAACAAAGACCCTCATGGGCTCTTTAAGACCTGGGAAAAAAGTTTTTAAAAAATAATTGAAAAAAAGAATATGAAAAAGAATATATACATGTATAACTGAATCACTTTGCCACACAGCAGAAATTAACACAACATTGTAAATCAACTATACTTCAATAAAATATAAAAAAATAATGAAGACCTGGAAAGACCACCTTGAAGACAAAACTTTCAAGGAAAGGTTGGAATCACCTCAGCAAAAGGCCACACTTGCCTGAAGTCTCTTGTCAGTATAACTCTCACTCGAACGGACCACAGTCCTAAAGTCTGCCTCACATTCTCTGACGTTTTCCTCTACTATCTTTCTCCATCTATGGTGAGAAACTATAGGTGACTTAACCATGAAAGTCATTGGTCATCTTGATTCTGCCTGTTTGTTCACTCCTGACACTAAAGGTCCTGCAGGTGTCATTCACTAACTCACTTCCAATTCATGCTAGCCTCCCATCCAGGTCTTTGATGACACATTTTACCATATTGACTAAAACAGGCAGCAGTATTTGTCACATTTAATAGTATCATGACATTTTAGCAGTCACCTCCTTCTGGAAGATGTTTATTCAGTTTTATACTGGTCCAAATTCATCTCCCAGCCCCGGTCTTCTTCCTCTAACTTACTCTTTGTATTGTTTTAGGTTAAGCTTTTGAAAAAACAGCTCTGATTTCATGAGACCTTGAATAGCTCCCAAAGACTGCTGAATAAATTCCAAATCCCTTCGCTTGCTGTTCAAGGCTGTCTATAATCCAACCAGAGTCCACCTTATCAGCCCCATTTTTCACTATGTCCCTATGCATACCTTAAACCTTAAACAAAATGGAACACTTGATACTCATTGAACAGATCTAATAGATTTCCTGCTTTCATGCCTTTCTCATATTGTTAATTCCACTTAGAGTGCCCTTTCTCCCTTTCCACCATCTGAATTGCTTCTATCAGACTGAGTTTGAATACCATCTACTTTATAAAATTACCCTAAAACATCCTTCAATGAAGAGATATTTCCTTTCACTAAACTCCCACAGCGCTTTATCTGAACCTCTCTTTTGGCAATGATCACTGCTGCTTTCCGTTATATTTATATATATAGCTGTCCTTTTTTCTCTCTGCCCACTCCCTTACCCACACTGCCCCTAGACAGAGAGTTCTCCCTCACCAGGGTGGATTTTATTATCCTGGGGTCTTCTACAGTTCTTAGCTCCATGCCTAGCACCTCAGAGTCACAGTTATGAATCTGTTGAATAGATGTTGAATAAGTTTCCAATTTTCTCTATCAGGTTGTGTAACTCTGTATTGCCTCCTTTATCCTCCTGTATCCCTTTGCTCTTATGACACCCTACTCTTCTGCCATCTGTTTTATTTTCCTCTCTGGTTCTTGTTGGCTTTGACTTCATTTTAGATCTCATGCTTTAAGCTATCCAGTGAAGTATGTACGTAAATTAGTAAAGGCCTCAAATCATTTCCTCGTGTGTACACTCACCAAATTAGTGAATGTATATTTAATGCAGAAATACATATTCTGTTTATAGCCCTAATCTTTGCATTGTGTGTCATACAGTTTAAAAGTGGGCCAATATTTATTTTCTCATACAATTGTGAAGGTCCAACTGGAAATTCTTAAAGAACAGAAGGCGTTCTGATTTTTTCTTTTGGTGATCAGAAGTACTAAAAACCAAACATCTTGAATGATCCCTGCTGGTCGTATTTTCAAATATCCTCTCCTGGTGTAAGAACATGTGACAAAGATTTGGCTTCAGATATTATGGTTGGTGTGGTAAACAGTTTATATGCTTAGATCCCTTCTTGTTCTTGGGTACTTGGGGTCCTGAGTGAGAGGAGGAAAGGTTTCATATCACCAGAAAGAGTGAAAAAAACAGTAACTGGCTTTGCTGGCATACATTCATTTTGGCAGGCTTTTCTTTCCACTTAGAGGAAAATAACTGTCTGAGAGCTGACTAACCAACTAGCATTTATTGAGCATCTACTCTGTAACAAGCCATGTGCTAAATTAGAAAGAGACTCATCCTTGTAATCACTTTCTTCAATCCAACAGGGCCAAATTTAATCTACTCATTAAACAAATGTATGGATCCTTTGCTATGTACCAGGAACAGTGCTAGGCACTGGGTATATGAAGGTGAATATGTCTGGTTATCTGATTTCAAGGAACTTATAATATAGGATGAGAAATAGACAAAGAAGAATGACTATGAAAATTTAACCACAATACAAGGCCAAATGTAGTAAAATAGCCAGTGAATGGTAGAGTCAGTGAGTACTGAAGGAGTTTGCAGGGAGATGACTTTAGGATGGGTGGTTTAGGGGGCCTAGAACTGAATCCCCAAACCCAGCCCAACTGATGATTCCAAAAATTCTATTGAGATTAAATTCTTGTTCTATAGTCCTGCAAGTACAGAGTCGTAGGTCAGCTTATTGTGAAGAATGTTCTGATACCGTTTTTAGAGTTAAAACTAAGATAGCTGCCTGGATTAATTTTGGGGTATGTGACTCTCTGACCCTCTGAACAGAGATTGTATTGACATCCTGTGCAACTATGAACCTTCCCTTTCTACTCTTTGTGAGACCTTAGGAAATAAATCCTAAATGAGTGTGGCAAGAAAGTCTGTAAAATGATCTGCCTATGATTATTAAAAGGTAGTGAAGTCTCTCTAACCAAAAGATGAGTTCTTTGCATCTGGGAAAGAGAGAGTTGGAATCTATTCTGTATCATCTATCATAAGCTTCTAGCTGCGGTCAAAGAGTTGAATATTTATTACAAGCAATGATGGAAGAGGCAAGAAGAGCCCAGTTTGATTTCCAGATCTAAGGCTGCATTTTGAGCCGACACTTAGAAAAATGCTTTGACTTAAATACTGAGCCAACTTGATTTGGAACTGTCACCACCAAGAGAGAAAATATCTGGAATACTTGCAATGTCATTTCTGGGTAGTCTGTCTTTTATGACTTGTCGTGCATTACTAAAGAGAGACAAGTGAATACTGTGTAGGATTGGGGACTACATGAAACCATTAGTGCTGTCATAGCAGGCAGAAACAAGACCACCAGGCAGAACAAAAGACCACCCAACACAAAACATGAGTTCCCATTAGCAACATTGTTGAAACTGTATGCTCTTGACACTTGCATTTCAGAATGTTGAGCCACCAAGCACGCTGTAGGATAATTATTGCTTTGTGATGATATTTAGTGACTCTCACAATGTGGACCACCAATTCTGGTGTGGGTTTCTTCCTTTTTATTAGCACCATCTGAGAATGTCTGTGGTAGAGACTTTGGTGAATTTCGTCTGTCCTGTGGCCAAAGGAATGAAAGGAAGAACAATTTAGTTTGTTAATAGGGAAGAGTTCAGCAACAAAAAGCCCATGACACATGTCTGAAAGAGGCTTCATTGAGGGCTTTTTTTTCTCCTTTTTTTCCCAAACAAATCATACCAGAATGTTTTACTACCACTTCTTAAAGTACACTCTGTATGCAAATAGTCTTGTACTCATTTCAGAGCTGTGGTGGGATCTTTTTATCCAGCAAAATTTTCTGGTCACTATTTCTATCTCAGACAGACCCAGCTGTCTCCCATTTAATAAAACAAACTAAAACAAAACACTTCTCTTTTTCCCTAGAAGAAATCAATATGATTGCTCAAGATAAGTTCTTTACCTTTTATTTTTTTATTTATTTATTTATTTTTTTAACATTTTTATTGGGGTATAATTGCTTTACAATGGTGTGTTAGTTTCTGCTTTATAACAAAGTGAATCAGTCATACATAACCTTTTATTTTATTTCATGTTTTGTAAAGGAAAAGCCAGCCCAATTTCTCTCCATTTCTCCCCTTGTTCTCAGACTCTTTTCTTTGCCTTTATATCATTTTATTCTTCTTCTTATACTGAGTGTCTTGGTCAAATTTTTAAATCTGAATTCACCAATACTAATTCTTGTCTAACTTATTTCCTGATGGCAAAATTTTTGATGAGTTTTTTTTATTGTTGATACTTTCTCCTCTTGTATTCTAGTTTGCTCAGTTAACATTTCGTCGAAGTTTATTTACAGATTTCCCTAGATGTTCACAATCATTATCCAACTTCTTTTCTCTCTCACATTTATGATTTCAACACCTTTTACATTCAACTTATTTTTAAGGAAGTTTCCATTTTATTTGAGAGTTTTGGGTTCAAAGAGAATGAATAACTAATCCTTAAATCAGTAACTCAGCAACTTAGTTTTCTAATTGGAACTTACTTAGTTTCCAGATTTTGTTGTGAAATTGATTTAGCATGTTATTGTTGTCATTGTTCATAAAATTAATATTTAGTGGAAGCAACAAAGAAGTACCTTAACAATATCATAGAGAAAGGTTGACTTTTATATCTAACACATAAATCTCTTGATTCAAAACCTTTGACAAAAGTAAATCAAAATTGAGTTATCTTTCTCTGAAACTAATCTCTAGAGCAGTGTCACTAGTAGAACTGGGGCTCTTTAACCATTCCAGTCTATTGCTTGAGTAAGCAACACTGCTGTGTTATAGGCAAGATTCTGGTCCAGTTAGTGTTTGGTCAGAGGGGATACACCTTCTAAACCTTTCCAATTCAATGAGAGCAGAGTAGTAGGCGTCTTACACAGTGCACAACTATAAATATTTGATGAACAAATGGCAAGAGATGAACACATAACTAGAGAATGATATAGACAAAAGAAGAGGCAAAATTGTAAAAGAGCTAGATCTGGAAGGAAAAAGTCATGAAATTTATGGATTTTATAGTTGAAATCTCTGTTTCACCTCTACATATGCATGATTTGTTTTTGAACCCACTGTACATGCCACGATTCCCAGGAACTCATCCCAAATTGAATTCCATCCTGGAATTCTGAGGTTTTCAAATACTAAATTATTCACCAGTTATGGAACAATCCAAATTTCTCCTCAATTTACTCAAGCCTCTTCTGACCATCATTTCCTGGGTATCCTTATAAGAAATTCTGAGTTTCTCATGTTGGTATATAAACTCTCTGGTTTCACTTGTGTGAGTTTATCTTCTTTCTCACTCAGGAGATTTCTCTGCTTTCCCATGCCCTGCATCATTCTTTCATCTGTAGGGGCTGATCTGTCCATTTCCTGTGGGGTAGACGCTTGGCCCAAATGTGTGTAATTATGAAGTTTCCCCTGGGGTGTAGGATGGTGGGAGGGGTAGTTCTTGGTGCCTGGTGTACGCAGTCTGTGTCTCAAGAGAAGAATCATAGAAAACAATTAACTGAGCATTTGTCAAAAATGCTGGCACGTGCATATGTCTTTTAGCTCCCAAAAGATTTGTCTTCTGCTTTGCTAACCTCAGGATACTGGCCAGCCACAGGGAAAGACTGCCAAGCACATCCAGCTCATGTAGCAAGAGGCTGCTCCACTTGACTATCTGGAAATCATTCTTTCACTCACTTGGGAGGTTCTGGGGCCTCTTTATTTCCTCAGAAACAAGGCCCACCCAAATGATTTCAAGGGTACGTTGCAGCACAGTTTTCACAGGCAGACAAGCTGTGAAAGTTGGAAATCTGCAGCTCCTCTCCTTCCCCATTTAGTGCAGAACATTCTTTTCCCAACCACATAGGTTTACAGTCTCCCAAGACCTTTCTCGTGAAAGGCAATAGAACCCAGTGTCAAGTTAGGTTAAGATTAATAATTAGGAGGATCTGTAGCTACTGAGAATGAAGTTCCTAGATGAGCATCAGTACTGACCACAGGAGGTGAGGGTTTGCCTTTTTTCTATCTGTTGTCAGGAATGATGAAGAGAAGCAGAGGGCTCTGGTTTGCCTCTCGAGTTCCCAGCTCCATTTCTCAGTGTTGAGAGTGGTGCACCGGGTAGAGGATGAAGCTTCCTTCCTATTTCTCTTTCACTGGTGGGCTGATGGTGGGCTCCAAGGTGTCTGCAAGCCGAGGACACCAATGTGAAAATAAATTCCATCTTTCGCTCTGAACTTCTCTTCTCCTTATCTCAGATCAAAATGGCCTTTCTTTATCAAGCACATATAATAAAACTGTGAAAGCATGACCAATAAAGAATAGAAATTCAGTGAAAATAAATTTATGCCTGACGGTTCTTTTTTTCCCCATTTCATTACTTCCTTTCCATTCTCTAAACTGGAAGTAATATTTCAGTAATGGTCTTTCTAGTCTATATCTCTAACCACAGCACTTTCTTGCTTTGAAACTTCCAATGGCTTGCCACCATCTGTAGAATAAAGTAAATGGTCCCTAGCGTGATGCCACACACCTGAACTCAAGCCTTGCTGAATTATTCCAGCTCCCTAAGCCAGCAGGCCCTTTTCCGTTTTGTTCCCGTGCACAGGCTACGCTCTTTATTTGGAATGCCTTCAGTTCACTCTGCTTCCAAAAACACTACTTCAAAATGCAGCTTGGAAGTCACCCCACTCACAAGCCCTCTTCAACCATCCCTTCCCTCTTCCCCACCAGCAGAGTTGTGCTTGTTCTTGGCACCATGGAATTGTGTACGTACTTCTTTTAAAATATACCATACTGTTTTGCCGGTGTTATTATTGTTGTTGTTCATTTGCATGTCTTCTTCCCCAGTAGAATGTGACTTCCTCTGGAGCAGGAGTTTCTTACTACTGTCATATTAACCTCAGGAGTTCTAAATGCCGGCCATAACTGTGGGTGTCAGGAGCCCAAAGTCTTGCAAATGCTTAGTGATTCCTGAGAAATAGTCTCCACTGAAGTTGAAATTGGTGTCTCCATTCTGTTTCCTGTCCTACGTCTGTTTCCCATTCAGTCAACAAACACTTATTGGGCACTAGTTGCTCTTTATTCTTTTCTTTAATTTTTGATCTTATCTTTCCCCTTTTTGTGGGAAAATTCTTAGACCATAAATCAGAGAACTTTGATTGCTGGCTATGTAATTTTCAGGCAAGTCTCTGAGCCCTAGTTTCCTTATTTATGAAATGGGAAGAATAGCACCTCCCTACCAGAACTTACAGAGCCATTGAGTAAATCAAATAAAGCAATTTCATGAGTAACTTATAATAATTATATTTTCTACTTGTATTGTTTCTGCTATTTTCCTGGCCTTTAACTGTCAATGTCTTTCCTCCATAGTGCTTCTTTCTTAACAGTGTATTTTCTTCCTGCTTGTTAACTTTTCTTCTCTTTCCATAATATTCTTTTCATGCTCCTCTTTCACAAGTGCCACCCTTTTCACTGGTCTCTTCAAAATCAGTTTTGAAAGTCAGTCACTGTACATCACAGCTCCTTGGGACTGTCACATTCTTTTTTCTCTGCTGCCCTATTAGCTTCCTCATAAACATCTTAAAAAATGTTTTTTCCTTTGGGAAAAACATGAAAATTCAGGGGAAATTTAAACTTGTGCCTGGAATCAAACAGATGTACAATTCTCCTTTCAGAGAGTTGTGATTTTTGAGACTAAGGTCCTTAATGACTAGCAGGAAGGTTTCTAGGGTTCAATTGATCAGGGACTGAAAATTCTCTTCTCCCCATGCTGCTGTTATAATTAATGGTCTGACAACATGACTAAAATTTTGTCCCTTTCCTATTTCAGTTATTCTTAGTTCTTAATTTTTATTTGCTCAATAATTTATTTGTTCAATATTGAGTACCTACTTTACACCAGACGTTTGCTTGGTATTGTGTTATTTTTCTTTTTATTAAAGTATAGTTGTATAATATTATGTAATTTTCAGGCATACAATATAGTGATTCACAATATTTAAAGGTTATGCTCTATTTATAGTTATTATAAAATATTGGCTCTATTCCCCATGTTGTACAATATATGCTTGTAGCTTATTGTATACCTAATAGTTAATCCCCTACCCCTCTTAATCCCCTACCCCTATCTTGCCCCTCCCATCTTCCCTCTCCCCACTGGTAACCACTAGTTTGTTCTTTATAACTGTGAGTCTGCTTCCTTTTTTGTTGTATTCACTAGTTTGTTGTATTTTTTAGATTCCACATATAAGTGGTATCATACAGTGTTTGTCTGTCTCTGTCTGGCTTATTTCACTTAGCATAATGCCCTCCAGGTCCATCCATGTTGTTGCAAATGGCAAAAGGTACTGTATTTTTATGAAAGGCATGGTCCTCACTCCCAGGGAGCAAACAGTCCAGTGGGGATAAAAGGGATCATGCTGGTGATTACAAGACATATTTGGGGGACACATGGCTGAGTTTTGGTCTGATTTGTTCCCTGATATATGCACAGCAAAGGCAGTGCCTTGGACATAGTAGGTGCTCAATAAATATTTGTTGAATTTATGAATACATTTTGAAATTGAAAATGTTGAATATGAGTTAATCAGTTAAAGGAAATGGAATAGGGTGTTGGAACAGGCAAAGGGAACAGCATATGAAATGGCCCAGTGGCAATAGAAAGCATAACAATTATGGGGAACTACAGATTTCTTTTTGGCAAAGGCTTAGAGTGAGGGATGGGTGTGATGAGAGTTGAGCCCAGTAAATCTAGGTGTTCCTTGATAACGACCACCAACTACTATTTACCTTCCTTATATCAGGTGCTTTGCATACATTATCTTAAAACCTTACAACAACCCTATGAAAAAAACTAATATTCAGCCTCTTTTGTTCATTTCAACCTGATTTCACTTAACTACAAGTGGTTGTAGTATTTGAGAACTGTAGTATACTTGACCCTGGCCATATACTTCTCTGATGACAGACAAGGTGACCAGACCCCTGCACTTGAGTTCAGCTGCCTCTGGAAAAAAGACTTCAGGTTTAGAAGTGTTCTTTCAGCTGCTCTCAGACTCTCATTCTCTGGGAATAAATTTGAGAGGACCCTAGGTAATAAATGATCTGTAGCTTTCAACTGTGGTGCAATGTTTCCTTGAGCAGTTGGATGCCAAATTTCAGTAAAATGTGGAATAAGTAAACCAGAGGAAGTCTAACTGGAGCATAATTCTACTTGGAAAAAAAACTCTGGGAAAACACTATGTTCTCTGACTAAACCATCAAAAGGTATGAGTTTTGAAGTGGGCTAGAGCAGAAGAGCAGCAAAATTATGACTATTTTAAATTCTAAGAACTTTCAAATTACTGGTTGGAAATTCACTCTGGGGGTTATAATTAAGAGGTTTCAAGAGTCTTAGACTTCTTGTATTGGAAAGGATCTTATAGATCTTGAAGTCTAACTTCCTTGTTTTATAGATGTGGAAACTGAGGTCAAAGAAGTTCAACGTCCCATAGCTGTGCATGGAGGTCAGTGTTCTCTCTACTGTACCACATTATCTCCTGATAACTTTAGGTATTACTATTCTAATGTGAAAAGCTCTTTTTTAAATTTTTTTTAACATCTTTATTGGAGTAAAATTGCTTTAAAACGTTGTGTTAGTTTCCACTGTATGACAGAGTGAATCAGCTATATGTATACATATATCTCCATGTCCCCTCCCTCTTGCATCTCACTCCCACCCTCCCTACCCCACCCCTCTAGGTTGTCACAAAGCACTGAGCGATCTCCTGTGCGATGTAGCTGCTTCCCACTAGCTATTTTATATTTGGCAGTGTATATATGTCAATGTCACTCTCTCACTTCGTCTCAGCTTACCCTTCCCCATCCCCGTGTCCTCAAGTCCATTCTCTACATCTGAGTCTCTATTCTTGTCCTGCCCCTAGGTTCTTCAGAACCATTTTGTTTTTGTTTTTGTTTTAGAGTCCATATATATGTGTTAGAGTACGGTATTTGTTTTTCTCTTTTTTACTTACTTCACTCTGTACGACAGACTCTAGGTTCATCCACCTCACTACAAATAACTCAATTTCATTTCTTTTTATGGCTGAGTAATATTCCATTGTATATATGTGCCACTTATTCTTTATCCATTCATCTGTCAGTGGACACCTAGGTTGCTTCCATGTCCTGGCTATTGTAAATAGTGCTGCAATGAACATTGTGGTACATGACTCTTCTTGAATTATGGTTTTTTCAGGGTACATGCCCAATAGTGGGATTGCTGGGTCATATGGTAGTTCTATTTTTAGTTTCTTAAGGAACCTCCATACTGGCTGTATCAATTTACATTCCCACCAACAGTGCAAGAGGGTTCCCTTTTCACCACACCCTCTCCAGCATTTATTGTTTGTAGATTTTTTGATGATGGCCATTCTGACTGGTGTGAGGTGACTGGAGTTTCGATTTACATTTCTCTAATGATTAGTGATGCTGAGCATCCTTTCATGTGTTTGTTGACAATCTGTATGTCTTCTTTGGAGAAACGTCTATTTAGATCTTCTGCCCATTTTTGGTTGCCCATTGGGTTGTTTGTTTTTCTGATATTGAACTGCATGAGCTGCTTGTATATTTTGGAGATTAATCCTTTAATCAGTTGCTTCATTTGCAAATATTTTCTCCCATTCTGAGGGTTGTCTTTTAGTCTTGTTTATGGTTTCCTTTGCTATGCAAAAGCTTTTACGTTTCATGAGGTTCCATTTGTATATTTTTGGTTTTATTTCCATTTCTCTAGGAGGTGGGTCGAAAAGGATCTTGCTGTGATTTACGTCAAAGAGTGTTCTGCCTATGTTTTCCTCTGAGTTTTAAAGCGTCTGGCCTTATATTTAGGTCTTTTATCCATTTTGAGTTTATTTTTGTGTATGGTGTTAGGAGCATTCTAATTTCATTCTTTACATGTAGCTGTCCAGTTTTCCCAGCACCACTTATTGAAGAGGCTGTCTTTTCTCCATTGTATATTCCTGCCTCCTTTATCAAAGATAAGGTGACCATATGTGCGTGGGTTTATCTCTGGGCTTTCTATCCTGTTCCATTGATCTATATTTCTGTTTTTGGACCAGTACCATACTGCCTTGATTACTGTGGTTTTGTAGTATAGTCTGAAGTCTGGGAGACTAATTCCTCCAGCTCCATTTTTCTTTTTCAAGATTGCTTTGGCTATTAGTGGTCTTTTGTGTTTCCATACAAATTGTGAAATTTTTTGTTCTAGTTCTGTGAAAAATGCCATTGGTAGTTTGATAGGGATTGCATTGAATCTGTAGATTGCTTTGTGTAGTGTGGTCATTTTCACAATGTTGATTCTTCCAATCCAAGAAGATGGTATATCTCTCCATCTGTTTTTATCATCTTTAATTTTTTTCATCAGTGTCTTTTGGTTTTCTGGGTACAGGGCTTTTACCTCCTTAGGTAGGTTTATTCCTAGGTATTTTATTCTTTTTGTTGCAATGGTAAGTGGGAATGTTTCCTTAATTTCTCTTTCAGATTTTCATCATTAGTGTCTAGGAATGCAAGAGATTTCTGTGCATTAATTTTGTATCCTGCTACTTTACCAAATTCATTGATTAGCTCTAGTAGTTTTCTGGTAGCATTTAGGATTCTCTACATATAGTATCATGTCATCTGCAAACAGTGACAGCTTTACTTCTTCTGTTACAATTTGGATTCCTTTTATTTCTTTTACTTCTCTGATTGCTGTGGCTAAAACTTCCCAAACTATGTTGAATAATAGTGCTGAGAGTGGGCATCCTTGTCTTGTTCCTGATTTTAGAGGAAATGGTTTCAGTTTTTCACCATTGAGAATGATGTTGGCTGCGGGTTTGTCATATATGGCCTTTCTTATGTTGAGGTAAGTTCCCTCTATGCCTACTCTCTCTAGGATTTTTATCATAAATTGGTGTTGAATTTTGTTGAAAGCTTTTTCTGCATCTATTGAGATGATCATATGGTTTTTATCTTTCAGTTTGTAAATATGGTGTATCACATTGATTGATTTGCATCTACTGAAGAATCCTTGCATTCCTTGTATAAACCCCACTTGATCATGGTGTATGATCCTTTTAATGTGCTGTTGGATTCTGTTTGCTAGTATTTTGTTGAGTATTTTTGCATCTATGTTCATCAGTGATATTGGCCTCTAGTTTCCTTTTTTGTGACATCTTTATCTGGTTTTGGTATCAGGGTGATGGTTGCCTCATAGAATGAGTTTGGGAGTGTTCCTCCTCTGCTATATTTTGGAAGAGTTTGAGAAGGATAGGTGTTAGCTCTTCTCTAAGTGTTTGATAGAATTCTCCTGTGAAGCCATCTTGTCCTGGCCTTTTGTTTGTTGGAAGATTTTTAATCACAGTTTCAATTTCAGTGCTTGTGAAGTGCAGTGTCTGTTTATATTTTCTATTTCTTCCTGCTTCAGTCACAGAAGATTGTGCTTTTCTAAGAATCTGTCCGTTTCTTCCAAGTTGTCCATTTTACTGGCATATAGTTGCTTATAGTAATCCCTCATGATTCTTTGTATTTCTGCAGGGTCAGTTGTTACTTCTCCTTTTTCCTTTCTAATTCTGTTGATTTGAGTCTTCTCCCTTTTTTTCTTGATGAGTCTGGCTAGTGGTTGAAATCAAAGAGGAAATCGAAAAATACCTAGAAACAAATGACAATGAAAACATGATGACCCAAAACCTATGGGATGTAGCAAAGGCAGTTCTAAGAGGGAAGTTTATAGAAATACAATCCTACCTCAAGAAACAAGAAAAATTGCAAATTAACAACCTAACCTTACACCAAAAGCAATTAGAGAAAGAAGAACAAAAAAAACCCCAAAGTTAGCAGAAGTAAAGAAATCATAAATATCAGATCAGAAATAAATGAAAAAGAAATGAAGAAAACAATAGCAAAGATCAATAAAACTAAAAGCTGGTTCTTTGAAAAGATAAACAAAATTGATAAACAACTAGCCAGAGTCATCAAGAAAAGCTCTTTTTAATTAACTCATTGGGTGTACAGAATTGTATCACTCTTGTTTAATGGTCTACATGCCAGTCATTCAGTTGTCCATTTAAAAATATTATTCATTCTTAGCGCCTTTAAGGTTGTAGAAGATGTCTGTGGAGGAAGAACTGAATTCAGTCAGCACAATTTTCTTTCATCTTGGCTTTATTGCCATTTCTGTTATTTTTAGTTTGAAGGAGCTCAAAATGCTTTGCCCATTATATGCCTTAATTATTTTGCAGCATGTAGAAAGTATTATTAATAAAATATTAGTTTACGAAACAAAAGGTCAGATAGGTTGATTTACTGGCTTACCTTCAGGTTGTACAGGAATCACAGCCAGAATCCAGTTCTTAAGAATCCTAATTGACCTCAAAGGTCAGAGTTACCCAGAGCTTCTCCTTGGAGGGGCTTTGTGGGATGAAAAGGCATATTATGTGGTCCTCAAAGAGTGCCTGGAGAATTTCCTGAAAAGCTTTGCAATAGTACTTCTCTAATCAAAGAGTAAGCTTTTGTAAGAGAACTTCATGAAACAACTGGTATGGTGCTTGATTTAGGGTTTTTCCATCATCATTGACAGTGGAGCCTTAATAGGAAAACAAACAAATAAAAACATCTGGACTGATGGAAACTAATATGGAAGCATCTGATATAGTATCTAGCAGAGAGGAGTTTTGATGGAAAAAAAGAAAGGGAAAGAGGGAGAGTGGAAACATGGTAAGGCCTTTTCAAAACAGCTTTTAAAACAGAAAAGAATGGACCCCAAATTCAAGTTGTTTAGTATCCCAAAGATAATACAATGCATTTGGGCCTCTTCAAAATGTTCTATTTGTAGAATTTATGACTTACATTTGGAGTGAAGTTTTGAATTTAACTTCAAGGAATATTTGAAAAACCTATTTTTGTTGAGGTTTCTTCTCATGTATTTGCATAATTGAAATAACTTGGTCTTTTGACCAATTCTTTTGTGTAAGAAATATTTTATATGTCGTTATATGGATCCAAGTGCCAGCACTATAGTAATAAAGCACATGGAGCTATGAAAAAGAAACCCTTCTTAAGAGTGAAATCCAGTTGGCAAATCCCATTTGTCATGAAAATTATTGAGATTAATTATAACATGTTCTATAAAACCTTTGGTAAAAGTTCTCTGCAATTATAAAATTCATAACACATAATCTTTGAGGAACTAAAGTTTTAAGCTATTTTGTTAAATTTTTAATTATAAAAACTTACGTGCGGAAACAGTGATAAATGATGGATATATCTTTCTGTGTTGTGTGGGAAAGGGTTAGTGATATGGCAAGACATTCTTTCAGGGTCAGTTCCTAGAGCACACCTCTAATCCAAAATTCATAACACTACCAATTTATTCCTAAAGAGACCCAACTTCTTAATGAAATAAAAATGCAAGCTCCTTTGGCCAAGTCTATTCAAGATCCTCCATTAACTGTCATTTCTACCTTTGTGGACTCCTCTCCACCAAGAACCCCTGGCGTAAGCCTTGCATTTGGACCTCACTCTCCTGTCTCTCAAGTACCTCCTCAGCATCTTCTCTCTGTCATTTCATCTGCCTTGAGTCCTCCCCACCCTGCCCCTCACCTGTCTGATACCCACACCCATGCCGATATCCACCATTAAAATAAAAAATTGTACTTGTAATTCAAGTTCTGGCCAAATGCTACATCCTCCATCAAGAGTGCCCCATTCCACTTACTAGGCCAGTGGCTAGTCACTTCTTTTTCTGAAATCCCAAAATACATCATAATCAGTGCCACACCAAAGGGAAAAACACTCTATCATATAGAATAGCCCTTTGTGCACACTTTTCTTATCTCTTCCACCAGAATATAAATTCTTGATAGCAAAGAGCTGGACTTGTTTGTTCCTGAATTATCTACAGTACTTAGCACAGTGCTCAGTACATTTTAAACCCTTGGCAAATACTTGAAGGATAAACAGACTGAAAAACAGCTCATAGGACATCACAAAACTGATGACTTTCCTTTCTGAATAATGATGATTAAAATAAAAATAATGATAGCAGCTGACATTCATTGAGGATTTGCCATGTGCCAGACAATGTTATAAGTATTTCACATGTATTAATTGCCAAGACAGTCCTGTGACTTGGATACTATTTTCATTTTCCTTTTACTGATTAGGGGAACTGAGGCAGAGAGGTTAGGGAATCTGCTCAAGTTATACAGAATGGTATTTGGAAGGCCAGGATTAAAACCCAGGCAATCTGTCTCCAAAGCCCTCACTCTTAATTTCTTTACAAACATCTCACCTTTTTCAGGCTTTCCCTAATATTCCAGACAAATGAAGTCTCATGTGGGCACCTTCTTTCCCAGTTAATGAAAATATTCATGTCCTCTCTTGAAAAGACCACATGTGTTACAGTTACCAGCAGTGACTGAGACTTTGGCCATCCTCAAAGAGAGCCACACTGTCTGCTTGATAAAAGCCATAATTTTCCTGACCTGCTCCGGGCCTGGCGCCCTCAAAGAAAATGCAGGCAGACACTTGGCAACTCGGCTCTCCCAGACTCTCAAGCACAGTGCTGTGTTAGTGTTGGCAGTGGGGGACGGTTTGCTTCCTCCTCCTTTCATGAACTGTCACATCAGCCTCTTTGATCCTCCCAGGGTCTCGAGTGTGCCAAAATCGTAATTCCATGTCTTTGCTCGGTTTCAGATAAGTGCCAGAGAAAACGCTACAGTCGGTAATGGCCAAGGTAGGGAAATATTGCTCCCTGCACAGTATACTGTTTATATATTGCATACTCAGAAAGGTTTCAGAGTGGAGGCATTGGTTATTTTTATTGCTCCAAAGCCATGAAAGGGAAAAAATGGGAATGAACAGAAATTGATACATCTGGAACAAGAGCCAGGCATGATTTACTCACATTTTTACCTGACCTGAAATTGCTTATTTAGAAAAAAGAAACATTATAAAATCTCAGGAAAATGTCATGAATCAGAGCCAGCATGATTTCACATCGGGGCTCCATAAACTTTTTTTAGGCAAAGAAACTGTCCAGGAAAATCAAATGAGCCAAAGGTAGCCCTGCCACCGCAACTGTCACCATAGCGACAGTTTCCTAGCGCGCTGCCTTGTGATGGCGCAGCTTAGGAGACTCAAACATTCAGGGTTGCAAGTGGATGGAAATCTGGTGGTTCACTCGAAGCTGTTCTTACTAGGGCAGAGGGTGAGTGCTTGTTTGGGAAAGTAACAGACAAGAGACTTTCACCAAAACACTACTTTATTGCCTCAAAAATTGCTTTGCCCTAACCACACACTACATCACTGAAACACAACTACAGGAAGTTAGAAGAGAAAAAAAAGCTGATTAAAGCCTTCCATCCTGCTTTAATGGTTCCCTTACCTCGTGTGTTCTTGGCACATTGTAAGCAATATGAGCACAGTTATGAAGCAATTAGATAATAAATGCTATTCTTATAGCTACCAGCTGGAAGAGACTTTACAGACCATCAATTTTTTTCTTTTAATTAACTAAACTCCAGACTTTATTTGAATTTCATCCATTTTTCCATTAAGGTCCTCTTTTGATTCCAGGATTCAATCCAGGAAAGCACATTGCATTTAGTTGTCATGTCTCCCATCTCCTTTGATTTGTGACCGATCCTCAGTATTTTCTTTTTTAAAAAATGACCTTGACAGGCCTTACGGGTATTAGCAAGGGATCCTGTAGAATGTCCTCCAATCTGAGTTTGCCTGATGTCTTTCTCGTAAGTAGACTGGAGTCATGGGTTTGGGGGAAGAAGATAAGAGAGATGAAATGCCCTTCTTATCACATTATATTGAGAGTACATGATAACTGCATGCCATTATTGAGATATTAACATTTATCACTTGGTTAATGTTGTGTTTGCCAGATTTTTCCAGTGTAAAGTTACTATTTTTCTTTTCCCTATTCTATTCTTTGGAAGTGAGTCAGAAAGCCTAGGCCATTCTCGAGGTATATCTGGGTAGAAGGAAGAGTCAAGATTCACCTCTTGGAGTGGGGTGTATCTACGTATATTATTCAGAATTCTTCTATAAGAAAGATTTGACTCTTCTTCCCCATTTTTAAAATGCAATTATTCATTTATATCAACATGTACTCATGTACATTTGTTTTACATTTTGGATTATAACTCTATATTGTGTTATTTTGTTGACCAAATTGTTCCAGCTTTGGCTATTAGAAGCTCCCTTTGGTTGGCTTCCTTTGACATGTCCCCATCTATTTTTTTGTTGGGCACTTTCTTCCTTTTTGGTACCACAAGGTGCTCCAGGCTCATCTTTTATTTTACCTGCCCAAGCTCTAGCATCAGGTATTTCTCCAAGGAACCCTGGTTCTTTTTATTCAAGAATAGTTTTTAGAAACCAAGGAGGTCATCAGTTTTTAACTCCCTTGCTCAAACAAGGAAGCTGAGGTGCAAGTGGGGAAATAAATTACCCAGGATATGACACTTAGTTAGTGGTGGGCAGGAATTAGAATCTGGGTCTGACTCTTGGTTCAATAGTCTTTGTTGTATATCTATGCTTTTCTGGCTAGTTTGTGTGCTCCTTGAAGTTAGGAAGTATGTTTTCTACTCTTTGTGAAATCTCTATTGTGTCTTCTGTAGTGTCAAGCACAGAATAGTCAATAAATGCAGGAATCAACTCTGCAGCATCCTCATTCAGCCTTACTTTTCACTGTCCAGGTCAGACTCTCATTAACTCTTGCCCTGAGCTATTGCAATCTCCACTAAAATGGAAGTTTTCCTCTTCTCTAATCTGTCCTACTCATTGTTGCAAGACTAAGAATAGAAAAGCAGAATTGTCATCATCTCTTACCCAATACCATCTTATAGAATAAAATTAAACTCCACAACATGTCAACTTATTCCCATTTTTCTCAAATCTCGGACAGTCTTTGAAAGCCATCTTAGCAAATTTTACTACATGATGTGTTGCGCATAAAAGAAGGACCCTCAGATATAGCCTTAGCTTTCATCTCTTCTACGACCCATTTCATCTCTGTCTTTCACCAAATTCACATTTTTCTTTCCTGTCCCAGAATAAGTCCCTACTTCTTTCATAGGTTTTAATCAGTGTCATTGGGTCTGCTTTCTCTGGAATAGTGTTTAATTAATTATCATCTCTGAGACTTAAATTTGTTTCCTCTTTTTCTACTGGCTCATTCCATTGAACATGTTTATATATGAATTCTTTCCCATTCTTGAAAAAAAAACAGCAACACAGTTTCCCTTGCCTTTTCTTCTTCTTCTTTTTTTTTTTTTTTTGCGGTACACGGGCCTCTCACTGTTGCGGCTTCTCCCGCTGCGGAGCACAGGCTCCGGATGCGCAGGCCCAGCGGCCATGGCTCATGGGCCCAGGCGCTCTGCAGCACGTGGGATCCCCCCGGACCGGGGCACGAACCCGCGTCCCCTGCATCGGCAGGTGGACTCCCAACCACTGCGCCACCAGGGAAGCCCTACCTTTTCTTCTTCACATCTGCTATTCTTCCTTCCATTCACCTTCATATTACTTTAAAAAGCCTCCACTCACAGCTTCATCTTTCCCACTTACTGATTGACTTATCCTACCTGGGTTCAGATTCCCCACGGTAATCATCTATTTACAGTATCCCTAATGTATCATGAATGATCTCTTTAAAGTTTTTAATTACTCCGTCAGTCATGGTCACAGTAGGAAACAGCACATTGAAAGGGTTTAATTTTAATGAAGTAAATTTTAGTGAACTCAAATAACCCCTTGGGGAGGTGAAGGGAGCTAATCATAGGTGGTGAGGTCTCCAGGAGCTAGCCAGAGCAGGAAAGTAAGACCTGGAGCGGTAAATGAGGAGAGGAGTATTATCAGAAACAAACAAGAGCTGTAACAATCTGATAAGAGCTGTGGCCTTAGTAGAGCAAAACCAGCCTCTGCCAAAACCAATGGCCAGCACGGAGGGAGCAGAGAAGAAATTTCTTACTTTGCTCTTCTTTTACCCTTTGATGTCCTGCTGGTGTCTTCCATTGTTTAACCCAAACTCAGCAGAAGGCAAGAAAGCCCAGATAATGCAATTTGTAGAGGTCAGTTTTCTAAGGGATAGAGAGCAGGGCAAAGAAGGGTGGATAAATGATGTGAGGGATGTGAGGCACGAACAGAATAAGCAGTATAGTTATTATCTGACATAATATTTAGGAAGATTTTTCTGCTCACTTAAAGTTTTTCCATGCTCTGAGATCTGTAATGCTGTCTCCTGGTTTCTTTCAATACTACATTCATTTAAAAGACTATTGTGGGGCTTCCCTGGTGGCACAGTGGCTAAGAATCTGCCTGCCAATGCAGGGGACATGGGTTCGAGCCCTGGTCTGGGAAGATCCCACATGCTACGGAGCAACCAAGCCCGTGCGCCACAACTACTGAGCCTGTGCTCTAGAGCCCACGTGCCACAACTACTGAAGCCTGCACACCTAGAGCCTGTGCTCCGCAACAAGAGAAGACACCGCAATGAGAAGCCTCTGCACTGCAACGAAGAGTAGCCCCCGCTCACCGCAACTAGAGAAAGCCTGCGCACAGCAACGAAGACCCAGCGCAGCCAAAAATAAATAAATAAATAAATATATTTTAAAAAAAGAAGACTATTGTGCACCCACTATGTTGAGAGCACTGTTCTAGACATGAGATTCAGTGGTGAAAAGATAGGCACTGTCCCTTCTTTCAGGGACCTTCAGTTCTAACAGTTTCTTTTTCATACATTCTACCAGGTTTTCCCTTATCCTCCTCATTTAATATCAACGTTCCTCAAAATTCTCTCCTTGAATCTTCTGTCTGTCTCTCTTGTTACCCCAGGGCTTTGGTTCTCACATACATGCAAGGACTTCCCAATCAATACTCTAAACTTAGACTGTTTGGCTTGTTAGCAAAGGATTCAAGGCCCTCAATATACTGGCCTCAACATTGTTACTTTTATTTTCTTACTTTTTCATGTAGTCTCTATGCTCCTCCCACCTATAAAGGATCCATCTAAGCGTTTTTGTTTTGTTTTGTTTTAATCTGCTTTGTTCATTGATGTCTCTGAAGTGCCTATAATAGTATCTGATACACAGTAGGCACTCAATAAATATTTATTGAGTAATAACTGAATTGCTTACATGAAGTCCCTAAACATAAGAACTTGCTTATTTCTGCACCTTTGCTCACATAAATTTTCTTGCATCATCTCCACCATCTGTAATCCAATCTACCTTCAAGCCCCAACTCAAATATCATTTCCCCTATGAGCCCTCTTAGATACTGTCTAATCAGAATTAATCCATTCAAATGTACTGCCAGTGTACCTTGTTAATATTTCTTCTTCAACACCACTCTTATGCCATATATTTTAGTTAAATTTATATATTTCTTTTCTCCAGCTTTTTGAGGCAAATAAAAATTATGTATATTTAAAGTATACAATGTGATGTTTTGATATATGTATACATTGTAAAATGAACACCATAATCAAGTTAATATATGCATCACTTCACATAGTTATGATTTATTTATGGTAAGAACAGTTAAGATCAACTCTTAGCAGATTTCAAGTATACGATATAATATTTTCTATATTCACCATGCTGTACATTAGATCTCCAGAATTTACTCATTCTGTGTCACTGAACTTTTGTACTCTTTGGTCAATGGATGTGTATATTTCTTATCTCCTCTCACAACACCACTAAAGTTACCTAGGCTATTTATTCATTGCTATTTCTCCCCCACCTCTCCACAGAGCTTGCCAAAGTGCTTTGTTAAATTTAAGAAGACAAACATTAAGTCATTGCCCAAATAATCAAATTTGCCTCTCTCCGTCACTTAATATTAATATGTATAAAAAGTCCAGGTCCCTCCTTTGCAGGAAAGTGAGGACATAGTGCATCTTTCATTTTGTGGTTCCTGAGAGTCACCAGAAGGTGTACTTGAAAAGCCAATGTCAGATAGCACTAATGGGATGCACCTCCAGGCTCTGCAGTGGATGAGCCCTCATTTAGAATGGGCTTCTGAATCTTCAACACTGTGATGCCACACTAGCCTATCTGTGCTGTAAAATGTATATGACCCAGCTCTAGTAAACTCAATTATATTGATAGGAAGCCATATGGATCCAACTCAATATCATTATGAAAACTGTCTTTTACAGGAAAAAAATTATCTATGAGTAGATATATACAGAAATCCAGAATAAATTACTGATGAATTTATAAGTATTAAAAATGATCCTCTAAGTCTATATGGAGATACTTGAGGTTGGTTTGTAATAATTCAGCTGGCCCTATTTTTGAATCTATTTATCATGCCCTAAGAATTAGAGATCAACAGTCAAATCCAGGTTGGGCTTTAGCAATCCCAAACTGGCTTCCTTCTTTACTCCTCCACTAACATGTGGCGAGAATCATGCTTCTACTTCTCTTTTTGTTGTCTGGTCTTGGCTTCTGATCTACAGTGGGTGACTATAAAGACTAGAACACACATGTAGCTATAAGAAACTGCTGCATGCAAATTAATTCCTTTGACTTCAAGAATATGAAAATCCCCCACCTGCCTCAGCTTGCAATAAACTAGAAATGAGGAGAACTGTAGCCTCCCAAGGACAACTGTAAACTTCCAATTTAAAAAATTGATTGATGGGGCTTCCCTGGTGGCACAGTGGTTGAGAATCCACCTGCCGATGCAGGGGACACGGGTTCGTGCCCCGGTCCGGGAAGATCCCACATGCCGCGGAGTGGCTGGGCCCGTGGGCCATGGCGGCTGAGCCTGTGCGTCCAGAGCCTGTGCTCTGCAACGGGAGAGGCCACAACAGTGAGAGGCCCGCGTACCGCAAAAAACAAACAAACAAAAACTTGATTGATGAAGAAACAAAGATAGCGTGACTTGACACTGGCCAGCTGTTAGCCAAACTCATTTACTTTTGTTCCTAGGCACGCAACTAGAGCACATCTTTTAGCCTCCCATCAAATCTATGTCTTATGGTTGGCTTTTAACCAGTGGAATCTGAGTGGAAGTGATATATACTACCTCAATGTCCGGCCATAAAAATTTCCTGTGCTTCAACCTGCATGATTTTTCCCTTGCAAAGTGTGATGCAGATAAACATGGTAACTTGGAAGCTACATGATGAAGATGGCATAGCCTGAAGGCAAAAGGATCCTGGATCCTTGAATCACAACTTGGAAAAGGACTGGCCAGTGTTTAGGGACACCTCTTTTAGACTTTATGTGGTAAGTTTCCATCACTTTTGGGGTTATAAAGACTCATGTTATCTTAACTAAAAAGAGGGAGGGTCAAGGGAAGTGTTAAGAAATAGAAGGGTAGAATAAATGGTGTAAAAATTATAATACAGGGTGATATACATTAAATCTTATTCTGCATTAGTTGACATAGTTGGAGTAGCTGCTCATGCTGTCTTCCTCCAAAAAGCAAGACAACCTACTGGTTAAAAAAAGTATAAGTTGATTTTTTTTTTATTAATTTGCTTTAGGCTTGGTCACCTATGGCCAGCAAAGTGAGAAGGACAATTCAACAAACTAAACACACATCCATGAGTCTATGACTAAGCAATGTAATCTAATATGTACCTAGAAAAGAAATACTCCTTTAAAGAAAATGATTTCCAGAAATGGATTGTTGTCTCCACTAGTTCCAACCTTATTCATTATTGTGGAAAGCAGTTTAACTCCTTAGAGTCCCACTGACTCAAGCATCTCCATTCCAGGAAAGATATTTGTTCTTTGTTTGCTTAAGTAAATCTCTTTTGGGAAAGTTATCCTAGGTCAAAGGGATGTGCTGCCTCAAACTCGATGTCCAGCCTCTACTTTCCAGAAAGCAGAAAAATACTTAAAACATTTAGGTAATAGATTTTTTTTCAGACTCTATGCAGAAAGGATTCCAAAATATCACTGGATCCGAGTTGCATACTGTACACAGCATTCCTTTAGCCTTATTGTTTTTTCAAGGATGATAAGATCTAAGTTTGGACACGACACCCATCCAAGTTTTCATTTTTTTTTTCACAAAGGTTCTAGAGTTTACTACTACTGCCAAAAATTGGCAGAGAGATATTCTGGTTACACCAGAACATGTGAGATAAAAGTGGGAACTTTACAAAGTATTTTTAGGTGAAATCTACTGAACTCAATATTATCCATGAGATAAAATATAAAAATCAATATGGATTATTGGCCGAGAATTTTTGTCTTGCCTTCTGGAAGAGTAGGTGTATTTGCTGAGGTATGCTGAGTAGCCTGGCATGTACAATACTGGTTTATAATCCTTCCAGTATCAGAATCAATTCCAGGCCACTGGACAAAGCTACTAGCCAAGGTTTTCACATGAACAATTCCCAAGTGTGCTATATGTAGCATGGCCAAGAAAATGTGGTGACCGCTTTCTGGAGGATCAGCATAATTTCTCCATGAAAGGCCTTATTTATTATCAAATAACTCATAGTCATTAGTTTTGTGTAGATTGAATTGATTTACTGACTCCCTTCTCTGTACCTAACTGAAGATACAGACCAATCTGGTAACAGACCTAGATTTGTACCAAGATACATATTAATGAAGAGAGGAAAGAAGCTGACATGCTCACACAGTCCCAAGTGCTATTCTCAGTGTTTAGCCCTTATATCAATTAATTTAAACACTAAGAAATATGCCAGAGTTACATACATAATGGTTTAGAGTTTGGGCCTAGCCTTAGAAAAGATGCCAAAGCAAGATGCCAAAGCAAGTGATTAGTATTATCACTTACTTTTACTCAGTGCTTACTTTGACCAGGCATTGGACTAAGTGTACTACTTATTTCATTTATCTCTTTCAACAAACTTTTGGGATAAATATGAGTTTGTTTCTATTTTTAGTTGCTTGTCCAAGATTACATAACTTCTGTGTGGAAGGTCTTAAAATTCAGCCTGCTTTGAGGTCTCAAAATAGAGTGAGATTCAGCGACTATTTGATATTCTAGGAAATATCTTCATATTGGCAAATTCAAAGCATTGGAAACAGTGGGAAATCAAGTGGATTAACTACATCTGCTTGACTTTTATAAAAGATAAATATGTCCAGAACTAAATAGCCCAAGAAATTTTGATGCTTTTGGTTTGTTTTTATTATAAAAAGTTTCAATTACACATAAGTAGATAATATTTAATGTCCATCATAATGGCAAAACTTAATGTCTGATAACACTAAATGATGGTGAAGATGTGGGGAAATGGGAACTCCAGCACATAGCTGTAGGACTCTGATTTGGTACAACCACTTTGTGGAGCAATTGCAAGAATTAAGTTAAACATGTCAATACTCAGCAAGTCTACTTCTTGAAGTCTATTCTAGAGAAGATCTCACACGTGTGCAAGGAGACATGCTCAAGGATGATTGTTATAACTCTGTGAGATCAACAGTGAAAACAACCTAATTGTTCTGTATTAGGGAAATGTGAGCTATGAAACTCACCTATAGTATTAAATTTAAAAATTCAAGTCACAATAAGAGTTTTACATTTACATAGAATGATATGTTCATGCAAAATGTTATACATGGGAAAACACTAGGATATCTTGTTAAACATGCAGGGACATATAGTTTACAGATAGAAATGCCTATGACTTACATGTATCTTAAACATACAGGAATGATAAATGTCAGGTGTAAAATAATGGTTATCTTTGGGGGAAGAGTGGTGTTCTTCCCCCAGGAAAGGTACCAGTGCAGCTGAGAAGCCTGGTGCCGTTGAAACTGGATCATCTGAGATAAGCCCAACTCTGTCTCTTACAAGCTGTGTGACCTTGGACAGGGGCCCTAACTTTACAGAATCTTAGTTTCCTTGTCTGTAAATGAAGCAAAGAATATTTGCCTATTCCGAACATTTCTCATAAATGTATCCAAACAATATGGGGTCTTTGCTCATTGGTTTCTTTCACCTAGCATAATGTTTTCAAGTTTCATCAATGTTGTAGCAGTATCAGTGCTTCATTCATTTTTAATGCTGAATAATATTCCATTGTATGGATATACCACATTTGTTTATCCATTCATCAGTGATGGATATTTATGTTCCTTCCATTCTTCAGCTATTATAAATCATATTACTATAAACATTCATATATGAGTTTTTGTGTGTACATAAGTTTTATTTCTCTTTGGTGTATACCTAGTGAAATTGCTGGGTCAAATGGTAATTCTTTATTTAACATTTTGAGGAATTATTTTCTAAAGTGGTTGCACCACTTTACATTCTTACCAGCAAGTTATGAGTGTTCTAATATCTCCACATCCTTAGCAACAGTTGTGATTACTGCTATTATAAATGGCATTATTTTATTAATTTTATTTTCAGATTGTTCATTGCCAGTGTGTAGAAATAAAATTTTCACATACTAATCTTTTTTTGTGTGTTACGCGGGCCTCTCACTGTTATGGCCTCTCCCGTTGCGGAGCACAGGCTCCGGACACACAGGCCCAGCAGCCATGGCTCATGGGCCCAGCCGCTCCACGGCATGTGGGATCCTCCCGGACTGGGGCACAAACCCGCGTGCCCTGCATCAGCAGGCGGACTCTCAACCACTGCGCCACCAGGGAAGTCCACATACTAATCTTTATTCTGCCACATTGTTGAACTGATTTATTGGCTCAAAGTTTTTTGGTGTCATCTGCAAATACAGATAGTTCTAGTTCTTTCTTTTCAATCTGGATGCCTTTTATTTCTTTTTCTTGCCTGATTGCCTTGGCTAGAACTTCCATTTTAATGTTGAATAGAAATATTGAGAACAGATATCCTCTTCCTGTTCCTGATCAAAGGGGGAAAGTATTCAGTCTTTCCTATGAAGTACGATGTTAGCTGTGAGTTCTTTGAGATAGCAAAATAATAAAAGAAAAACAAATGTTAAATATTTGAGGTCCATTTAGAAAACTTAAATTTCATTTTCCTATTTAAGTTCTCCTTATCAACATTGAAATCATAGAACATAAGTTGCTTCAAGCTAGGAAGGAAACTAAAGTTACCATTTAGCTTTTGCAAAATATCACCTTATAATAGGCAAAGTCCTCACCAAATCTGTATGAGTAAAGCTATTATCAACACAACTTTTGTAAAAGGAGGTTGAGTAGATAAGTCTTTGTTTAGATGTTTTTGTCCTTCGCTGAAACCCTCAAGGGGAAAACAAAAGAGATTCCTGCACTATTTTCTAGACCTAAGATTTAACCTTTGCCATATTCTTCAATGTTTTGTAATGCTTTAAGCTTGAAATGATTTTTTAAAATCTATTTAAGGCACAAAATGCTAGTTGGTTCTTATTCACTGTCTCATTTGAATTTGTGGGAATAAAATGGTTTTCAATGATAATCACAATGCTTAAGTTTTGCATGTGGACTAATTTTTTGTCTCATTTTTAGTGAGTTATACCCTAAGATAAAATAAAAACGCTGTGATAAAAACAAACTGCATTTAAAAGAAGTAAAAATTATCTTAATAAAATAGCATTGATAAAAGAGAACTAAAGGATTCCTTCTTACCTTACTCTCCCATTCACCTTGACCCACTCTTGCCAAAACCATACTCTGAAGAAGCCTGAGCCCAGTGTCAAGGTCTCAAGCCTCAGATATTCAGACCTTAAACTGAAAACTCAGGACACCCAGGGAGCTCAGACCTTCAGACATGAGATCATCGGGAGAATGGAGAACTGAATGATCTGTAAAGACAGCACGAACTAGGGCAGAAAAGAGTGGAATTGAAACTGTGTAACTTAGATTGGGACTTGAACCCACGGGCCGAGACTCAAACCAAGCCAAAACCCAGATTAGGACTTGAACCCATGGTCTATTAACTGAGATCACACACCTGGTCTCAGGACTTAATGAAGCTCAGGTTCTTGATGTCCTGTCACAGAAGGAATACAGTAAGAGACAAAGTGATAGGTAAGAAGTGGATTTATTTTATTCTATTTTTTTATGCAGCAGGTTTTTTATTAGTTATCCATTTTATACATATTAGTGTATATATGTCATTCCCAATCTCCCAGTTCATCCCTCCACCACCCCACCCTGCTTTTCCCCCTTGGTGTCCACACATTAGTTCTCTATATCTGTGTCTCTATTTCTGCCTTGCAAACCAGTTCATCTGTACCATTTTTCTAGATTCCACATATATGCATTAATACATGATATTTGTTTTTCTCTTTCTGACTTACTTCCCTCTGTATGACAGTCTCTAGGTCCATCCACGTCTCTACAAATGACCCACTTTCATTCCTTTTTTATGGCTGAGTAATATTCCATTCTATATGTATACCACATCTTCTTTATCCATTCATCTGTTGATGAGCATTTAGGTTGCTTCCATGACCTGGCTATTGTAAATAGTGCTGCAATGAACACTGGGGTGCATGTGTCCTTTTGAATTATGGTTTTCTCTAGGTATATGCCCAGTAGTGGGATTGCTGGGTCATATGGTAATTCTATTTTTAGTTTTTTAAGGAAACTCCATACTGTTTTCCAGAGTGGCTGTACCAATTTATACTCCCAGCAACAGTGCAGGAGGGTTCCCTTTTCTCCACACCCTCTCCAGCATTTATTGTTTGTGGATTTTCTGA
This sequence comes from Orcinus orca, assembly GCF_937001465.1. Classification (NCBI taxonomy): domain Eukaryota; kingdom Metazoa; phylum Chordata; class Mammalia; order Artiodactyla; family Delphinidae; genus Orcinus; species Orcinus orca. The sequence continues at coordinate 60,031,191 of NC_064559.1, read as the reverse complement.
TGATGCCCATTCTAACTGATGTGAGGTGATACCTCATTGCAGTTTTGATTTGCATTTCTCTAATAATTAGTGATGTTGAGAAGCTTTACATGTACCTCTTGGCCATCTGTATGTCTTCTTTGGAGAAATGTCCATTAGGTCTTCTGCCCATTTTTTGATTGGTGTTTTTTCTTCTTTAATACTGAGCCGCATGAGCAGTTTATATATTTTGAAGATGAATCCTTTGTCTGTTAAGTCATTTGCAAATATCTTCTCCCATTCTGAGGGTTGTCTTTTCATCTTGTTTACAGTTTCCTTTGCTGTACAAAAGCTTTCAAGTTTCATTAGGTCCCATTTGTTTATTTTTGTTTAATTTCTATTTCTTTAGGAGGTAGGTCAAAAAAGAGATCGCTGTGATTTATGTCAAAGGGTGTTCTTATGTTTTCCTCTAAGAGTTTTATAGTATCTGGTCTTATATTTAGGTCTTTAATCCATTTTGAGTTTATTTTTGTGTATGGTGTTAGGGAGTGTTCTAACAGTATTCTTTTCCATGTAGTTGTACAGTTTTCTCAGCACCACTTATTGAAGAGACTGTCTTTTCTCCATTGTATATCCTTGCCTCTGTAGTCATAGATTAGTTAACCATAGGTGCGTGGGTTTATCTCTGGGCTTTCTATCCTGTTCCATTGATCTATATTTCTGTTTTTGTGCCAGCACCATGTTATCTTGATTACGGTAGCTTTGTAGTATAGTCTGATGTCAGGGAGTGTGATTCCTCCAGCTCCATTTTTCTTTCTCAAGATTGTTTTGGCTATTTGGGGTCTTTTGTGTTTCCATACAAATTGTGAAATTTTTTGTTCTAGTTCTGTGAAAAATGCCATTGGTAGTTTGATAGGGATTGCATTGAATCTGTAGATTGCTTTGGGTGGTATAGTCATTTTCACAATGTTGATTCTTCCAATCCAAGAACATGGTATATCTCTCCATCTGTTTGTGTCATCTTTGATTTCTTTCATCAGTGTCTTATAGTTTTCTGAGTACAGGGCTTTTGCCTCCTTAGGTAGGTTTATTCCTAGGTATTTTATTCTTTTTGTTGCAATGGTGAATAGGATTGTTTCCTTAATTTCTCTTTCTGATCTTTCATTGTTAGTGTATAGGAATGCAAGAGACTTATGTGCATTAATTTTTTATCCTGCAACTTACCAAATTCATTGATTAGCTCTAGAAGTTTTCTGGTAGCATCTTTAGGATTCTCTATGTATAGTATCATGTCATCTGCAAGTAGTGACAGTTTTACTTCTTCTTTTCTGATTTGGATTCCTTTTATTTCTTTTTCTTCTCTGATTGCTGTGGCTAGGACTTCCAAAACTATGTTGAATAATAGAGGCAAGAGTGGACATCCTTGTTTTTTTCCTGATCTTAGAGCAAATGGTTTCAGTTTTCCACCATTGAGAACAATGTTTGCTGTGGGTTTGTTGAATATAGCCTTTATTATGTTGAGGTAGGTTCCCTCTATGCCCACCTTCTGGAGAGGTTTTATCATAAATGGGTGTTGAATTTTTTCAATAGCTTTTTTGGCATCTATTGAGATGATCATATGATTTTATTCTTCGATTTATTAATATGGTGTATCACATTGATTGATTTGCATATATTGAAGAATCCTTGCATCCCTAGGATAAATCCCACTTGATCATGGTGTATGATCCTTTTAATGTGCTGTTGGATTCTGTTTGCTAGTATTTTGTTGAGGATTTTTGCATCTATATTCATCAGTGATATTGGTCTGTAATTTTCTTTTTTTGTAGTATCATTGTCTGGTTTTGGTATCAGGGTGATGGTGGCCTCATAGAATGAGTTTGGGAGTGTTCCTTCCTCTGTGATTTTTTGGAAGAGTTTGAGAAGGATGGGTGTTAGCTCTTCTCTAAATGTTTGACAGAATTCAACTGTGAAGCCATCTGGTCCTGCACTTTTGTTTATTGGAAGATTTTTAATCACAGTTTCAATTTCATTACTTGTGATTGGCCTGTTCATAATTTCTACTTCTTCCTGGTTCAGTCTTAGAAAGTTATGCCTTTCTAAGAATTTGTTGCTTTCTTCCCGCTTGTCCATTTTATTGGCATAGAGTTGCTTGTAGTAGTCTCTTATGATTCTTTGTATTTCTGCAGTGTCTGTTGTAACTTCTCCTTCTTCATTTCTAATTTTATTGATTTGAGTCCTCTCCCTTTTTTTCTTGATGAGTCTGGCTAAAGGTTTATCAATTTTGTTTATCTTCTCAAAGAACAAACATTTAGTTTTATTGATCTTTGCTATTGTTTTCTTTATTTCATTTATTTCTGCCCTGATCTTTATGATTTCTTTCCTTCTACTAATTTTGGGTTTTGTTTGTTCTTCTTTCTCTAGCTCCTTTAGGTGTAAGGTTAGATTGTTTATTTGAGATTTTTCTTGTTTCTTGAAGTAGGATTGTATTGCTATAAACTTCCCTCTTAGAACTGCTTTTGCTGCATCCCATAGGTTTTGGATCATCATGTTTTCATTGTCATTTGTCTCTAGGTATTTTTTCATTTCCTTTTTGATTTCTTCAGTGATCTCTTGGTTTTTTAGTTACATAATCTTTAGCTTTGATGTGTTTGTGTTTTTTACATTTTTCCCCTGTAATTGATTTCTAATCAATTTCTAATTGATTTCAATTTTCTTAAATTTACCGAGGCTTGATTTGTGACCCAAGATGGGATCTATCCTGAGAATGTTCCGTGTGCACTTGAGAAGAAAGTGTAATCTTCTGTTTGTGAATGGAATGTCCTATAAATATAATTAAATCTATCTGGTCTATTGTGTCATTTAAAGCTTGTTTTTCCTTATTACTTTTCTGTCTGGATGATCTGTCCATTGGTGTAAGTGAGGTGTTAAAGTTCCCCACTGTTATTGTGTTACTGTCGATTTCCTCTTTTATAGCTGTTAGCAGTTGCTTTATGTATTGAGGTGCTCCTATGTTGAGTGCATATATATTTACAATTGTTATATCTTCTTCTTGGATTGATCCCTTATGTAGTGTCCTTCTTTGTCTCTTGTAATAGTCTTTATTTTAAAGTCTAATTTGTCTGGTATGAGTATTGCTACTCCAGGTTTCTTTTGATTTCCATTTGCATGGAATATCTTTTTCCATCCCTTCTCTTTCAGTCTGTATATGTCCCTAGGTCTGAAGTGGGTCTCTTGTAGGTAACATATATATGGGTCATGTTTTTGTATCCATTCAGCAAGACTGTGTCTTTTGGTTGGACCATTTAATCCATTCACATTTAAGATAATTATGGATATGTATTTCCTATTAGCATTTTCTCAATTGTTTTGGGTTGGTTTTTGCAGGTCCTTTTCTTCTCTTGTATTTCCCACTTAGAGAAGTTACTTTACCATTTGTTGTAGAGCTGGTTTTGTGGTGGTGAATTCTCTTAGCATTTGTCTGTAAAACTTTTGATTTCTCTGTCGAATCTGAATGAGATCCTTGCTGGGTAGAGTAATCTTGGTTGTAGGTTCTTCCCTTTCATCATTTTAAATATATCGTGTCACTCCCTTCTGGCTAGTAGATTTTCTGCTGAGGAATCAGCTGTTAACCTTATGGGAGTTCCCTTGTATGTTGTCATTTTTTCCTTGTTGTTTTTAATAATTTTTCTTTGTCTTTAATTTTTGTCAGTTTGATTACTATGTGTCTCGGCATGTTTCTCCTTGGGTTTATCTTGCCTGGGACTCTCTGTGCTTCCTGGACTTGGGTGACTGTTTCCTTTCCCATGTTAGGGAAGTTTTTGACTATAATCTCTTCAAATATTTTCTCGGGTCCTTTTCTCTCTCTCTCTTCTCCTTCTGGCATTCCTATAGTGCAAATGTTGGTGTGTTTAATGTTGTCCCAGAGGTCTCTTAGGCTGTCATCATTTCTTTTCATTCTTTATTCTGTTCTGAGGCTGTGAATTCCACTATTTTTCTTCCAGGTCACTTATCCATTCTTCTGCCTCAGTTATTCTGCTATTAATTCCTTCCAGTGTAATTTTCTTTTCAGTTATTGTATTGTTCACCTCTGTTTGTTTTTTAAATCTTCTAGGTGTTTGTTCTTTAATTCTTCTAGGTCTTTGTTAAATATTTCTTGCATCTTCTTAATCTTTGCCTCCATTCTTTTTCCGCGGTCCTGGATAACCTTCACTATCATTATTCTGAATTCTTTTTCTGGAAGGTTGCCTATCTCCACTTCATTTAGTTGTTTTTCTGGGGTTTTATCTTGTTCCTTCACCTGGTACATAGTCCTCTGCCTTTTCATTTTGTCTGTCTTTCTGTGAATGTGGTTTTAGTTCTACAGGCTGCAGGATTGTAGTTTTTCTTGCTTCTGCTCTCTGCCCTCTGGTGGATGAGGCTATCTAAGAGGCTTGTGCAAGCTTCCTGATGGGAGGGACTGGTGGTGGGTAGAGCTGGGTGTTGCTCTGGTGAGCAGAGCCCAGTAAAACTTTAATCCACTTGTCTGTTGATGGGTGGGGTTGAGTTACCTCCCTGTTGGTTGTTTGCCCTGAGGCGACCCAGAACTGGAGGCTACATGTTCCTTGGTGGGGCTAATGGCGGACTCCGGGAGGGCTCATGCCAAGGAGCACTTCCCAGAACTTCTGCTGCCAGTGTCCTTTTTCTGCAGTGAGCCACAGCTGCCCTCCCCCCACACACACAGGATACTGTTCAACACTAGCAGGTAGGTCTGGTTCAGTCTCCTGTGGGGTCACTGCTCCTTCCCCTGGGTCCCGATGTGCACACTACTTTGTGTGTGCCCTTCAAGAGTGGAGTCTCTGTTTCTCCCAGTTCTGTCAAAGTCCTGCAATCAAATCCTGCTAGCCTTCAAAGTCTGGTTTTCTGGGAATTCCTCCTCCCATTGCCAGACCCCCAGGTTGGGAAGCCTGACGTGGGGCTCAGAACCTTCACTCCAGTGGGTGGGCTTCTGTGGTATAATTGTTCTCCAGTTTGTGAGTCACCCACCCAGCGGTTATGGGATTTGATTTTATTGTGATTGCACTCCTATCTCATTGCAGCTTCTCGGTTGTCTTTGGATGTGGGGTATCTTTTTAGGTGTGTTCCATTGTCTTCCTGTCGATGATTTTTCAGCAGTTAGTTGTGATTCTGATGCTCTCACAAGAGGGAGTGAGTGCACGTCCTTCTACTCTGCCACCTTAGACCAATCTCCCAGAAGTGGGTTTACTTAGAGAGAAACACACTCCACAGACAGAGTGTGGGCCATCTCAAAAGGCGAGAGTGGCACCAGGGTATGGGGTTGTCAGTTTTCATAGGGGTAGGTCATTTCATAAGCCAAAGAGTGGGAAGAGTATTCCACCTGTTTTGGGGAAGGGGTGGGGATTTCCAGGAGTTGGGCCACTGTCCACTTTCTGACCTTTGTGGTCAGCCTTGGAACTGTCATGGTGCCTGTGGATGTGTCATTTAGCTTGCTGATGTGTTACAATGTGTGGTACTGAGGCTCAAAGTTTAGTGGAAGTCGACTCATCCATCATCTTGGACCTATTTGTTTCTAATCAGTTTATGTTGTGTCCTTGGGCTATGTCATTCGTTTAAAGGTTGTGCCCTGCCCCCTTCCCTCCTGTTTCAGAATCCTGATTCTATTGACTCACTGGTTTGGGCAAGGCACTTGATCCTTCACCTGTACAGTGGTAAGAGGATCACTTAGCTTTTAGGATTCCAGTTATGATTAAATGACATAACTTAAAGGGCTCAATATAATATTTAGCATATATTCAGTACTCAGTGAATAATAGCTATTTTTATTCCCTCTGAAAAAGAAGCAGAGGAAATTTAAAAGGCAGAAAAAGAGGAAAAAAGAGAAGAACAATGAAGACAAGCAGGGAAACAAATAGCAAAGGAAAGGTAGGTGTTCAGGTGAAAGCTCCAGGGGAGTTTTCTGACTTGAAAGTGAACCATGCTGCAGACAGAGGTTTGCCATTGATGCTGAAAACTTGGCCTCTGTGCACTGGTGCTGAATCAAATCTCAGAGACAGAGTTTTGGGTGAAGTAGAAAAGAATAGCTTTATTGCTTTACCAGGCAAAGGGGGACATGGATAGGCTATGTGCCCTCAAAAACTGTGTGTCCCAACCCCAGAGGATTTGGTGAGGAGTTTTATAGCAATGGTTCAAGGGTGGGGTTGCTGATAAGATTAGGGTGTGTGCAGGGCCTGCACTCCTTTAATCTGGCCTCAGGTGGTCTCCTAATCTTGATGAGCTTCTCTGGTTCCTTTAGTCTGGCCTCAGGTGGTCTTCTGTGGAAGGAATAATGCTAACATCTTCTATTTGTTGGTGGTTTTAGTTCTGTAAAGAGCTCAAAGATATTGTGTGTATCCCTGCAGAACCAGGACCTGCCCCAAGGCTGCACTATTGTTTCTTGGCTGCTCCTCCCTTGTCTCTGCATCCCCTCCCTTCCCTGCTTAGCAACTGTTTGAATCTGCCCTTTGGAACTCATGGAAGGTCATGGAGGCTGGAATCTATTCCCTACAAAAAACACAGGGCATGAAAAGTCTTCTGTGCTGAGGAGCCCCACAGGTTCCTGCTCAGTTTCACCATGAACAATCTCCTTCACAGAGAGCAGTATCTCCCACTGGTTTCCCAACCTACTTCAAATCTGAAGCATAGGGCTTCCCTGGTGGCACAGAGTCCGCCTGCTGATGCAGGGGACACGGGTTCGTGCCCCGGTCTGGGAAGATCCCATATGCTGCGGAGCAGCTAGGCCCGTGAGCCATGGCCACTGAGCCTGCGCGTCCGGAGCCTGTGCTCCGCAACGAGAGAGGCCACAATGGTGAGAGGCCCACGTACCACAAAAAAAAAAAAAAAATCTGAAGCATACACTCTCGAGTGAGAAAACATCAGGGAATGTAAAGAATGAAAGATATGAGTCAGCAAGCAATGGAAAATATGAAGCAAGAAGAAGAAAAAGAAGACATTAATCAAAAAGTGTAGGGCTTCCCTGGTGGCGCAGTGGTTGAGAGTCTGCCTGCCGATGCAAGGGACACGGGTTCGTGTCCTGGTCCGGGAAAATCCTATATGCTGTGGAGTGGCTAGGCCCGTGAGCCATGGCCGCTGAGCCTGCGCGTCCGGAGCCTGTGCTCCACAATGGGAGAGGCCACAACAGTGAGAGGCCCGCGTACCGCAAAAAAAAAAAAAAAAAAAAAGTGTAAAGAACATGAAGGACAATGAAAGAATAAAGGCAAAGTTAAATGCTTGGTAGTAATACAGACTAGCAGGCAAAGGACAACCAACTGCCTTTATTAATTTAAAGAACAAGCAGATCTTAGTCCTGTTAGTTTTGTAGTTTTGACCTTTAAGGTCTTTTTTTTTAGGTTTATGAGTAGGCTGAATCATGACAAATGCCTAATTTAAAATTGAATTAGCTGCCAATCACGTCTCCTGTGAGAATCAACTGCCAACTGAACTCTAAAACAAATAAAAATATTGGATTAATCCATTCAGCAACAGAGAAACATATCTCTTTCTTTCTGGGATCTTGGAGACAAAGTAAATTAACTCTGTTAAGGAGAGAGCCACATAAGCCTTACAAGGGAATGACTGGATTGGGGTCTCCACTGTCAAAGGCACAGAGGGGATTCAAGGTAACATTTCTTGATTGAAAACATGGTTCAAGCATTGGGCCAAGTAGGGTTTTTAGGGGTCACATGTCTTGGATACTATTCCACATCAAACATTTTATTTCTAGGACACAGTGACCGGAAAGGTTTCTCATTTCAACCAATGTTAAAAAAAAACATGGCGTACTCCTCCCCTAATCCCACGCTAGCAGCCCTCCTTGGAACAACTTACAAGGTAAAACATCTTTGCAACAAAATATTATTAAATCTTTCCTTTTAGCCACTTCATTTTTTCTCACTTCAGTAAGATTCTTAACAGGAGTGCAAATGCCCTATTTATTAGGAAAGACCTTGACCCTACACAGAGCAAATACAAACAGCAAAGTTATTATAACAAACTATGTAAGTTGGTGATCTCTTCAATCTGCTTTCTTTGTGCCTAACTGTTGGCAGGCCAGTAAAGCTTAGGGCCCATGGCATAGGAAGAAAGAAGTGTAGGGAGCCCATGAGTTTCATGCAATCTGGGAGGGATTTCTGGACAGGGAAACATGGATTCCTGGCTCCAAAGGACTTGAATCTCTGGCTGCTTTGGGAAAGTGTCCTGTTTGTGTTGGAGATGTCCCAGGGCAGGCTTTCATTACAGAAATTGAGAGATGTTGCCTTAGGGTTCAGTGCCTTTCCCAGGCTTGTTAAGTGCCATTCACTCATTCCTTCATTCAGTAGGTATTTATAAAACACTTCTGACTCAGAGCTAGGAAAATGTGAGCCAAGGGCAGGCTGCATCCTAGGAGTTGTCCTAGGAAATGAAAAGGTCACTGACTCTGACCTTGTATAGGCACAATTGTGTTATAGAGGTTAATAACACAGATATTAATTGGAGTTAGGAAGTTCTGGGTCCCCGTCCCACATCCTCCATTTTCTAATGTGACCTTGGGCACATTATTAACTTGTCTGGGTTTCCAATGTGAATAATAGTAATTCTGATGTGAATAATTAGCAACAGTAGGGTTATGATGAGCTTTAAATAAGATAATGCTTTCCCTAGCACATTATAGCCTTACACACTGCCTGACACATTGTAACTGTTATTAGTATTTGATAATCTAATATCAAGACATATCTCTTCCGTTCATCAGATCCCTAAATTAAAATAAAGAAGCACAGCAATTATTGCTGGTTATAATTTCATCTGTAATCAATATCTCCAGAGAGCCTTCTCAGTGTTGGAGTAGAGCCCAAGCCATCTTGGCCAAAATGTCTCAATCTTTGGGTGTCTGAAAATGGCTTATGTTCATTAAAAATTCTTTTGTTCTCACTGGATTGCCAAGTGCTTTATGAATATAAACTGATCCCAAGAGAGACTGATGCCTATTGTCTCCGAGAGGAGCCCTTTTTCTCCACGCAGCCCATCCTGCCAAATCCAAGACCACTCCAGTTTCGCTGAGAGCTGAGCATTGCTGAACCTCAGAGTTGAAAGGAGCTTTGGAGGACATCAATCTCAGGCCTGCTCCATTGCATGAGCCAAACCACAGAGCTAAGTAAGACACTTAGGTCAACTGATAATATTTCCTCTCAAAGTCTCATATTTTTTTTCAGGCTTTCAGATCCTTAGACTTTCATGGAATAAGCTAGTGATTTTGAAGCAGTACCTATGAATTATCATTCAGTAAAGTGAAAAAACAATGGCTCCATTTGGGGGCTCCCCCGCTGTTGTAGATGGCTGAACATCTCTGAACTGGCTGTGGGTTGGTGGGAAAGTGTCAAGAATCCCATTGCTTTTACCATTTATACGGTAGTAAAAGGTATGCATTTGCTTTGTGTGTACTCTTGGGAAATACATTTCTGCACATAAGTTCATGCAAAGTGGTAGCAAAAACAGCCACAAAAAGGTTCCAAGAAGGGGTGACCAGAAGACAAGGAGAGAGACCTCCACATCATCTCCGAAGCTGAGATGTAGGAGGAGGTGAAGTACCTTTTCAAATAGTAATAATATAATAATAATAATAGTGATCATAACCAGCTACACCAAGAAGTAAAGGGTTAAGCGGTGTTGTTCATTGTCACATGATGCTGGGAAAGAGCTGAGCAGGAACCTTGGGGCTGGGGAGGAGGCACATCTTGCCTGCACATGTGGCCTCTACCACAAACACTTCAAAGTGCCTCCTCAGACCGACATAACATTCTGACGCCGACTGTAAATGCCCTTGACACGCAGAGTGGAAAATATCAAACGCTCCACCAGTCCCCAAAATGCAGTGTCTCTGCACTGGGAAAGGCCTTAATGAGCCTGCAGTGAAGGGGGAGGTTGGGGGCCAGGACTCGGAGCCAGGGAGAGGGGAGGGGGGGTAACGGGTGGTTCTGATTTAAGGCTTGTACAGATGCACGCCGGCGTGTGCAACTCTGCTCAGACCGCTGTGAATCTAAATGCCCCAGGACCTTGCGGAACAGCCCCAAACATCAATTCCAGGCCTTGCTGAGTCAAGACCCTACTGAGACTATTTCCCCTTGCACATTCCAGAGCATATGACTCTTAAGTGGAAGAATTTTCCAGCCCACAGAGCTGTGATTTTTCGCCAAAGAATCTTTGTGCCCTGTTTTCTCCCACACAGTTCCCTTCCATTCTCATGGAGGACACCTTACCACGCTGTCCTCTCTCTGGTAGATTTTCATGATGAAGAAAGTCAGCTGCCTGAAAGGTCTCTCATCCTACTAAGGTGCACCTGCCTTTCTGTGAACAGAGGGTCTTTCCCTGGAGGTCTGTTGTTATCTGTTCCCAGTAAACCTGCTACAAAATAACTCAGGAGAATAGTCCAGGCAATGTGAAGGAAGAGTGTGTGTCCCTCTTTAATATCCCATCTTTTCATCATTGGCCCCTTGGGCTGAGTTTGTCATCCACTCATTCTGTAATTCATTCATGATTTTTGAAACACTGGAGCCCATAAAATTTATAAAACACCCTACCCTTTGAAGATATCACTGTGTAATAGGGGAAGGGAACATACAAAAAACCAATTACAAATGAGTGAGTACAGTGCTTTAATAGAGGTCTGTTACAAAGTGCCCAAGCGCACAGGAGCGAAAGTGAAGAGGTCAGCTCTAGGCATATGGACCTTTCTTCAGGAGACTGTTTAAGTTGGACCTTGACGAATGCATGGGATTTTAGCAGGCAAAAGAAACAGCCAGTGTAAAGAATTGGGAGAGAGCAAATCCTAGTGAATTTGGGGAAGCTGTTCAGTGTGGTTGGAGTACAGGGTGTGGGGAGCAATGATGGTGGATGAGGCTGGGAAGGCACAACATTAAGGGCTCGTGTGCCAGGCTGATGCACTCATTACAAAGTCTAAAGGATTTTAGGTTAAGCTCTGACCTAGAAGGGTAAATCTAGTGGAGTGAAAGATGAACTGGAAAGTGGAAAGGCTGGAGTCTTTCCTGTGTGTGACATGCTCTGTTCATCTTAAGAACATTATTTGCTCATCAGAAAAGATGTTTAATTTCTGTTTCTTCCCACGTCTGTTATACTCGCTGGGTGCTGTTTCTCCAAACTCCTTAGAGGCTTAGCATCGAAAACCAGTGTTCTCAAGGCATTTTTCTCCTGCCTTTGGCCGCTGCTCTCGTCTCTCCAGATCGTGTGTTCTAGAAGCAAGAATTTCGGGAAGTAATCAAAACCACTGGTCCATTATAGAGCTCCACCCCAGAGGAAATATGGAGGATGAAGTCCAGTCCCCAGGAGAGAGCAAACACATTCTTATATAAACACGGAGCAAATGCGAAATTTTAGCCAGAAAAATACATTCTGTTACTAAGCTTATATCAAACAGGCCCAAAGGGGCCCATCAGAAGTTTTCTTGCAAATTATATTTACATGGCTTTAGATGGTGTTTGGGTGGTTAAAATTCTTCTAGTATAATAACATGGGAACATAAGATAAGTGAATAATAAAAAAGATAACTGAATCTCATGTGTTAAGTCCTAAAGTTTTTACAGGTATAATCTTTAGGGAATAAGGAGGAATTAACCCATGAATAGGAAGGGTTCTGGAATGATAGAGGCAGTGCTCAGTGGTTTCTCCAGCTTTAATTGTCACTGCTGGAGACAAGACCCCAGAATGCATGAATTGATTTCCCTGCTGAAAACATCAGATTTTATGTATTTTGAAAATTGGTGGGAACTGCTGTAAAAATAATTACGACTTGTTTCTCTCCTCACAGAAAGACTGTAGATGACCAACGTCATTGCTTTGTTTGGAATATTGGCTCTGATTAAAAGTCTTTAGTTAAGATTCAGTGATTTATTATTGGAAACTTGTATAGCCTGGTCTAGATGTACTGACCACATTGAATATGCTCTTTTGATCTATCTCACCATCTGAATCATTTATACACTGCTCTACAAGTGATAGAACACAAGTTAGTGTGCTATGACTTTTATATGCATCATTTCATTTAAATCAATCTTACAACAACCCTGTGAGATAAGCTCTACTATTAGCCCTATTTTACACGTGTGGACACTGAAGGCTTAGAGGGATGAAGTTAACTTGGAGTTCCCAAGGAGCAGAAATGAGATTCTAATCCAGATCTGACTCACCATACTACATGGCACGCTGATATTTCTAAATGACACTAAAGGCTGTTACCTGAGTATGGGGGCGGGGAAAGGGACTAGATTGGGTTTAACTTAACCAAGTGGCCTGGGTGAGTGAGGGACAGACTCAGAGAGGTACCAAAATATTCATCTCCCTTCTCTTTGGTGTGGGCTGCACTTTTGACTCTCTTGGGTGCTAGAGGCAGTAGGGCACTGTTATCCCTGGGCTTGGAGTTGCGTCTGTAGAGCCAAAGAAAATCACCAACTCAGCAGGCTCAAAGTCTGAAAGCAATTATGCTGGGCCCAAAAAATAAGTGAGCAGCAGGTAAAACAATTTAATAATGTCTATTTAATTTCTAAATCCATTCCTTGCTTTTCCAAAATACTATATATATATATATATATATATATATATATATATATATTCTGTGTTTTAGCAAGGGAGGTGTTTTACCAGGATTCTATTCCTCAAAGAAGCTGCTTCTGTCAGACAACTTCTCTGGGAGTTAGTCCCACAGGCAGGCTGTCCTTGAGCACTTAGCACCGTTCTCAGCTCTTACTTTAAATGGTCCAGAAGGGCACACGGAGCCCCCAGAGGGCCACCTTGCTCCCCACCACAGAGTCTAAGGAAGAGCCTTCACTGCTGTTCTACTCTCTCACCTGCTGTTCCTGACATGAGCAGAGGAAAATTGAAATTGTAAACTTGGCTTTGGTGAGCATCTTTACATGGCAAGTAGATTTGAAAGGAACCCAAGCAAATGCCCTGCTTCCTCTAGGAAGAAATAATACCCAGTTTGCAAGAAAAGAGTGAGGTGACAATTGATCTTGTTTCCCATATTGTTCCAACAGAGATTCTAATCCAACAGGTTCCTTGCAATGGCATGACATCGGTGTTTTAGGTTGGAATAGGAAATTCGGACAGGGACTTCCCTGGTGGCGCAGTGGTTAAGAATCTGCCTGCCAATGCAGGGGACACAGGTTCGAGCCCTGGTCCGGGAAGATCCCACATGCCTCGGAGCAACTAAGCCTGTGTGCCACAACTACTGAACCTGCGCTCTAGAGCCCACAAGCCACAACTACTGAGCCCGTGAGCCACAACTACTGAAGCCTGTGCGCCTAGAGCCTGTGCTCCACAACAAGAGAGGCCACCGCAATGAGAAGCCCGTGCCCCACAATGAAGAGTAGCCCCTGCTCACCACAACTAGAGAAAGCCCGTGCGCAGCAATGAAGACCCAGAGCAGCCAAAAATAAATTAATTAATAAAAAAAAATGGGACATAAGAGGACATGATTACCTGGAGGTCTTCAAGACACCTCACCTTCCCCCTGTGAATGTATTCCTTTGCCCATATGTCCTTGATTAGTGAATGGTCCCACCATATACCCAGACAACTGTGTAGGAATCCCAGATTCTTCTTTCTGTCTTATCTCCCAGGAAGTCTTTTTGTTTTCCTCCTGAATATCTCTTTTCTCTACATTCTTCTTTTCACCACTGTCAACTGTCAAAATCCTCTTTATTAATCTCGCGACCCCCCCTGCCCATCTTCCACACTCTGCCAGAATGATGCCATGACCTCCCCCATCATGTTTTCCTGAAGGTCCCATCTTCCTCTGCTTGTCCACCACCTCCCTTTGCTCACTTCTGCCTCTGAGTCTTGCAGCAGTGTGTCTGCTTGGTGGAACTCAAATCACCTTGGAAACCATAGCTATAAGGAAGTCTGGAAAATATCTTCTTATTTTCCACTATTCCAACCTCTGAGTACAGGAAGACACATGAGACGGAGGCTGGAGTGGGTGTTGAGAGAACAAGTATGAAGTATTTGCCACTCTGCCAACTCAGCTTTACCTGTGGTTCTTTGTGTCAGAGCTGTCATTGTTCAGAATTGGTGGAGACAAACAGCAACGGGAATATATAGTGGAGTTTGTTTCATGCACATGATGCTGAGGGATAAAAATTTACAGAGTATAGGAAATAGAGGAAACAGAACAATCATTAGCATTTAGAGGACCTCAAAAATAATAGCAAATACCAACTAGCTATAGTGGATCCAATAACTGAGTAATTTCAACAGCATCCTAACTGGTCTCCTGTTACTACCCCGTCTCCTTCAATGGCGTCTCTACACAATGATCAAAGTGACTTGATAAAACTTAAGGTACATCAAGGTGCTCTCCTGCTCAAAACTCCCCAGTGACATCCCTTCTCACTCCCTTCGCTCAGAGAAAAGCCGTAACCCCCCATCTGCCATCCCGCCCCTTTGTTCTTCCAATGTGCTGGGTGCACTCCACCTCAGCCCTTGCTCTGCTGCTCTCTTTGCCTAGAATACTCTTGCCCCAGGTACCTGTGGGACCTGTTCCCAAATGTCGTCTTCTCAGTAAGCCCTTCACTTGCTACCTTACCTCGAATTGCATCCCCCAGCTTCCCTCAGCTTCCTATCGATCTTCCTCTTTATTTTCTCCTTAGCATTTGTTTCCAAATGCTTATCTTGTTTAAATCGTCCCTCTCCATCCCCTCAAATGTAAGCTCAATATAGGTAGAGATTGTTATACCCCTTTTTCACTGCTATCTCCACAGAAACCAGCACAGTGCCTGGTGCATGACAGGTGCTTCATGAATATTTATTGAATCAAAGAATAAATGGACAAGCTGGTTAAATGAAAGAACTTTTGGATAGATGAAAAAATAAAAAACCTTTTCCCATAGCGAGATAAAATGTAAAAGGGATTTCTAAGGAGGCATAAAGGGAATTTTCTAAAACCGCTTTCCTTCTGGGGTATCGCTGGGGGCAAGACTGTGGAGGTGCTTTCTGCCAGCCACCTACTAGAGAACCCTTGGGGCTGGCAGAGCTCTGGTGGGGAAGGAACACTGTCCTGGGAGCCAGGACAGCAGACTCTAGCCCTGCCTCTGCCTCTAGCTAGATAAGTTTGGGGAAGCCCTTTCTGCTCACTTGGGCCCTGATTTTACTGGTGGAGAAACTTAGGCTGCTATGGGCTCTGACTTTCTTCCATGGTGGATTGCACTGAAAGAACAATTCATTGATAAGTGATGTAAACTCTGTGGGTGTATCTCCAAAGACTCAAGAGCTACATTTTTAGCCTATGAATTTCCTCCAGAAGTGCTTGTGGCCCCAGAAATGTCTCCACTCCGCCCCATGGAGCGGGGCTGTGTCCACTGGGCTGTGGCCTCTGCCGGCTTATGTTAACAGTCAGAGCTCATGACGATGTCTGTGGCCTGCCTCTTTAGGACACCGTGTTCCATCTGCTGCAGCAATCTTGTGGTCCAGTTTTTATTTCTACTTTAAATACACAAGCTTTCTCTACACATTTCACGTGAGTATCTTGAGGGAATCCAGGGACATTTTTCTTTAACCTGCCTGAAATTTGTTTTGGCAGAAGTTCTGAAGGCTGAAGTCTTGAGAGATTTGGGTTTTGTTAAATTATAGACATAATTTCAGTGAGGTTAAATAGCTCAGGCAAAAATTGGAGTGCCCTCACATCATTTATCCCCGTGAAACTCTACCCATCCTGCAAGGCCTGACTCTAGTGCTGTCTCATCTAGAGAGCTTTCCCAGGTCAGCAGAGCTAGAAGGGCATTCTCTTCTCCCCGAGGCTGTGTGCTAGCAGAGCATGGAAAGGGAAGCCGGATAGATAAGGGTTTGAATCCCAGACCTTGCTAGTGGGTAACCTAGAACAAGTTTCCCAATTTCTCTAAGCCTCAGATTTCTCGATTGTAAACGGTGATAGTGAAAATAGTAGTAGGTAACATTTATTGAGCGCTTACTGTCAAGCACTATGTTAGATATTTTACATCATCTATTTTACTCAATCCTCTGAAGAACCCTGTGGGACAAGACATTTTATGATGTCTTCTCTATATATGAGGAAACTGAAGGTAAAAATGAAATGATAATTAATATCTCACTGAGTGATGAAGATTAAATTTAAAAAATATGGATCATGGCATTCATTAAGCACTTAATAAATGTAAGTTCCTTCTCCATTGTATTCATTAAACCAGCTTGGGGATGTCATTCTCACAACACTTACGCTGTGTTGCCTTATATTATGACTCTGTAGAAGTAGTGAGATGTACAGGATGGGAAGTAAGAGCCTGGGCTCTAACCCTTGGACATGTTACTTAATCTTTGTGAACGCTGAACTCCTCAACTATAAAATAGGAGGAATGCTACTGTGAAGGTTCATTGAACTGATATATAATCTAAAATAATGCCTGGCACATAATAGCTATTACTATCATTATTTATCAAGAATGTTAAAATCTATATTCCTTTTCAGTTTGAAGTTACCTGAGAAATAAAACAGGTCTTTTCCATTGTTGTACCCCTTTGTGACCTCATCCTGTGTCTTGTATGTTACGAAATTACTTCTCAAAGTGCACCCAAAGTGGCACCTGAATTAGAATGTCCTGAAAGCTTGATAAAAGGAAGATTCCTGGGCACCTCCCCAAACTCAATGGATTATGATCTCTGGCAGTGACCCAGGATTTTGTATTTTACCAATCTCCTCAGGGAAGTTCTCTGGACCCTGATGTTTGAGGACCAGTCTACTCGGCACCAAGTATCTATGAGTGAAATAAACAAGTGCATGGATGATCAAAGCAATTTTTTTCCCATGTGGCACAGCTCGCATCATCTTAGTTCCCCCACTAGGACCGAACCCCGGGGCCACGGCAGTGAAAGCGCCGAGTCACTGGACCGCCAGAAAAGTCCCCAAAGCAATTTGTTTAAGTATGCATTTTTCAAAAGTAATGGAAAGAAAAACTACCAATAGTGCTAATAATTTCAGGTTAAAAAGATTCTGGTCTTGCTCTTCAGCATACAGTTTTGGATCCCACTTACTCATTTGGCTTATTCTTGCCCCAAATGCTCCTTCAGTCCATTTCCTTGAGGAGGTGGAGTAGTTATCTATTGAGGCACAGGTCTTCAATAGACTCTGAAAATTTCCTAAGAACTGTGAGTCTCCAGCTGATTCCTCAGCAACATAGACTTACCCACACTCTGGGTGCCTGCCTGTAAGTATCATCTTAAAGCTCTATCAAGATGAATTCTATTAATGGAGTCTATAAGAAAACAAACACCTCCAAACGTTCAGAACTTTTCATTGGGATAAAAGTCTTTTCAGCCTCGACATTTTAGCAAAGAAAATGAAATCTTGAGTTACATGAATCATAGACATAGACATTTTGGATTTATTTTTTATCCCAAGTTTCTTTTTTAAGGACATTTCTTAAAGCACCGCTAAACAAAAGATGATTTTTCTATAAAGACTTGTCACACCAACATCTCAGTAGAAATGCCGCCCCTTTAGAAATAAAAAGGAGGGAAGACAGAAAGTGATGTGGTCAGCAGAGTAATAAATTAAATTCACCTGGCAGAGTTTGTTCTTCAGGTCTGAAACATGTAAAAGAACACACTGCTAGTGAATGAAAAAAAAAATTCCGCAGAAAGAAAGACCAGTTCTGAAACATGAAAAGAGAGGTTACTGTTCCCAAACCCTGAGTCCAGCGTAAATGGCAGGCTCGGGTTAAGAGTCATAATTTCCATACCAAATGTGCAAAATTTTACAAGCCAAAACAAAAGCTCTCAAGCCCAACAAAGCCCAAGCTAATTTAATTTCTCCTACAGAAAAGAAAGATGATAACAACCTAGAATTGAATACTTTTGTCATTAAAAGTTGCTCTATTTTAAATTTTTAGTTGAGTTGGGTAGTAAAAAACTATACACAAATATATCTTCTTCCAGGAGGTAGTAACTGCTATATGCTAAAGAGCTCAAAGTCAAAAGTTCTATAGGGTTTGTGTAGCATCTGCACTAGCATATTTCTTACCCAGTAAAGCCTCAATTTCTTCATCTGCAAAACCAGAAACAGACCTGTGCTTTTTTCAAAGGGTGGTTGTGAGGATTAAATGTTAAAATGTCTATAAAGCTCTTAGCACAGTTCCCTGCACACTGTAAGACCTTAATAAATGCTAGTTGTTATAATTATACAAGCTTCAGCCTGGAGACAAAGATTTCTACCTTTATTGGAATGAATAACTGATGCTCATGACCTCAATAATAATGAGATATTATGTTGTGTAGCCCTGGCAGAGGAACTAAAGCAAAAGTGGAGACTAAATAACATGGAAGGAAAGCCAATTACTTGAGCAGCAGGGGGTGATTGATGTACACTAGTTGGATATATCTTAAAGGAGTTGGTACTTCTAGACATGCCTCATGTCACCAAGAAGCTCTATGCCAACAATAAATTATTGTCATGTATTTAGGCAATAATGCCAAATGCAACACCAGATTTATCTGAGTCCTAGTTTTAGGAAAAATAGCCATCTGTTACCTCCTTTTTCTCTGAGGAATACAAAACACTTCATATGAATTTTTACATTTTCAAAGATTATAGTGTTAGTGAGGGAGTGGGGAATATTAATTTCTATTTTCTGTTGGGTAGAAGCAGGCCCAAGAAGATAAAACTGCTTTCATAAAATCACATAACTGAAACAGAACCTCAGTCTTTTAATACTAAATTTCAAACTCAATCCAGTAAAGCTCACTGCATTTCACGTGGGCTTCACGTGCACAGTAGCTCTGCTTCTTTTTGGTTTCATTTTCAAGAGTAATAATTCATAAATTTCAACCATTTCCACGGTTTTGCCCATCACTGGCTCTCTGGACATGTTCAGGGTGTTTGTCTTTTCGGCTTCAACGTAAATGCTATGCAAGTGTGAGCCTCGTGCTGGGCAGAATTGGAAAGCAGTGCAGTCGTGAAGGCTCTGGGGAACCACACCTTTGGTTTTTCATTACAAGTGAACCAAGCTGGGATCAAATCTGAGATCTGAGGGAGAAGGACCTGAATCACTGGAAGTGGCCTCAGCGTCCAAGCAGGATGTATCAGGTATGGTTGGAGGGAACTTGAGGATCAGAGAGATGGCTGTCCTGAAAGAAGCCCCAGTCCATGGGGAACATTTTATGCCTGGCAAACGGGTGTGGGGATTTGAGGTAATGATCAGTCAGGATGAGAGAGGTGAGCTAGAAGAATCTTCTAGAAGCTGAGAGGTCATTAAAACAATGCCTATAGTGTTAAAACAAACAAAAAATAGAATCCATAAAGAAATGACGGCCCTATAACACACAGGCAGAAAGTAAATGAAATAAGAAAAAAACTTCTTGGTTCCAGCTTTAGACATCAGTTCCTTTTCTCAGAAATAACAAACATGTATTTCTTGAAAAACATACCTTAGGGAAATAGTCAGAAATGCAGCAAAGATTTCTGTTAGAAGATGTTCATCAGTGTGTTATTCATGTTAGTAAAATAATGGAAGAAAATGTAACACTCAACAATAGGAAAATTTTAAATAATTTAAATATTTTATTGATACAATAAATATTGATACAATGAAATAACTATTTATTGATACAATAAATATTGATACAGTGAAATAGTAGACATCCATTAAATAACAAGTTTCCAAAGAATGTTTTATCACAATATTATATTTAGGTGAAAAAGTAAGACATAAAACTGTGCGTACAATATGGTTTTAATTATGTAAAAGAAACACAAAGACACACACACACACACACACACACACACACACACAAAGATTGGAAGTAAATACACCATAAAGGAAACGATACTCTATCTCTGGGTGATGAACTTCTTGGAGATTTTATATTCTTCTTTGTTTAAATTTTTAAAAGACTTGAAAATACAACTCACATATCTTTTCAATAATCTGAAGAAATATTATCTGAAGAAAGATGATGTGACAAACCCACATAGAAAAATGGTCAATGTGCCTGGCAACCAATGTTTTCTACTAAAACAACTTGTGCATTCTAAACCTGGAGAAAAACAATTTCAAATTAATCTTCTGCAACACCACTCCCGTGGCTACCTTGATTCAAACTTTCAGAAATTCACAAAGACCACGCCACTCAGCTGGCCTCAGGAATGCAGATGTCTGAGTCATTTCCCTTTGGCCATGTGGGGAACATCATCCCCATATATCCAGAGCTGTAAGCAGGCCAAGTCCTGTCATTTTCTGTGGGCAAAGGGAGGGAAGGAGCTACGTGATGGCATGCACAGAATCACGTATCATCTCTTGTGCCATTACGTCTTACCAGCTTTCTGAAGGCACAAACGTTTCAATGCTCTGTTCATTTTTTCCTCGCAAGAATGTGGCCAAAATTTGATGTGTGTAGAAGATGTCTATTTAGCCTCCCTTCCTCAGCATTCTCCCCAGTCTTTCAAATATGTGGTAGGAAAAGAAAACTGATTTGCATTACAACTTTTTTATTCTCTGCATTGAATTCTCTCTAGTTATTGTTTATTTGGCTTTGAAATGTTCTCCTTTTGAGAGATGAGCATTTGCATACACTGCAGATAGGACTATAAATTGGTATAATATTTTGTGGGAGATCTCTTAATCATAAACAAACACATATAGACGTGTACATATAACTTTACCTATATATATTAAGAGTCTTGAAAGTATCTTTAAAGTACACTTTCACACCAAAATGCCACTTATAATCAGTCAAAAGAAGATAGTTTAAAATTTCTTCCCATTTTGATACTATTGTTCTCAAATGAAATTTGCTTTAAATAACAACAGTGAACATCATGTGTTATTGGCAACTTTTGGATAAAACTACGAAGCTCTGAGAAAGGTAAAAAGAAACCAACATCTGTTGAGAATTTTCTGTGTGCCAGACATTTTCCCAGGCTTATCTTCCTTAATTCTCAAGCTGAGATAGATGATGGACAGCTTCTCTTTAATCCCCCTTGTCCTGTAAGCCCTTTGCACTGGAATATAATTCTTCTGGAACATTTTCTCACAAGGTTCTCATACAAAGTGATTGATACCATCCTGTTTTCTTCAAAACCTTGATGATCAACTGATTGCTGAGGTTGGGACTGGAAACTATCTTATGATGGTGGGATAGGGGTCTTTGAAGGCATCTCAAGCAACACCACAGTGAGGAAGCACAAAGACTTCCAGAAAGGAAATAGTTCATGGGACCAAGAATCAATGTGTAAGATATAACTTTCATTCAACCTAGCCTCAGCAAGGTGTAAACAGATATTTCTACAAAGAACCAGAAGCACTCTTAAGGGACTTGTGTCCATTATCCTTCATTTTGAATCTAATCATTGTAGCATATTACTTGAGAAAATGCACCAAATTACAAAAAAATATAACTTTTCCTCTAATGGGTTAAATTACCAGAAAGTTTATGAAATGGAAGAAATGAACATTAATTCCACCTTCTCTAAGTTTAGGAAATTTAATCTTTTTGAACTGATTTGATAGTTTGGTTTTGGCTTTTAAGGTCCTTTGCTCTTTTTCTAATCTAGTATTTATAAGGAAGGAAAGACTTGATTTTTATAAATTCCTTCCTCCATTAATTAAAAATACCCTGAGTCTTCCCAGGAGTTGAAGTAAAAAATAAGGTTTCATATAGACTTCTTTCTTCTAATGACCACAGAAGTGGAGTTTAACATTTAGGAAACATGTACCTTATTTTCTCTGGAGTGTTATTTATTAGGAATGCATCATTAGTCACTTCATGGAGAATGCTTCCAAGACAGTGTGACTGGATAATATCTTAACTGCCGTTTGATGCGCATAAAAAAATCCTTTACAATTATAGGGCAGAAAAATAATGCAAGCTTCATTTAGGCAAAGCTTTTTGGCCTAGACAACTTTTAGAACTGAGTGACCCAGGGAAGGTCTGGAACTTCACTTAAGTGAACATGAAAACTGTCCTTATAATTGACACCTGGGTTTGGTACCTAAAAGCTGCAAGAAAAGAACACAATTACAGATCACAATAGGAGAAGATAGATTCCCTCTCTATATTGCTCTTCACCCAACACTTTTATCATTACCAAGATGAGTATATAAATCACTCCCTGATCATTCTTCATATGTTCCCCAGATTGTAGTTCATTTTCCTGAGCCTCAACTTATTGTACTTTGCTGGACCGTAAGACCAGAATGTGATATTGAAACCAGGCCCGTATTCTTCAGAGCTCTACTATTTATATTACTCAACCTCCGTGGTCGTGCTGAGTGCCAAATCCATAGAACGCTTCCACCCCCATCAAAAGTTTCCTGGATTTTTAGGCAAGATGATACCCTTTATGACTTCTTAGTGGCTCACGTACCATTTAGGGAAACCCTCAAGAAGTCCATGCACCTTGCCTAGTTCTGGTTACTTCAGAATCCATACCGTATAACACACGTAGTGGCTCTGTGACAGAAAGATCCTGAAGCTGTGTGGGACCAGGTATCTATGTTGTCCTGACAGCTGAAGGGTGCTTTTAACTCTTAGGGAGAGTGCTATGATTGTGGCCGCGTATACACAGATCGTTAGCTTTTTTTTCCTCCTAGGTAAAAAATAATCACTAACTGTGATCTTTCCACCAAGTTTAACTTGAATGACAGGCAGAAAGAACACTGCTAAGAACAAAAGCACTTCTAGGCCTGGAGAAGGGAATGGTGGAGAAAAGAGGTAGCCTTTTTTAAAGTCTCTTGAGTTGTAAGTGGAGGCACAAAGGAAGCCGGAATCAAAGAGATTCTTTCATAAAACTGGTAATAATTATTATTGGTTATAATTTAAATACTTGATTGCACCAATGTATTCAAAGAAAGCTGTGGTTTGGTCGTGTCTCCAGAAATTACAGAATATAAAACAAAGTTGGAAAGTTGCAAATGGACCTGATTTTGTGAAAGGAAGCAAGAGCATTTGAAATTTAAATAGCAGTCATGGAAATTATTTTTGCAAAATAATTTATGAGGGGAAGCAGAAAGAAATCTGAATGAAAAAGAATAAGGTAGCACATGCATTTTTTACAAAACGGCATAAAAGGGAACTTTCAGGATGCCTTCCAGGATGTAGTAATAAGAATCGGTAATATAATGCAGGGATTGGGCCTGATGGGTGGAAGCAGGAAAATAAGTAAACAGTCACACATTAGAATAGATTTCATCTTAGGGGTGAGGAGCCATGTGACAGCTTTTGCAGGGAGACCACCATATTCTTGACATCCCTTGTCTCCATCAAGAAGCTGCAGACGGACCACACCCCGGCGCACCTGGCGCTGCTGGACGAGATCAGCACATGCTACCAGCTCCTCCACCCGCAGGTCCTGCAGCTGCTGGTGAAGCTCTTCGACACGGAGCACTCCCAGCTGGACGTGATGGAGCAGCTCGAGTCAAAGAAGACCCTCCTGGACAGGATGGTGCACCTGCTGAGCAGGGGCTACGCGCTCCCCGTGGTCAGTTACATCCGCAAGTGTCTGGAGAAGCTGGACACCGACATCTCCCTCATTCGCCACTTTGTGACTGAGGTGCTCGACATCATCACGCCCCCCTACACCTCTGACTTTGTGCAGCTTTTCCTTCCTATCCTGGAGAACGACAGCATCGCCGGCACCATTAAAACAGAAGGTGAACACGACCCTGTGACAGAGTTTATAGCTCACTGCAAGTCTAACTTCATCTTGGTGAACTGATTCAGAGCATCCTCCAGAGCTGGAGCAGAACATTCCAGGAGACCTGCTGTGGATAAACCCTTTCCAGAAGCTATTGTTGAAGAGGCCCAGTCAGCATCTTGGAAATGGGCTCTGGTGGGAGGAGGTGGATAACTTTTTTAAAAAGGAAGATGTTAGCAGTGTAACGGCTATTAGGAACAGTTCCCTCTCCTCGTGAGTCCAGGGCTGCCCCCAAGTCCTGTTTACAGTAGTCATTTCTCCCTGTAGTGGAACTAGGTTCCCCTTACCTCTTGGGATGTAGCCAACCGTCAGCCCCTTGGGTGGTGGAAATTCAGAAACTGAGACACTTAGATGAACTATTTTCAGAGTTGATTTGTTTTCTCACGAGGCTCCATTGGTTAGTTCATATTATTGAAATTGCTTTCATTTTCCGAGAACAAATAAAATGCCCTTCTGCGGTTGGAAGGTGTAGGTCCCAGTGTTAATGTTGTTTTCGTGTGTAAATAAAGCACTCAGATTCAAAAAAAAAGAAAAAAGAAACCATGACCATTTGGCAGAAGATTTCAGCAAGGTCTTGCTCCTTCTATGGCCTTTATGTTTGTCAAGAAGTTCTGAAAAGTACTTCCTGCCAAACCTTACACCCTTTACATCTTGAACTTTCTGGGAATTCCAGCCCTCCTTGGAGGAATGAGATGTTGATTTTCATCCTTCCCTGCCAGGTCCAGAGAAGTTCAGCACTGCCAAGGGCTGGTGTCAACTATACAATCTTGATATAGCATGCAAATATCAAATATAGATCATTAAGTTTGAAGTTGCTAATGATCACTGATTCATGAACAAGTCAACAGAAATATTGACCAAGCATCCCCAATGTGTAAGGCATAATATCAGAGATATATAAATGAATTTAAGATATAGTCGCAATCAGGAAATCTACAATCTCATTGTAGAACAGACATTAGACATTAGCTCTTAGTAGGTATTGTTAGTTTTTCATGGAAATAAACATAAATGGCATGATCAACAAGAACCATCAAGTTCAGGTAAAGTGATAGATCCCCAGGGACTAGAGGGGCTACCATACCTTCAGGAAATAAGGGGACCTGAGGAAGGAGTAGAGCAAACAAACATACATTCTTGATAACCTTTTATGGGTCAAGCTCCACATTTATTCTTTCATTTAATCCTCTCACCAAGTGTCTGAGGTAGATTTTATTCTTATTTTTATAGATGAGAGCACAGAAGCCTAAAGATGCTTCGAAACTTGCCAAGGTTACAAAACGAATAGACAGCAGAGTCAGAATTTGACCCATGTCTGACTGAGTTCACCATCTTATACTCCTAACTTCATTAAGAAGGATGGCTGAAGTTGATAGACGAAGAAGCAGCCACAGAGCAACTTCCACACAGTCTGGCATGTACTTTCTCAATAGACACCTGCATAGGTAGTTAAAATTAGTTCAGCGGTTAACGGTTCTCTTAGTGAAGTGGTGGAGTGAGAAATATGATAGCCTAACACATAAGAGGTGAGTGCTACAATTGGGTTTTTAGCTAAATGTTGTCCGGTTTCGTGCTCTCCCAGAAGCAGACCCAGAGATAAGGATTCAAATGCAAATATTCAATAGTATAAAAAGGCAAGCAGGAAATATTCATAGAAAAGTGGGGGAACAAGACAGGAAAGAACATGTAAAGGGTGACGTAGTAAAGCCAGTCACCGCCATGGATGACTGGAACATAATCTTGTAGGGGATCATCTCTGGAAAACAGTGGAGAACACATACCTCAGAAGCACCCGTCCAGGAAGTCATACAGCTGGAGGATTTATACCCTAGTTCCAACCAGCCGTTGGTTAAGAGCAGAGGGATGGTGGAGTTGGGGTAGTTAATTCCCTGGTACTTCCTGTCTGCCATGAGGACAGGCAGAGTCCTATCTGAGGCTTGGAGGAAAGCCCCAGGAGAAGGTCATGCAGACACAATTGAGGCTGGCTGTCTTGAGTGACACAGGTAAGACTCAAGGGTTATGGGCAGGGCACTAGCAGCACCTAGAAACACCAGTATCTTTGGTGCAGATTTTGTAATATTCTCTATTACTCCAGCCCTTTGGATGTGTAGGATTATGTAGGCCATTGTCTCTCAAACTTCAAAGTGCGTAGGAAGCTCTTGCGAAGCTTGTTAACAAAGCAGATTCTGGGACCTCATCCACTGAGAGTCACCTGTGGTTCAGGGATGGAGTCTAGGCATCTATGTCATTAATAAGTATCCCAGGTGATTCTGACCCACATGGTCCATGGGTCACACACTGAGAAACAATGCCTGGAATCTCCATGAATTACATGGAAAACAGATGAACAGGGGAAGGCCATGTGATAAAGTGAAAAGAAGATGGTATTTGGATCAAGATATCCTTGGATATAAATGCTGGCTCCATTACTTAGTGACCTAAGAAAAATTACATAATCTCTTTGTTTCAGTTCTTTTTTTATAACCTATAAAATGGAGAGAAAAGCATACACTTGGACTGTTTTCTATGAGCGTTAAATAAGATAACTGGTAGAAGAGTCCAGAGCACTATGTGTCATGTGGTAAACATCAGTGTTAATTCTTTTATTTTTTTCTCAGAAGATTGAAATCTGTTGACAAAGTGATACCAATGGCATTTGACAGTTAATGCTGTTTGACAAATTATACCTGACTAGAAGAAAACTCGATGACAAAATAATGCAGGCCTTAGCTCTAAAATTTCCCCCCAATTTCTCAGTGCACCTACAAATTAAGTTATTTTTTACCTTCCACTTACAACTGCATTACATAATGATTACCCTGGGGCTATAAATAGAAGTGCCCAAGTTCCAAGAGACAGATCAGGTTAAGTTGGCTCCAGATCTGGCTCAAGGACCTGGACTGCAGACTCTCACTCTTAGACACTGACTTTCTATACTGAGAAACTTTGGTTTATTGGTTCTTTGTGTTTCTAGGGAAGATACTTTCAAGTATACACTGAGAAGAGAAGGAAAGGTGCCAAGAAAAAGATTAGAGCTAAAACTATGATTTTGAATAGATCGTACTTATTTATTGTTATCATCTCATCAAACTGATTGACAATCAGAATGAATTTGGGATTATAATGGTATTACCACGATATAGACCTCAAGAGATGAATATTAGAGCAAAAAGCAATATGCTTTGTACTTAATAGATACTCAGGTGTTCACTGAATTTAATGACATCATTCAGGACACATAGTCACCTTCATGCTCCTCCAAGATCTCTAGATAGTTCACTCCCTCTGCCTCATCTTTACCTGGGTCACCTAGTTTGGCTTAAATATTAACCGCATCTCTCTTACCTTAATTTAGAGTAAGTGACTTCTACTTGGTCCTCAGGAATTTAGAGGAAAATGTATCCAAGAGCAAAGCTTTTTTAGCTACTCCCGAGATGGGCTGACTTAATCTCATAACCAAAACATGGGTAGGACAATAGTGAAGATTTTAGAAGAAAAATTTTTTTCTATAAATGTTGATCTCATTTAGTCCTGATATGGATCCCAGGGGCCACTTACTGTAGAGTATGAGGCTGCCCTCAAGCATGATGCCAGAGCACCTGTTTCTTTAAGCTTAGGCACATGAGCTATGCAGTCACCCTCTTAACATCACCAGAGAGATAAACACTGCTGGACATGAAGGACATGAAGCCTGCAGCACAAGCCTCGTGGGAAGTCATGTTTTATCTCACCCCACTCGAGTGCACCTCCCAAAGTATTCACTTCCCCATGCTTATGAAACCTCATACGAGCCTCTGTGTCCCTGTCCTTTCAAGTGAAAGCCTTTTGCTTTAGTCTCCCAGGCCTTCCCTGACCCCCAAAAGACTGGCTCAAGAGTTAATGATTAGGAAGTGAAGATTTAGAAACAAAGAACAGCCTTTGGGACGGGAAACTGGTAACAATTTAGACTATAAACCAGCCGCATTCTCTGACACCCATTCCCAAATTGTTTGCACAGGAAGCAGACCCCACCAGATAAAAACTGCTGACCTTGGGCTTCCCTGGTGGCGCAGTGGTTGGGAGTCCGCCTGCCGATGCAGGGGACACGGGTTCGTGCCCCGGTCCGGGAGGATCCCACATGCCGCGGAGCGGCTAGGCCCGTGAGCCATGGCCGCTGAGCCTGCGCGTCCGGAGCCTGTGCTCCGCAACGGGAGAGGCCACAACAGTGAGAGGCCCGCGTACCGCAAAAAAAAAAAAAAAACAACTGCTTACCTCAAGCGCAGAGACCCCAGACCAGCTGAAACCAGAAGACTGGTGATGCTCACAACTTCACCCTGATGCCAACCAATTCAAGAACTGTGCGCGAGCTGCTCACACACCCTGCAGCCCCATCTCTCATTTTAACAGTCCTTTGCCTGCACCACGATGTCAAGATGGTTTCTAAGGACACTAGTCCACCGTCTTCTTGGTTAGCATGCTTTCTCGAATAAAGTCACTTTCTTTGCCTCAACACCTTGTCACTTGACCCATTGGCCTGTTGTGCAGCGAGTAGCCGAACATGACTTTGGTAACACTTCCACAGGAAAACCAGTGTGGTCTGGTGGTATAAGGATGGGCTTGAGGGCTGATGCACCTCGTTCTGGTCCGGGTTCTGCCTGACTCTTCTTGCTTAGGGACCTGGATCAAGTCACATCTCTACACTCTCATTTTCTCTAATGTACAATTATGGAGTTTGAATAAATGATCACTAAACTCTCCTTCATCCCTGGAGGTGATTTTTCTAAGGAGAACACACCAGGATAACCAATGATAGATACATCTGATTCTCATTA
This sequence comes from Orcinus orca, assembly GCF_937001465.1. Lineage (NCBI taxonomy): Eukaryota > Metazoa > Chordata > Mammalia > Artiodactyla > Delphinidae > Orcinus > Orcinus orca. Next base: position 60,002,694 of record NC_064559.1, on the reverse strand, counting down.
CCTGCAGCCATTATGTCCTCTAAGTAGCCAAGAACACTGAATTAGCGAACACTGAACCATGCTCTTAGGGGAAATACAGAGTTAGGTTCCTGCAAGCCTCAGAGCACAACATTTTCATCAACTGATCAATACCTAACCTTGTTTTATGTGTGTGTCTATTTAAAGACTCCTTATTTAATATATATTGTTAATTTATTAACATTGAACTCATGGCCAACAACACTATAAACTTGTGCCTGAATAAAACTTATCTAACATTTATTTTCTCCATAAGGTACATTACAGCCTTCTTGTGCTTGGGAGCACAGCATTTCAGCACTCTGCTTGGAGACCATTGCAAACAGATGAATTCACCAACAAAAAGTACAAAATGCTAAAAACACGGCATTAAATAGACTGTGGAAGGGACACATTTACAGTTTGAGAGTTGAAATAAGAAGGCAGAGCGTCGCCTTGTCCAGCCTCAGCTGGGAACGTGTGCAAGAGGCTATTCAAATTTTTTGACACTTGGCGCACAGCCAAGAATGACTATGAAAGGACCACAAATATTTATTTGGAAGTTACAAATAAATTTTAGCGAGTAGGCAAATCTGTAAATATGGAACCCATGAATAATGAGAATCAACTGTACCAATGTAAAATAAAAATAAATTATTGTGTTACTTTAAAGTCTCTTGCTTCTAAAAACAGCAAGACTTTCTTCCAAATCTTGACTTCAAGCTGTGTAGTAATCTCCTAAATTCCCCTACACGTTCATTAAAATTACAACTCCATCTCATAGATGGTGACATGTAGAGATGAAGCAGCTTCCTGAATGTCCCCAAGCAATGCAACAACCAAGCCAGGATAACTCAGGAGTGTGAAACTAAGCCTGTGGTCGGCCCACTGGACTGTCCTGTTCCTGCTCAATCACTCACAGAAAAGATGTTCTCCCTTCTGGACCTGTTAGTTAAGTCCTGTGCTTAGGCTCCGTGGTGGAAGTCTGCAAATTGTTCTGGGACACACCTTTTGGGATTTCAGCAAGTGATTATAATTTTGTCCTCTAAGAGTGTTATCTAAGGATTAACTGGCTGTTCTTTTACCACACTTTTTTTCTTTTTTTTGTCTCAGAGATGGAATAGCTGACATTTTACCCCCACCCCCTGTATACAGGCAAGTTTTAATGCCATAGCCTCAATTAGGACGTTCCCGTCTGGGCTACTATAATGCATGTACTTGAGAACCATACGGGGCTAATCACTGTTCCTTTTCTGTAGGGCAAGAAACACTTTCTATTCCTTTTTAAAATTTCCCTCTCTTCCCCAGGTTGTCTGTAGCAGTGCCTGGGGCATAGAGCACACTGTAAACACGTTGATGAAATTGAATTCTCTTCCACCATGAAAAATTTCCCAACATGTCCAGTTGGGGAAGTGTAGTTGGAGGGGAACAATGGAGAAACATGTCCAGAAGAATTTACATAACTTGTCTAAAGTCACTAAGCTAGTAAAGGCAGAACTATGATTGAAATTTAGAGCCTGTTTTGGGTTTTTTTTTTAACCAGGACCTATGGCTTAGTTTATTTGTAGTGGTAATGCTTTATATTTCACCAGGTGTAGTTTCAAATGAATTGGTAATTCCAGTTTACAAAAAAAAATTCTATTCTACTTTGTATTGCCTAGGGCTTCACAGGCAGACAAAAAGGATTGGGAAGTATTCAGATTAAAAAGAACTGCCATTTACAAGTTGCTCTATGACATTTACATCAGAGTTCTCTATCAAGAACCAAGAATGTAGCCATTCACTGGGAGAACCATTCTATGATGCTTATCTTTCAAGAAAATGAAAATTAATGAAAGTAATTATATCATAAATTGAGTGCAAACAGTATCAGACAACTCTAAACAGTACACAAAATGGCTTTTATTTCATATCCACTCATCTTTCAAGTAATTGCACAGCTTCTATATTATCACACAAGAAGACAAGTAACTGGCATTCTCTTCTCTCCATTATTAGATGTCGGACATTGTTGGTCTGCCTGGAACTGAGGAGATAATACAAACTTCATTATATAGATGATGTTCAGAAAGCTTAATATTTCCAAAAGATTCTTCTGTATCAGTCATGTGTCAAGTGTTGTGACTAACAGTCAACTCTAGATTTGATGACATTTTAAGATCCCTTCCTTTCAATCAAAAGTCTATTCTTTTCTGCGGCTACTCTAAGGACGACTAGATTCTCCCAGTATATCTAAACCCATTAAAAGTCTTTGGAAGAATATGTAAGCTCATGAAAGAGGTGTTTTTCCCCTTCTTTTGCCATCTGCTGAAACAATTCCAACATTCTCAGGGCTGAGATTCTTTCCCTTTAAGATCTACTTATAACAGTACATTGATCAAGACACATGAAACCTTTAGAAGAGGCCTTAGAGTTCACCTTGTTCAACTGTGGTTCTCTCTGTAATGTCCGTGCTCAGATTTAGCACTTCCAGTGATGAGGATTTCTCTACTGTCAGTACCATTTTGAGAAACTCTTCCTGGTATTTATTTAAAATCCATCTTTCAGTGACCTCTACCTACAAGTCATAACTCTTTCTCCTTGAACCAGAAAGAGTAAGCCCAGATAGTTTTGAAATGACTCTATGGTGTGATCATGAGCCCAGAACAATACTAGTTTATATGTATTGCCCTGGTTTCCCATCTGGTTTAGTATCTGATCCAGACTTTTCATTGTACAATAAAATTTTACTGTAATAATTGCTTTAGAATAAGCTTTAAACAGTTGGGCAGATCTCTCCTTTGTTCCTCTAGCTTCTACCATAGTCTTGTCCAGTAGTGGGTGAGACATACTTGTAGGGCACAGGGTTCTTATTCTCATACGCGGGCTAAATCTGAAAGATGCCCAGTGATAGCTCGTCTCTCTTTGCCTCACCTTTCCCCAGTCCTTCATACCTCCCTTTCAAAAACAGTTTTCTGATAAAATGAAGTATACTCAGACATGAATTGTTAGGTACAGCTGACCCCTTTCAGTCTCTGATAGTTCTAGGTGTATTCAACACTCTACCACTGCTGGCCCTCTGGTGTGGCAATCAATTGTACTGTGACCAGTTGCAAGGGCTGCAAAATACAGGAAGCCACCAGGTCACAGTCAGCAAGGTGACTGAGAATAAGAAATGTGGCAAATTATAGTTTAGGTACATGTGAAACAAGTGGAGGAAATAAAAACAGGGCAGTCCTGTCTGTGAAGCAGGAAGAGAACAGTTTGAACAGTTGGGTACTGTTGTTTTGTCAGTTATTGTACAGTAAAATAACATTGTTGTTGTAAAATCGACAACTATTTATTTTATTATTTGACAATGCTTTTTTATTCCGCAATAATCACTTTTAGCAGCAATAAGTTTAAAAAAGGAAGTATAGGTTTAGTTGAAAAAGAGGAAGTGAATTTTGATTACTCAGGAGAGTTAATGATGAACATGTAACTTGCACAAAATGTTTGTTGACATTTACTATCCACCATGGGGTCATAGTGGTATAAACGACCACATGAAAACCAGAAGACACAAATCTGCTGGAGAAGCATCAGCAGTTACTTCAAAAGTTAGTAACTAATTTATACAGACTGGGCCCTATTTACAACTGAAGAAAGTACCCTTCATATCATTTGGTGAGATACAACTTTTCATTTAGATCAAATGGCTATTCTAAATCACTTTCACTCATTATTTATTCCAAATTTTTTTGTGTGTGCATGAATTCAAAATAAAGTAATAGCTGTTGGTGTGTGGCTTCACGAGCAGAAGAAGAAATTCACAGTTAAATAATGAGAATTTTATGTTGGTCATCAAATAGTCCAAACAGAAAATTAGCTCATCTCAATTATGCTTCTTTTTTCATCAATTTCATGTAATCAAAGCCAACATTTTAGAAACTCATTCTCTTGACAGTGAAATATTTGATGTTATTGTAATATAAATTCAGTGAAAACATTTGACATTGAAGATAAATTATGTTTTTGCAATGATAATACAGCACACATTTTGGTGAAACACAATGTTCTTAATAAATTAAGAAGCTATGGGACTTCCGGGAAGATGGCGGAAGAGTAAGACGCAGAGATCACCTTCCTCTCCACAGATACACCAGAAATACATCTACGCGTGGAACAACTCCTACGGAGCACCTACTGAACGCTGGCAGAAGACCTCAGACCTCCCAAAAGGCAAGGAACCCCCCACGTACCTGGTTAGGGCAAAAGAAAAAACTAAACAGAGACAAAAGGATAGGGACGGGTCCTGCAATAGCGGGAGAGAGCTGTGAAGGAGGAAAAGTGTCCACACACTAGGAAGCCCCTTCGCGGGTGGAGACTTCGGGAGGCGGAGTGGGGGAGCTTGGGAGCCGCGGAGGAGAGCACAGCAACAGGGGTGCGGAGGGCAAAGCGGACAGATTCCAGCGCAGAGGATCGGGCCGACCGGCACTCGCCAGCCGAGAGGCTTGTCTGCTCGCCCGCCGGGGCGGGCGGGACTGGGAGCTGAGGCTCCGCCTTTTGTCGGAGCGCCGGGAGAGGACTGAGGTTGGCGGCGTGAACACAGCCTGCAGGGCGTTGGTGCGCCGCGGCTGGCCGGGAGAGAGTCCGGGGAGGGGTCTGGACCTGCCGAAGAGGCAAGAGACTTTTACGTCCCTTTTTGTTTCCTGGTGCACGAGGAGAGGGGATTAAGAACGCTGCTTGAGAGAGCTCCAGGGACGGGCGCGAGCCGCGGCTAAGAGTGCGGAGCCCAGAGACGGACATGGGACGCTAAGGCCGCTGCTGCCGCTGCCAGGAGGCCTGTGTGCGAACACAGGTCACTAGCCACACGCCCTTCCGGGGAGCCTGTGCAGCCCGCCACTGCCAGGGTCCCGGGATCCAGGGACGGCTCCCCCGGGAGAGCGCACGGCGCGCCTCAGGCTGCAGCGTCACGCCGGCCTCTGCCGCTGCAGGCCAGCCCCGCACTCCGTGACCCTCCCTACCCCCCGGCCTGGGTGAGCCAGAGCCTCCGAATCAGCGGCTCCTTTAACCCCGTCCTGTCTGAGCAAAGAACAGACGCCCTCCGGCGACCTACACGCACAGGCGGGGCCAAATCCAAAGCTGAGCCCCTGGGAACTGTGAGAACAAAGAAGAGAAAGGGAAATCTCTCCCAGCAGCCTCAGAAGCAGCGGATTAAAGCTCCACAATCAACTTGATATACGCTGCATCTGTGGAATACCTGAATAGACAACGAATCATCCCAAATTAAGGAGCCCTGTGGATGAAAGGCTCTTGGTGCTGCAGCCAGGACTCAGTGCTGTGCCTCTGAGGTGGGAGAGCCAACTTCAGGACACTGGTCCACAAGAGGCCTCCCAGCTGCACATAATATCAAACAGCAAAAATCTCCGAGAGATCTCCATCTCAACGCCAGCACCCAGCTTCACTCAACGACCAGCAAGCTACAGTGCTGGACATCCTATGCCAAACAACTAGCAAGACAGGAACACAACCCCACCCATTAGCAGAGAGGCTGCCCAAAATCATAATAAGTCTACAGACACCCCAAAACACACCACCAGACGTGGACCTGCCCACCAGAAAGACAAGATCCAGCCTCATACACCAGAACACAGGCACTAGTACCCTCCACCAGGAAGCCTACACAACCCACTGAACCAACCTTAGCCACTGGGGACAGACACAAAAAACAACAGGAACTACGAACCTTCAGCCTGCAAAAAAAAAAAAAGGAGACCCCAAACACAGTAAGATAAGCAAAATGAAAAGACAGAAAAACACACAGCAGATGAAGGAGCAAGATAAAAACCCACCAGACCTAACAAATGAAGAGGAAATAGGCAGTCTACCTGAAAAAGAATTCAGAATAATGATAGTAAGGTTGATCCGAAATCTTGGAGATAGAATGGACAATAGAATGGACAAATTGCAAGAATCAGTTAACAAGGACCTAGAAGAACTAAAGATGAAACAAGCAACGATGAACAACACAATAAATGAAATTAAAAGTACTCTAGATGGGATCAATAGCAGAATAACTGAGGCAGAAGAACGGATAAGTGACCTGGAAGATAAAATAGTGGAAATAACTACTGCAGAGCAGAATAAAGAAAAAAGAATGAAAAGAACTGAGGACAGTCTCAGAGACCTCTGGGACAACATTAAACGCACCAACATTCGAATTATAGGGGTTCCAGAAGAAGAAGAGAAAAAGAAAGGGACTGAGAAAATATTTGAAGAGATTATAGTTGAAAACTTCCCTAATATGGGAAAGGAAATAGTTAATCAAGTCCAGGAAGCACAGAGAGTCCAATACAGGATAAATCCAAGGAGAAATACGCCAAGACACATATTAATCAAACTGTCAAAAATTAAATACAAAGAAAACATATTAAAAGCAGCAAGGGAAAAACAACAAATAACACACAAGGGAATCCCCATAAGGTTAACAGCTGATCTTTCAGCAGAAACTCTGCAAGCCAGAAGGGACTGGCAGGACATATTTAAAGTGTTGAAGGAGAAAAACCTGCAACCAAGATTACTCTACCCAGCAAGGATCTCATTCAGATTTGATGGAGAAATTAAAACCTTTACAGACAAGCAAAAGCTGAGAGAGTTCAGCACCACCAAACCAGCTCTACAACAACTGCTAAAGGAACTCCTCTAGGCAAGAAACACAAAAGAAGGAAAGGACCTACAATAACGAACCCAAAACAATTAAGAAAATGGGAATAGGAACACACATATCGATAATTACCTTAAATGTAAATGGACTAAATGCTCCCACCAAAAGACACAGATTGGCTGAATGGATACAAAAACAAGACCCATATATTTGCTGTCTACAAGAGACCCACTTCAGACCTAGAGACACATACAGACTGAAAGTAAGGGGATGGAAAAAGGTATTTCATGCAAATGGAAACCAAAAGAAAGCTGGAGTAGCAATTCTCATATCAGACAAAATAGACTTTAAAACAAAGACTATTAGAAGAGACAAAGAAGGACACTACATAATGATCAAGGGATCGATCCAAGAGGAAGATATAACAATTGTAAATATTTATGCACCCAACATAGGTGCACCTCAATACATAAGGCAAATACTGACAACCATAAAAGGGGAAATCGACAGTAACACATTCATAGTAGGGGACTTTAACACCCCACTTTCACCAATGGACAGATCATCCAAAATGAAAATAAATAAGGAAACACAAGCTTTAAATGATACATTAAACGAGATGGAGTTAATTGATATTTATAGGACATTCCATCCAAAAACAACAGAATACACATTTTTCTCAAGTGCTCATGGAACATTCTCCAGGATAGATCATATCTTGGGTCACAAATCAAGCCTTGGTAAATTTAAGAAAATTGAAATTGTATCAAGTATCTTTTCTGACCACAACGCCATGAGACTAGATATCAATTACAGGAAAAGATCTGTAAAAAATACAAACACATGGAGGCTAAACAATACACTACTTAATAATGAAGTGATCACTGAAGAAATCAAAGAGGAAATCAAAAAATACCTAGAAACAAATGACAATGGAGACACAATGACCCAAAACCTGTGGGATGCAGCAAAAGCAGTTCTAAGGGGGAAGTTTATAGCAATACAAGCCCACCTTAAGAAGCAGGAAACATCTCGAATAAACAACCTAACCTTGCACCTCAAGCAATTAGAGAAAGAAGAACAAAAAAACCCCAAAGCTAGCAGAAGGAAAGAAATCATAAAAATCAGATCAGAAATAAATGAAAAAGAAATGAAGGAAACAATAGCAAAGATCAATAAAACTAAAAGCTGGTTCTTTGAGAAGATAAACAAAATAGATAAACCACTAGCCAGACTCATCAAGAAAAAAAGGGAGAAGACTCAAATCAATAGAATTAGAAATGAAAAAGGAGAGGTAACAACTGACACTGCAGAAATAAAAGAGATCATGAGACATTACTACAAGCAACTCTATGCCAATAAAATGGACAATCTGGAAGAAATGGACAAATTCTTAGAAATGCACAACCTGCCAAGACTGAATCAGGAAGAAATAGAAAATATGAACAGACCAATCACAAGCACTGAAATTGAAACTGTGATTAAAAATCTTCCAACAAAGAAAAGCCCAGGACCAGATGGCTTCACAGGCGAATTCTATCAAACATTTAGAGAAGAGCTAACACCTATCCTTCTCAAACTCTTCCAAAATATAGCAGAGGGAGGAACACTCCCAAACTCCTTCTACGAGGCCACCATCACCTTGATACCAAAACCAGACAAGGATGTCACAAAGAAAGAAAACTACAGGCCAATATCACTGATGAACATAGATGCAAAAATCCTCAACAAAATACTAGCAAACAGAATCCAACAGCACATTAAAAGGATCATACACCATGATCAAGTGGGGTTTATTCCAGGAATGCAAGGATTCTTCAATATACGCAAATCTATCAATGTGATAAACCATATTAACAAACTGAAGGAGAAAAACCATATGATCATCTCAATAGATGCAGAGAAAGCTTTTGACAAAATTCAACACCCATTTATGATAAAAACCCTGCAGAAAGTAGGCATAGAGGGAACTTTCCTCAACATAATAAAGGCCATATATGACAAGCCCACAGCAAACATCATCCTCAATGGTGAAAAACTGAAAGCATTTCCACTAAGATCAGGAACAAGACAAGGTTGCCCACTCTCACCACTCTTATTCAACATAGTTTTGGAAGTTTTAGCCACAGCAATCAGAGAAGAAAAGGAAATAAAAGGAATCCAAATCGGAAAAGAAGAAGTAAAGCTGTCACTGTTTGCAGATGACATGATCCTATACATAGAGAACCCTAAAGATGCTACCAGAAAACTACTAGAGCTAATCAATGAATTTGGTAAAGTGGCAGGATACAAAATTAATGCACAGAAATCTCTGGCATTCCTATATACTAATGATGAAAAATCTGAAAGTGAAATCAAGAAAACACTCCCATTTACCATTGCAACAAAAAGAATAAAATATCTAGGAATAAACCTACCTAAGGAGACAAAAGATCTGTATGCAGAAAATTATAAGACACTGATGAAAGAAATTAAAGATGATACAAATAGATGGAGAGATATACCATGTTCTTGGATTGGAAGAATCAACATTGTGAAAATGACTCTACTACCAAAAGCAATCTATAGATTCAATGCAATCCCTATCAAACTACCACTGGCATTTTTCACAGAACTAGAACAAAAAATTTTGCAATTTGTATGGAAACACAAAAGACCCCGAATAGCCAAAGCAATCTTGAGAACGAAAGAAGGAACTGGAGGAAGCAGGCTCCCAGACTTCAGACTATACTACAAAGCTACAGTTATCAAGACGGTATGGTACTGGCACAAAAACAGAAAGATAGATCAATGGAACAGGATAGAAAGCCCAGAGATAAACCCACGCACATATGGTCACCTTATCTTTGACAAAGGAGGCAGAAATGTACAGTGGAGAAAGGACAGCCTATTCAATAAGTGGTGCTGGGAAAACTGGACAGCTACATGTAAAAGTATGAAATTAGATCACTCCCTAACACCATACACAAAAATAAGCTCAAAATGGATTAAAGACCTAAATGTAAGGCCAGAAACTATCAAACTCTTAGAGGAAAACATAGGCAGAACACTCTATGACATAAATCACAGCAAGGTCCTTTTTGACCCACCTCCTAGAGAAATGGAAATAAAAACAAGAGTAAACAAATGGGACCTAATGAAACTTAAAAGCTTTTGCGCAGCAAAGGAAACCATAAAGAAGACCAAAAGACAACCCTCAGAATGGGAGAAAATATTTGCAAATGAAGCAACTGACAAAGGATTGATCTCCAAAATTTATAAGCAGCTCATGCAGCTTAATAACAAAAAAACAAACAACCCAATCCAAAAATGGGCAGAAGACCTAAATAGACATTTCTCCAAAGAAGATATACAGAGTGCCAACAAACACATGAAAGGATGCTCAACATCACTAATCATGAGAGAAATGCAAATCAAAACTACAATGAGATATCATCTCACACCAGTCAGAATGGCCATCATCAAAAAATCTAGAAACAATAAATGCTGGAGAGGGTGTGGAGAAAAGGGAACCCTCTTACACTGTTGGTGGGAATGTAAATTGATACAGCCACTGTGGAGAACAGTATGGAGGTTCCTTAAAAAGCTACAAATAGAACTACCATATGACCCAGCAATCCCACTACTGGGCATATACCCTGAGAAAACCATAATTCAAAAAGAGTCATGTACCAAAATGTTCATTGCAGCTCTATTTACAATAGCCCAGAGATGGAAACAACCTAAGTGTCCATCATCGGATGAATGGATAAAGAAGATGTGGCACATATATACAATGGAATATTACTCAGCCATAAAAAGAGACGAAATTGAGCTATTTGTAATGAGGTGGATAGACGTAGAGTCTGTCATACAGAGTGAAGTAAGTCAGAAAGAGAGAGACAAATACCGTATGCTAACACATATATATGGAATTTAAAAAAAAAAAAATGTCATGAAAAACCTAGGGGTGAAACAGGAATAAAGACACAGACTTACTAGAGAATGGACTTGAGGCTATGGGGAGGGGGAAGGGTAAACGGTGACAAAGCGATAAAGAGGCATGGACATATATACACTACCAAACGTAAGGTAGATAGCTAGTGGGAAGCAGCTGCATAGCACAGGGAGATCAGCTCGGTGCTTTGTGACCGCCTGGAGGGGTGGGATAGGGAGGGTGGGAGGGAGGGAGACGCAAGCGGGAAGAGATATGGGAATATATGTATATATATAACTGATTCATTTTGTTGTGAAGCTGAAGCTAACATACCATTGTAAAGCAATTATACTCCAATAAAGATGTTAAAAAAAAAAAAAAAAAGAAGCTATGAAGGAGAGGTGCCCTTGGAATTGGATATTATGCACACATACTTCATAACTATGTTGAAATACGTTGTGATATTCCACCAGTTGATATAGAAACTGTAGCTTCAAACTGTACAACTGTGTTTTTTATTTAACACACAGAGTAACTAATTCCAAACTTTTGTGATAAAGCTGATTTAAAATTTTAATGAAGTACTTTGGCATGGCAGTGCATGTTTTCTCTCTTTGCTATTTGAAATCAGCTTTTAAAAATGTTTGAGCTTTTGAAGTACTACTTAGTAAAGTAACTCACGTTACCCGCAATGAAAATAAACATTTTTATAAAGGATTTCTGTAAACTGGGATTTTTTTTTCAAAATCAGTTGGAAATATTTAATAAAAGTGTTCGATGAATGGATCAGAGAAATACTTCAGCATTTGAAGCTTTGTATATATTGTATATACTGAGATATATTGAATACTTATATTGACCAGATTGAAAACAAATTTGCAAAGAGAAACGCACTGACATGTATCCCTACGCAAGCTAGGAAGAAACTGATCAAATTAAATGGTTAGAGTTCAAACAGTGTATGTAATAACTTTTATAATCAGTAAGGATTAGCTTTGTGCCAGCTACTAAGCAAAGCACTTCATATACTTTGTCTTTGATGTTCCCAAGTATGAAAAAACAGTAATTGTAAAAAGGAATAGTAATAATACTACTATATTATTATCCCGGGATTTTGTTTTGGTTTGATTTCAGGGTTTTATTTTATTTTTGGATTAAGAGTCTGTAGCTTAAAGAGCAAGGTGAATTTACCCAAGATCATGTGACATGGCCAAAGAGCTAATGCAGCTCCCTCAGACTCCAAATCCATATCTGTGCTTGAAACCATTACACTCCAGTGTGGCACGCCTAGCTAGCAATTTGCTGAGCCTTTTAACACCTAAACTATGCTATCAAACTTTACTTTGCATAAATTATTCTATAGAAAAGTACTCAAATGTTTCCCAATGTTCTTTCCCAAATCCAAAAATACATTGCCACATTAAACATTTTTTTTTCATATTAAATATACAATTCCTTCCTGATTAAAATCCTAATTCACCTTTAGGAAGATATAAGCATTTTTAACTCTTTTATTTTACAAATGAGAACTCTGAAGCCCCCAAAATGCTTAATGACATCTCAAAGACACAATGCAATCTGAAGGCAGAGCTGGGTCCGGAAGCCAGGAGGCTTAGCTCTCTCCCCTAATGCATTTCCCTATTTCAGAGAGACATTTAAGTCTCCACAGGAACGTTAGCATGGGTCTGAATCTTCATTCTTAGCCACAGAGAGGTCAATAGCGCTTCTGCAGAGGTAGAAAAGTCCAATGGGCCTTCAGGGTGTTCACCCAGAAAATTGTAGAGAAATCAAGAAGGGCTGCTCTAGTAAGAAAGAAACACACTTGGGAGAGCAAGAACTGATGGAAATAGGCACTTTGAAGTTGCTTGTATTTTATTAAAGTCCATTGTTTCTGAGAGAACATTTTCATTTGCAGGAAGCAAGGAGTGCAGGTCTGAAAGTCCTGTCTTCCTTGACTCACTTCCAGAGAAATGAAGAACAGGACCAGCGTGGCTCCCAGCCACCCATGCTAACAAAGCTCCCCCAAAAGGCCCTTTCCCTGGGTGTTCAGATGATATCATCAGCTTAAAGTGTCTCCAAGTGAGATTGGCTGCTCCCAGAAATCTGTCAGCTGAATGTTTGGAAGAAACTGAGAAATCCTTGAAAAACATGGAGGGATCAAAAGTACTTATTAAAGTATTTTCAAAAGAGCTCTGGATTTAATAAGAAGCAAATGAGATCAGATGGAGAGGATTCCAGAGATTGGTTCTAGTGTGGAAAACTCGTGGCAAAGACCAGGAAAATGGAATATATTGATGGGAACAGCACTTATTTGGAAGCGGGGTGTTAGACAGTGTGCAATTGAATTGCTCTGCCCTTGAACCTGAAGGAGTATGCAGAAGAAAGCAATTACTTAAACAGTCACATCTTTCCTAAGAGATCTGATCCAAGAAAAATAATGAATTACAACAAAAAAATTTTTTAAGGAAAAGAGAGGAAACACCCAGGCTCCTCTCTCACTGGAGAGCCTTTTGTGTCTCTAGAAGGTTTGCAACAGAGTCCTGACTTAGTCAGGCATCAGCCCTCTAACAGTTTGATTAAAAGAATGTTCTAAAGAAATTACAAGTTTTCTTCTCTCATCAACCAACCAACTAACTAACCAACCATACAAACAAAACTACCCTCTGTATACTTTGTTTTAGAGTAAAACATAAGCATGCTATTATGTAGAACAATTGCTCACGGTAATGAGGAACCATTCACACAATAAACTCCTAATATTTGAATAAGCCAAAAATTAATTAAATGTTCAGGTCCAGGCAAATATTAAGGCATTAGAACTAACATAGAAGATTTCTTCCATGGAGAATTAGGAACCCTGTGAACCTTATCTCCCTGTATTCTCAGTGAAACTTGAAAAGAGGCTGATTTGTAGAGAGATATTTATCCCTAAGGGGTGAATCAAACTGATGGCAGCAATCTTCCCTTTTAAATTGCAAGTGTATAATTAATGAAATGTAGTAAGTTGTAACAGTGAAATGAAAAATAAAGTCATAACACCTGGTGTTCACTGGGTATGATAAAAGAGATGCTTAAACACAGAATGTAAGATCTTAATTGGCGTAACTATTTCTGTAAAAATGGAAGTATTTGCAACAGCTTTCATTTTAAAAGTTTAGCCTTTTTGACAGAAATTCCAGTTTAGAAATATCTTCTAAGGAAATTATGCATGCACACAAAATCTTAGCTACAGAGTTGTTCATTATGGCTTTGCTTAAAAAAAATAAGAGATTATCACAAAAGTGAACAAAGGGGGATTAAGTAAATTATGTGCATTCATTCAATAGCCATTTTAAGTAGCCGTTAAACAAAAGAATTTCAGTGTATATTTAATAATACCTATTATATCTATCTCTATATCTATCTAGCTATCTTGCTAGCTCTATATCCCTAAAAAGGTAAACTATAAAATAGAATCACAATATTCAAAATTGGTTAAAAATATTGAGAATATACATGCCTGTATTGAAACTTGAATGAAATATATTTAATTATATATGGCTATTGTCTCTGGGGGGTAGAATTGCAAGAATTCAAAAATTATTTTTCCTAAGTATTTGTATTTTTGTTTATATGTCTGATTTGCTAACCAGCCTTACCTTAAGAGCAAACAACTATTCTTTGGGCATAGGTGACTCTCATGGTCTGGGGTAGTTACCTGACCTAAACTTACCTCATCCTTAGGTTTTTTGGTACACCTTGAGATGGCTCTACTTTTCAAGGGTGATGAGAGGAGAAAGAAGGAAAAAGAGATAGAGGGAGAAGGAGAGAGAGAGAGACCGTTGATCCCTAAAGCCGCCTCTGTTTTCCATTTTTAATCGTTTCCTCGTGCCAACTGTAGTAACTATATACCTCACAGTAAACCCTCTTCCTAAAGGTGGCTCAGGTGTTCCTTGCAAACAACAACACAACAAAACAGAAAGCCTAATCTGTTATAATCAGGAAAAAATGTTAAATAATATTTTAAATACATCTGTAGCAGAATAATAACATTTTACACTTTTTCAATTATAAAAAGATAATTAGACACACTTTATATTCTTGTCATCTTGATGAGCAAAGTGCACTTTTCTCAGAGAGATTAAAATCACTTGCTCTGCTTCTCTGTTTTTATAATTCTGGGAAAATGACAATATTGTTTTACTTGAAACTTGGATAAGATTTTCCTCCTACATGCAAGTTTTAATCTTAGAAAAGTTTACTCTGTATTCCTCCTTCAGTGCAGTTTTCCTTATTTTTAGCCCTTATTCATCTATGTGTCTTTCTCAGAGTGGGATTTTAGTAATGTTATTGATCTCCAATTCATTGTGCTTTTGAAACTCTGGGAATCCACCTGTACTGTGAGAAATTATATATTAGAAGAAACAATTACTGAGGAGATGAATGGATGAATGGATGGATTAATGAATGGATGGATGGACAGATGGAAGAGATCTCAATAATAATCAAGTATGTTTTTTTATATCTATGATGTGCTTAGCACTGTGCCAGCCTCTGGGAAGCAATGAGGGTAAGTATCTTGATTCCCTTTCTCAGAGAGCTTAAAATAATGTTATGTTGGACTATATCAGGTTAAGAGCCTCCCTAGGAGAAATCTATTGTTTTGAATGGCTCACTCCCTGAAGGCAGGCAAGATCATGCTAAGAAATGTGAAGCTCTGGAAAACTTCGTTTTGTGGGACCCCTACTCACATCAACAATTTGAGTCACCCCAAATCAGTGTCAACCCCATCTGAAGCCCAATCTCATGTGGTCCTGCCAAAGAAATTCCACACCAGTCAGTGGGAGTGATCAACTTGCCAGGTCAGCCTCTTGGGGTCCTGAGATGACCCCATAGGTAGCAGTCTTAGAGCTTCTAGAGGCATCTGATTGACCCTCACAGATGGGATAGAGGGTTGACTGAGGTCCATGTGGATCTCTGTCTTGGCAATGAAAGTCTTGTCTGGATGGCACTGTGGGCTTCACCTGCTCCTAGGCACTGGAAAGGGACTAGAAAATGTTGAGGAAAATGATCCAAAGGCCTGGGCTCCTTAAGACATGGGGTTAAGGGCAGAAGTCCTTGCTTGTCAGGTCTAATGGTGATAGTAAAAGTAGTCATTTCTCTTTTCTTTCAAGTGCTCTTCCCCTGGACTCACTTTGTCCCATATACTAGATACCCACAGTATTTAAGGCACTAATAAATAATGACCTTGGTAATGGAAGATTCCACTTCCCTACTTGGAGTCTGACATGCCATCATTAAATTTCCAAACAGCTCATCATTAATGACAGAAGTCTGAGCACATACTTCTTAAGTGTATCTTCCAAAGCTCCAAACACATTAAGGAAAAGAGATATGAGGTCTTGCTCCTATATTTAGATCAGGTTACTCTAATATTATATTTTTCTCTGTTGCTTAATTATTTGATTCCGTGGGCAATGAAGCTAATGAGCTAGATGGCTTTCTTCTTTAAACCAAGAGCCTTCAACCTAATTAAGATCACTTAGCTATTACCACCTGAACAGTACAAATTCCAGCCAAGTAGTAAAGATCATAGGCAGGAGTTAAAGCTGTTTGGGTAACTGAGGACTTTTGTCCCAGAGGACAAAAGTGGGGCACGGAAAAAAGTGTGGAGTCCAGGGCATTCCTTGTCCCAGACACAGAGACATAAGTCTGAGCTCTATGGGAAGAAGAAGCACTAACAAAACTGAAATGGAAAATTTCCTGAGACATTCAGTGACATGGGGCAGTTCAAGCAGTGTAGCTTTAGAGCACAGGAGTGAAATGCAGTATATATTCCTTTAAAGGACCATTCTCCTCTTTTGGTGGGGAATAGAGCATGGCTTTTTCACAGAGATGATCCAAGAGCTGCAATTCCATTTTGAGACCTGGCTGCTTTGGAGGCACTGGGAGATGGTACCCTCAGCACTGGGATCAGTGTCCTTATAGTGAACACTGGCAGAGACGACAGTGGTCGGTCTTCAAAGCATTTTGAGCACATCAGCCGTATATAAGTGGGTTCCAGAGCAGAAGAACACAGCAGGTACAACTGCTACTGTGGCCAAACAGACATCAAAACTTTTCTTTATACACTGAGTTGCTATGGGATTTAATGTAGATCAAACTTCTTCCTTCACTTCCCAGAAAAATATTTTTTAGAAAAATGGAAAGAACTTGGGATTTAGACATAGACCTGAATTCAAATCCTGGCCCTTTCGATTGTGAGTTATGCCTCTTTGAACAGGTCATTTGACCCTTTGGAGACTCAGAATTGGTCATTTGATCCTCAATGGAAATATTGACTTTGTAGAGGCAGCATGAAGATTAAATGCACCTTGTAAGTCTGCTACCACTTTTGTGTTACTAGTCACATGGTTATTCTTTTCTGAGGCCCTACAGTTATCACTGCGTTCTTCTACGGGTATATGTATCCTGGTTCTTAAAAAATGTGGGCTTCTTTGCTGGATCCTTCCCCTGGCTGCCAGCTATTGTGGTGAGTAATTATGTGCAAATGAGTGTTCTCCACCAAAAGTTGTAAGAGGCAGAAAACTCATTTCTTCAGTGCCCTTGAAAAGCACAAGACACTAATGCATGTCTGTGTGCCAGCAGTTTAGAAATGAAAATTTCCACATTCCTTGTGCCTGGTCTCATTAATTCTCCCCACCCCATTGGTGTTAAGGTTTTATAAATAAGCAAGACAGGATTGATTTGTTCCATTTCAGCAAACTGTAAAAGAAAACAGTCAAGAAATCACTCCCATCATCATTTCCGCTCCCCGCCCCCCATCACATTACTCTTTAAAACTGGGCAAAAGCCTGTATAGCCTTTCCCAATTAGGTGAAAGATGATTTCATTTCAGTAATCTTTAGGGAAGTTATTTCTGGTTTGTGCAAACATGCCAAAATAATGCAGCAGAGACCAGTTTGATTTCTCACTGGCTAAAGGGAGATTCAAGATGCAGGAAGACCTGACCACCAGTATTATTAGGATTTATGATGTTCAGTCAGACCTACATGATGTAGCCTAGAGGAATGGAAGGAACATTGAGGGGAGAATTGGAACACCCCTTAAAGATGTCTGGTACTGGGGTTTGCAAACCTTTTCAGTGAAACCCTGGAGATTCCAGGCAAGGGTTGCCTTTTGGATATATACAGGGAAAGGGGCAAGAATCTTCAGCCAGAGCAGACCTATTTTTGTGGATTCTACATATAGGCTTCCACATATGATCAGTTTCTCACCAGTATAATCTAAACACCCTTCTGTTGTTTGAATTCTCTCTACAGCTTCCCAGCTGTTCATCCTCTTGCCGATGCCTAAACAGCTCCAGTGACAGGGTTCCCAAGGCAGCCATCTTTAGACAGATGTTGTTCCCTAAATTCCCTCCTAGCTCTATTAATCTCTACCAGAGTATGAATGTAAACAGGAAAGACAATGGTGCGAAGACATAGACTGAGCTTTCATTAGTCTAACTTGACTCATCAATCCAAAACATCCTATGCAGTTACTTTTCTGTCTATAACAAATGAGGGTAAAAAAGAATCTCAAATTTAATTTGTTTTAATATATTTTTAAAACATGTGAAACTACACCCCCCTCTTTGACACAGGGTGTTGCTTTTTCTCTTCAATAGGGAAAACATTCACATCAGGATTGATTTAAATTTTTTCCCCTTTTAAATCATAAACAGTCCCGGTACAAGAAACAGTAGCTGTTATTGATTAAAAGTTCATTTGCCTTGCCTGGGCTGATGATTGATACTTGGAGGGCAGGAGGGGTGTTGGATTTTGGCTGGGAAATTGGAAGTGGGGCAATTTTGTCACATTACCTGTTCTTTAGAAGAGTGTTAGGGTTGGAGGAAATTTAGGTTTGGGGAGAGAGCTTTTTTTTCTCTGTAAATTTTGGTAGATGTTGGTCCAACATTTTGTTTTGTTTTGTTTCTTACTCTGCTGGTTTCACCAGCTTTTAAGTACTCATAGTGCACGTGAGCTGGTGAGAGGCCCTCTAAATGGGTTTTTAATGGTCTGTTGAATAAAGCAGCTACCAGTTCAGGAAATGCATGCATTTTATAGGTGCATATCTTCAAAGCTTCTATTTGTGAATGCTAGTTGAGAGGTACCTTTGTATATGTTCTTCACAGACCCAGTACAGCAATAAAGACTGCCTCTGGAAGCATTAAAAAACAAGAAATAAATTTCCTTGTCCCATTTATACTTCTAATTTCAAGAATAATAATTTTTGTGGGTAAAAGAAGTATCTTTCCTTTAGGAAAGTTATCTGAGCCCATTGGAAAATTATAATTTCACAAGAGTGTGGCAATCAGATTCATTGAATGCATTTGTCAGTGATATTTATAATCAAGGCATGGGATTTTAAAGAAAGTAAGAAGTGATTAGCAGTTACAACAGAATTCTTAGTCTTCAGTTTTCTAATTTTTATGTGTTGTGAACATTATCTCCCTTTTAGTTTTTAACTGTAGCAAACATCTACCATACACTAGAGATCCTTGAACTTGTCAGTTTGTACAACATCTGGAAATAATAGTGATCTTTGCACAACACCATTTAATATTGACATATTAAATTTAAAATAACAGAATATATAATATGACACCAAGTTTTATTAGATAGTAATAAAAGCAACAAGGAGCAGCACTGAACATTTGAGGAAAAAATGTGGTGGGAAACCTTGGAATTGAAAGATATTCCATTAAGTGTATTTTTCTGAAAAATTGGAAAGACTGCTATTATTCATATTTAATGGCACAATACCTTGGCTAAAATTGTGGAAGAATGGTGTTTTGTGGAAGCCTAGTCTTAGAACCAGTATCATAAATAAAGATGAATGGAGATTCTGAGTTTCTAGAGAGTTTGTGTATCATAAGTCAGAATTTTTCAGTTGATTTAAAGTCCTCAGGATGGTCTAAGCCTGAAAACAAAGGGAAAAAACAAAGAAGTGCTGATAAATTTGACGACCAAGAAATGTAAAATTTCAGTTTGTTGTATGAAATACCAGAAGGAAAATTAAAAGGCAAAAAACGAGCTGAAAAAAATATTTGCAACATATATCATAATGTATTACAATATTTAAAATAATAAATTTGTACAATTAAATAAGCAAACAACCAACACTAGGGTAGAAAATAATGGGCAAAAGAAAATGATAAGTAACTTACAAAATAAGAAATACATCTAGCCAATGTGCATAGCAAGATTATTCAACATTATTGCTAACCAAAGAAATGTATATTAAAATGATGAAATAACATTTATTTCCATCAATCTGTGGGTTTAGGGAGGTGGACACAGTTAAACACTACTATGTATGTTAGTATAGCTTTTGGAAAAATAATTTGGGAACATCCATCAAAAGACTTAAAATTTTTTATACACTTAATCTAACAAAAATTCTACTTCCAAACATATGTTGCTACCCTTCATTTTTTCCCTTACGTAAACTCTTTTGTATGGCAGCCTTTGTATCACTATTTAAAATGAAAAGTTGGAAACAGTCTCATTGTCTAATTCTAAAGGACAGGTTCAGTAAGTTATGACACAACACACGATATCATCCTACAAGGTCTTTAATTATTGTGTTATATATGTTTCCTTATGGACATCAATAGGTACTCATAATATCAAATGAAAAAAAGCAAGTTTCAAAGATGCA
Source organism: Orcinus orca (assembly GCF_937001465.1). NCBI lineage: Eukaryota > Metazoa > Chordata > Mammalia > Artiodactyla > Delphinidae > Orcinus > Orcinus orca. Next base: position 59,982,472 of record NC_064559.1, on the reverse strand, counting down.
TTATGTTATGATCTTATTTCTATTAAATTATATATGCAGAAAGAAGGGCTGGAAGTTCACATATCAAGGCGTCTATTATCGTTACATATATGTGGGTGGAATTATGTGTGTTCATTTTTTTTGTTTTCTATCCTATGCATATTTTTTCTGTAATGATTATGTGTGTCAGGTTGAGAGAAAAAAACCAAAATCTATTTTTAAGTTTCCATCCTGCAGAAGCTATCTGAGGAGACCAAATAACATATCTAGCCTAAGACATGTTATTACCTCCAACAATAATTTTTTTCCTCTAAAAATAATCTCTCTTACATATTCTTCCTCTTTAGAATGCTTTTCACCCATTTTATTCATGGGTCATCTCAGCTGGTGATGACTTTTGCATTTCTCCAAGGGATCATATAGTTTGTTTCTATGCAATAAGCTCTCCTAATCACCAGTAATGAAATCAAACCACTCTAAATTAAGATCTTTGGAAGGGAAAAGCCAAGTCAATGAATAGCTTTGTATGATTTAAATGAATCCCTGAAGAAATAAATCAGACTCTTGGCTTTCATCTTATTCCCAGCCTCTGGAATAAGAATGTTAAGTCAGCCAACTTAATGCTTAGGAAAACCAAAAAAGAAAATAAAATGTTTAGGAAAACCAGAAAAGAAAAGAAAACAAAACTTTCAATCCTAGTGTCCATAACACAATGATAAAGATACTCACTGATCGCACTTTTTGAGCGTCTATGTAAAGGAGGTTAGTGTGACCTAAATATGTTTAAAATGAACAACAGGAACAAACTTGGAGGGAACAACGCAGAAATAACATGTAGATTTTGGAATTGGCAAGACCTTAGGGGTTCACAGCTCAGTCCTGCATCTTACAAACTGAGAATGTAGAGAAGGCACTTAATCCTTCTGAGGGGAGATTATACCAAAGTAAAGGTGTTATAAATACTAAAATCACATTAAATATATCGTGCACCAGACAATTAATAAATATCAGCTTTCTTTATTCCTGGGAGAATAAAGAGTTAGAAGGCAGAGGAGGAGAAAGCAGGAATTCTCCTCACCTCCAACCCCCATGTTCAGAATTTTAGGCACAGCCTTAGCAGTATGGTGGGGGCAACATACATGTGTTTGGAGGGAGGAAAACAGATAACGACTGGAAGGAAAGAGTATTTTAAAATAATTTTAACATCCATCTGAGAATAAGAACAAAGAAAAATCCATGGTCATAAAGAGCAGCAGCAACGAAGGTACCGTAAAGGCCAAGGAAGCTTTGGGCCTGGAACACATAGATCATTATTTTTGAGAATCAGCTGTTTCTGTCCCTGCCCTGCCTCCTCCTGGATCATTGTGAGGGAATTAGCTATGCCACTTAATAGTTTTGCTGTTGTCAAATGAGAAAAAAATACCTTCTTCTTTTTACCTGGTAGAATGCTACAACAAAATATGATTTTAAAAAATGCTTTGAAATGGTTCTGAAGAACCTAGGGGCAGTTCAGGAATAAAGACGCAGACGTAGAGAATGGACTTGAAGACACAGGGAGGGGGAAGGGTAAGCTGGGACAAAGTGAGAGAGTGTCATGGACTTACATATACTACCAAATGTAAAATAGATAGCTAGTGGGAAGCAGCCGCATAGCACAGGGAGATCAGCTCCGTGCTTTGTGACTGCCTGGAGGGGTGGGATAGGGAAGGTGGGAGGGAGGGAGATGCAAGAGGGAGGAGATATGGGGATATATGTATATGTATAACTGATTCACTTTGTTATACAGCAGAAACTAACACACCATTGTAAAGCAATTATACTCCAATAAAGATGTTAAAAAAATAAAATAAAATAAAAATGCTTTGAGCTCTAGAGAAGATAACCCTTACACCCAAAGTATTGGAGTTGTCATTTGCAGTGTAGTTGAAGGTATGAGCTTCATCTTGGAACTCTGAAGCTAGAAAATTCCATCTCACTTCCAGTTTAAATGGTTTGGAGGAGATTTGAAATTTTAGGAACTCTTGAGGTGTGGTGAATGGGAAGGAAGTCTGATTTTAAAAACAAAAAAAAAAGTTTGTGAAGTGCCTGGTGGGGAATGGGACTGGCGGTCAGGAAAATGGGAACGGACGTGTGGTATGTACCTCGTACTGAATGTGGTTTGAGAGAGTTGGTGTGAATTAGGAAGATCACGAATGTGAAATACATCTACCACAAGGTCTGGTATTGTGGGTTTGAGTTTGAAGTACTGAAGTGTTTCTTTAGGATCAAAGCTTTGGCAGGAGGAGATGGGCATGGGGACAGTTTCCAATCTGGCCAGAAGCAAAAACTCCACATTCTCCTCAGGAGACATGTAGTCTGAGAAAATGCTTTTGGTTGCTCGGAGTGTACATGTTCACATTTATTTTGCAGTACTTTTTGAGATTTCTTAAGCAAAAATGCCTCTACTCCAAAACAGGGCAATCGTGATAGCTGTTCATTCTCTGTCTCATTATCTCTGTCTCTGTCCTTGTCTGTCTGTCTCTTAAACACACACACACATACACACACACACACACACACACACACACACACACACGCACATTAACCCGCATTTACTCAATGCCTTGTTGCTGCTACCTTTGGGGGCACACAGTGAATTGGAAAGAATCCTTCTGAGGTCCATTGGGAAGTCCCTGCCTGAACTCTCTGGAGGAAAGAAAGAGACATTCCCCAGTGAATCTTGGCATCATTCTTCTACCATAAGTATGGTTAGTTTATTTTGAAGTCAAAATGGCAAGTGAAGCATGAAGGGTGCTTCCAGTATTTAGAGAAGGAGGAGGGGACCTGAACAGACACAGGACACTCTGAGCCAAGAGCTTCACTGTATCTCAGGGCAAAGATAGTGCTGCCACTCAGCTGCATTGCTGGCGGAACAACCAATTGGGAAGGACAGTCCTGAGCATTCGGGCCAGATGTTCATGGCATCTTGCACCATCCCAGGAAATTAATTTCGGGATAAAGGCAAAGCAGATGACTGGCAAAGGCTCTTGTGATGGATATTGAAAACGTCAGGGAACAAAAGACATAGGAAATAAGAGTTCCCTCTGGATGCAGCTCTCCCAAGGGTAAGGCAACATCACATTCCCCGCCACAAACCTACCATTCAGCCCGAGAGGGTGAAATCCAGAAGGGAATTTGGTCCCATTTCCTCTATATGTCCTGAAGTGGAAGTGGGGAGGGATTACTCCCCATTCCCAAGATCCCAGCCTACCTTTTCTCCCTCCAAAAGGAGGACTTTAGGTGGCGCAAAGTCTCTTTCCCTAACAAACGCAACAGATGGCCAAATTCCTTGAGGCAGAGATTAAAGGTGATTTATATTTGTATTCTTACTTCCCAGTGAGACTCCCATATAGTAGGTGCTTGATAAGCATTTGTTGGTTGAATGCACAAACTGCGTAAATTGCGTGTGTGTTTGGGTGGTTCGGATGGGGTGGGGATTTTAGAGCACCTCCTCTGGGTCACGGTGTCAAGCATGGGACTATACTCTTTCTATGAGCTATCTCACTCAACTCCTTCCACCAGTCCTACAAGGGAGGTCACCAGAACTTCTCGAAAACTGGAGGCACGTGGAGATTAATTTGAGTAACTGGGAGTTGGTATTCGAATCGAGATCTGTCCACCCCAAAGCATGTACTCACCAGGATGATGGAGACTCGCTGATTGTAGTCTCTCAGTCAATGATCGAGGCAGTGCCACACTTAAGAGGTGTGAAGCTGGGCAATCCCTTTATTATATCATTTTAGGGAAGAAGCTCCAAAACTCAAATTGTTTCCTCCTGCTAGCTGATAGACCAAGTCCATTCTGAGTTCCTTTCTGAAGGAACCTCTGGGACTGAGAATCAGAGTAATGTAAAGATTACTGAAATTGACTCTTTGGATGTATTTCCAGCATTTCCTGTAACTGGATATGAGGCTCTGTGAATCAGGTTGCCTTTCTGAGCTTCAGTTCGTTCCACTGTCAAACAGGAATGTGTAACATTGCTTCTGCTTTCACCACAGAGAATGATCTTGACCCAATGATTAAATTAGATGAACTTCATGAAAGAATTTGAAATCTGCTAGATTGTTAAGGTCACACACTGTCTTTTATCTTTACAAGCCCCCAAACATCTGGGAAAGTGCGCAATAAATTTGTGAAATAGGGGAAGTTGTGTAACTCCATATTTAATACAAGATTTCCATTTTTCTAGGTTCAGTTTAGACAACTGTTCCCACAATCAGTGGTCTCTCCCTTTCCAGTGGCCCGGGGAGGTGAGTGGTAATTTAGAAGGCATGGGTTTCCTGGTATAACTAAGGAGAGGTTTGAGATGTGTGCCTTTGAGATGTATGGAGGGATCCAACTTCAGGAAAACACCTAGAACCCAAGGCTGACATGGAAGTAGCAGGACTGCTCACCTTCAAGGGCACAAATGTGCTGGACAATGAACATATCGACGATGATCAATGTTGAGCAATGACACAAAGGTACTCTGAATGTTCTGGATTGCTTAAGGTTCTCATAGTTCTTGAATGATACAGAGAGATGGGAGTTTCATTTCTTGCTACCCCCTACTAACATTGCAAATCCCTGGATTTTAATTTTCCACCATCCTGATTGGAACAGATTAAATTGGCTTTAGAGGAACAAATGTATGTGCCATTTATTGCATGCTGGTATTGTGAAGTAAACTTCATACTTGTTAGAAAAGCAATATATAACTTATTTTTTATTTTTATTTATTTATTTTTTTAACATCTTTATTGGAGTATAATTGCTCTACAATGGTGTATTAGTTTCTGCTTTATAACAAAGTGAATCAGCCATACATATACATACATCCCCATATCTCCTCCCTCTTGCATCTCCCTCGCACCCTCCCTATCCCACCCTTCTAGGTTGACAAAAAGCACCGAGCTGATCTCCCTGTGCTGTGCGACTGCTTCCCACTAGCTATTTATTTTACATTTGGTAGTGTACATATGTCCATGCCACTCTCTCACTTCGTCCCAGCTTACCCTTCCCCCTCCCCATGTCCTCAAGTCCATTCTCTACGTCTGCGTCTTTATTCCTGTCCTGTCCCTAGGTTCTTCAGAACCTTTTTTTTTTTTTTTTTTAGAGTCCATATGTATGGGTGAGCATACGGTATTTGTTTTTCTCTTTCTGACTTACTTCACTCTGTGTAACAGACTCTAGGTCCATCCACCTCACTACAAATAACTCAATTTCATTTCTTTTTATGGCTGAGTAATATTCCATTGTATATATGTGCCACATCTTCTTTATCCATTCATCTGTTGATGGACACTTAGGTTACTTCCATGTCCTGGCTGTTGTAAATAGAGCTGCAATGAACATTGTGGTACATGTGGTACATGACTCTTTTTGAATTATGGTTTTCTCAGGGAATGTGCCCAGTAGCGGGTCAAATGGTAGTTCTATTTTTAGTTTTTTAAGGAACCTCCATACCGTTCTCCATAATAGCTGTATCAATTTACATTCCCACCAACAATGGAAGAGGGTGCCCTTTTCTCCACACACTCTTTAACATTTAATTTTTGTAGATTTTTTGATCATGGCCATTGTGACTGGTGTGTGGTGATAGCTCATTGTAGTTTTGATTTGCATTTCTCTGATGATTAGTGATGTTGAGCATTCTTTCATGTGTTTGTTGGCTATCTGTATATCATCTTTGGAGAAATGTCTATTTAGGTCTTCTGCCCATTTTTGGATGGGGCTGTTTGTTTTTATGATATTGAGCTGCATGAGCTGCTTGTAAATTTTGGAGATTAATCCTTTGTCAGTTGCTTTGTTTGCAAATGCTTTCTCCCATTCTGAGGGTTGTCTTTTCGTCTTGTTTATGGTTTCCTTTGTTGTGCAAAAGCTTTTAAGTTTCATTAGGTCCCATTTGTTTATATTTGTTTTTATTTCCATTTCTCTAGGAGGTGGGTCAAAGGGATCTTGCTGTGATTTATGTCATACAGTGTTCTGCTAATGTTTTCCTCTAAGAGTTTTCTAGTATCTGGCCTTACATTTAGGTCTTGAATCCATTTTGAGTTTATTTTTGTGTATGGTGTTAGAGTGTTCTAATTTCATTCTTTTACATGTAGCTGTCCAGTTTTCCCAGCACCACTTATTGAAGAGGCTGTCTTTTCTCCATTGTATATTCTTGCCTCATTTATCAAAGATAAGCTGATCATACATGCGTGGGGTTATCTCTGGGCTTTCTATCCTGTTCCATTGATCTATATTTCTGTTTTTGTGCCAGTACCATACTGTCTTGATTACTGTAGCTTTGTAGTATAGTCTGAAGTCTGGGAGCCTGATTTCTCTAGCTCCATTTTTCTTTATCAAGATTGTAGAAAAGCAATATATAACTTTTGACCTAGGAAAAGTTTATATAGCTCACATGAAATGTGTGTAAGTGATTTAGCAGCACATGAAGAAGCTTCCTAATTAATAAATGTGGCTATATGAAGCCCTTTGGGAAGCTCTGGTAGTAACCACTCCCAATATATCACTCAGGAACTTCTTTAATTCTATTTATATTCACATTATTGTTTACTCTTTACCAAGTGCTTTATGCATATTAATTAACCTGAGCCACACAATAATCCTACCAGGTGGATGACAGTATTACCATTTGACAGATCGTGGTACATAAGTAACAAAGACGAGATAAGAATCCAGCACTTTTGACTCCACAAACTTCTGTCTTTTAAAAGCTGTGTGTGTTCCCACAGACTAGCAGTTACTGATTCTGAATGCAAAGTCCATATGACAGGTGTCTTGGCAAACAGGAAATGGATCACAGAGCTTTCTAATAAGTGTGTAATTTTAAAAGGCAGATCAAGAAGACATGATTACAGGATGGGGAACAGATAGCTGTCATCTCCTGTTAACCACAGCACACAGTGAGGAGAATGCAGAGTCCACTTGGGTGTTGGAAAACAAAAATTTCCTTGTATGTCCAGCACTTAACACTCTCCTCTCCTGCTTAGGGGAAACAAGCACATCACAATAATTGAACAAGCACACTTGAAGTTCTGCTTATCAGCTTCTTTTAAAGAAGTTATAGAGAGAGAAGAAGAAAGAAAAATAATTAGAATAAACAAAACCCAACACTTTGCTTTTTGTTCTCACTGTGTCATCATAGCTGAATCACCAAGTTGCATGCAGATATTAACTCTGAAAGATGCATGGAGATGTGAAGGGAAATATTTATGATTCTGACAGTTGGTGATACACAACAGCTGGGGTCATGGATTCCACAGCTTTTGTGGGTATATTGTCAAAATGTTTTGTTCGAGGAGAATATAAAATTAACAACTCTCCCTTCAGGACTTGCCTACTCTAAAATACTTTCCAGTAAAATGAAGTAACACATCCATGAAGCCATAAGATTTTCAGTCGGTAGAACTTTGTTTCTCCCATCCGTTCTGCACGCTTTTCTTCTTCTCTCCTTGATTGTTGCCAAAGCATCAGAACCACTCCCCACTTCAGTTCCGAAACTGAGTATGCAGACATACTCAGCCTCGTTTAGATCAGCCCCCACTGGGCTTAGGTATTTTGATTCCAACCACAGATTAACTGACCTCTCATCCTCCCATTTTCCTTCCAGGGATGCCTGTGGTTGAAGCCAAATACTATGCATCTCTAACCACTTAAAACAGAGCTACTGATTAAGACACAGACGGCTATAACAATTGGAGGCAAAGCTCCTGTTCTGAGAGTGACCAGTGCCCTGCGCCCTGACAAACAGCCAGTCCAAACACACTGGAGACTAAATGGAGCTTTGGTGGAAGGGTGGTTAACTGTGTGTTGGTTCCCATGGACAAAGTCCATGTTTCCATGTGTCATTTCCAGAATATCCAAGAGGAATTATGGGAGAGGCCAGATGAAAGGCTTGGTATGAGTGATAAATAGGGGTGAGAGAAGCAAAGAGTGGTTGGGTTAGATGAACTTGTCAGAAGGTTACTTGTGGACATTAAAGCTGGGCGTTGTGCCCTACATGGCTTGAATATGGGCCATCCTTGCTTGGATCCCTGAAGCAATATCTTCATAGGCCCCATATTAGGATCCAATTACCCATGACAGAGCTTTATTTGATCCATTTTGGTTTCTGCTTTTCTACTGATATTTATTGAGCACCTTCTATATGCCAGGCCATACGTGCCAGAAATAAGTAACAAACGAGACAGACAAAGTCTCTGCCTTCAACATAGTTTGAGTCCAGTTGGTGGAAACAGAAAAGTGACCAATAAACAAGGTTACTTTGGGACATAAATAGTGTTATAAACAAAAATAAAAGAATTAAACAGGGAGAGATGCTAGAGAGTGACTGGGATGCAGGAAATCCCCTTTAAATTGGATGTTCAGGAGAGGCCCTCCCATAGTGCAAAGTGGAGGAAATTTTGGCTAAGAGTTTAAAGATGAGACAGAGGCAGCCACAGGAAGATTTGGGGGAGAAGAGGGAGGATCACAGAGAGCATTTGGAGGGAGAAGGAGCATTACCTGAGACAGTTGTAAGGCAGGACCTTAGGACCTGCATGTTTTAAAGGAGGCCATGTGGCTGGAGCATTGAGAAGAGGGTAGAGAGAAGACCAGGGGTGGTTGGGAAAGCCATCAGAAGCCACGTTATGTAGGACAATAGGCCATGGTGAAGAGTTAAAATTTTATTCTAGATGCAATAAGAAGATTTTGAACAGTATGGCTACAAAAGACTCGTTCTACTTTCTTTACTTCAACTCAGTAGTCCATTCCCCTAAGTTTGCATTTGGCAGTTGGACAGCTACGTTAAGGACATCCACTCCCAATCTTTGGCCAACACTGAATTGAACTCTAAGTATATAGAATTGAACTAAAAGTGTATAGGATTGCAAATCATTCACTAATGACTCTTTATATTAAGCTTTTTATGGCAGGAATCAGTTCTCTCATTTGGCATATCCAACCTAATAACTCCTCATAATTTACCATCCTACTTTGGCAGAAAATAGACATTGATTTAAGTGAATGATTTCTGAAGGTAGATTTTTACCTTTGTTGGCTATCCATGATGGGAAGACCATGAAGGATGTCTTGATGAGAAAGGGGCAGGTGATCTCTCTCCTGGTCTGCAGTTAAATCCAAATAAACACTTTTATGTAAAAGAAACAAATTGAGATTACAACCCAAACTTTCCCGTATTAATGAACAACTTTGTGGTATGTAAGGCAATGGACCTGCAGCTGAATACTGAGTAAAATCAGAGACTCAAGACTGGAACTTGTTTTCCCCAAAACATACATTGAACAGTTTCCGGTACACAATTTCACCAGAGTATCAGTAATCTGACATTTCCTAGGCATCTGGGTTCATGAATACTCAGATAGATAGAGTGCTGAATACTTTATTGAATGATGACATCTGGCACTCCTAGATTAAGTGATGCTTTCAGTCCTAGCAGAAATAAAATAAGTTACTTCTAAGAATACTGGCATTTATACAGGATTCACTTATTAATGAAAAAATTCAATCTGAGGCCAAGTTTTTTCTAGGTTATAACCTTGTGCAAGACGTTGTGTTAAAGTCTAGAGAAATATGAAGTTTCATATTTACAACATTATACCTGACATTTACCAGTTTTTTAGAGACGTTTTCTTTGTTTTTAAGCCCCAGGTGCTATTCAAATATTAAGTCTGCTTTTGTCTCTGAGAAACTGGATGATCTCATTTGATAAGCTGCAAAAAGCATACTTTAAAAAAAAATCTGTAACTCTAGGATCTAAGTGTTAAATTGACCCTAAGGAAATTTCTGGAAATGTACAGGACCACAGTGAACCAATTACATCCTAGCTCAGGACTGTTTGGCCAAGGACCCTTAGGGGTTATTAATGTGTGTGAAAATCTTGTACACTTCTTACCTTTCCATTTCTAAGGCACAAAAATTACAAGTGTAGATTGTAGGTAAAGCATATTTACATTTCCTAAGCCCTTGTTTTTCAGTCCAAACTATGCATTAATGACAGGTTGTTGATGCCATAAGGAATCCTCAGACTTTGACATTCCATGCTTTAAAGTGTAGGTTATTGTATATTTCCCTGATATTCGGGCCTTACTGCTCCTTTAAGAATACAAATTCTCTGCACTGATGCTTCATTTCTTCACTGGCAACCCTCACCTTCATCCTGAATACATGAGCCACATCAGTTCAGGTCTTAATGATCATGGTACCTACTATACATAAGTCTTTTCTCTAAAAATATCAAATTGTCCAGAACTGATAGCTTTCATGGAAAGTTCATTACTTTGTTACTTCTGGCAGGCACATGTGTTTTTCTTTGGCTGGCCAGGCTAGTGGTGTTTCCAGCAGCATGGATAACTGGAGATCCTGCATAGTTCCTTCTCTTAGGCCTGTCAAAGTCTTGTCTGACACAGGTAAACTGGACATGACTATATAAACATACCAGGCTTTCAGTGCTGCCTTGAAATGGTCACACCCTGCCAGAAAGTCTCCCTAGCATGTCAATGGCTGGTTAGAGCCTTCTAGGCCCAGCACAGTGCTTCCCCACAAGATAAGATTTCTGCAAGCAGAACTTTGTCTTCAAGGTTTACGTTTTGCTTAAAACTTAAGCTCCAAAGGTTTCAGGTCAAATTCCATTGCCATTTATTTCCCCTCTCCATTTAGGATTGGACAATCCCCCAGGGTTCCTTTGTGGAACCCTGGGTCCACTACTTTCCTGTTTTGTTTCTGCCCCTTTCGCTTCTCAGCCATAAGTGTGTTTATATTGATCCATATTACTGGCTTTTTCTTCCAGAACATTTTTGAATAAAATTGTAAATAGGGGTCCAAGCTGCTTTTTCATTTCACATTCCATAGTATGCGTGAGAGGGAGAGGGACTACCCTACTGCCAGAACACCCTCCATACTCTTGCGTGGAACTGCCCTCAGAGGAGCACTCATTTTCTTTGCACATTCTGCTGAAGCTGATTGACAAAGCATGGGAAATTCAGAAATCTGCCCTGTAAAATGCTCCTGTAGTATGTGTTGCAAACACTTCTAATTTCTAACATGTTAAGTAACCAGTTTAAAATGTGCTTTTGGGGCTTCTCTGGTGGCGCCGTGGTTGAGAGTCCGCCTGCCGATGCAGGGGACACGGGTTCGTGCTCCAGTCTGGGAGGATCCCACATGCCGCAGAGCGGCTGGGCCCGTGAGCCATGGCCGCTGAGCCTGCGCGTCCGGAGCCTGTGCTCCGCAACGGAAGAGGCCACAACAGTGAGAGACCCGCTTACCGCAAAAAAAAAAAAAAAGCCTTTTTTTCCTCTAGACTAAAACCCTCTTAAAGTAATGGTGACCACAGTTTTCACTCAGCACTGTGCCTCTTGCACTTAGTAGACTCTCAATGAGTATTTGATGAGCTGACTATAAAACCATCTTCATAAACTTGTTAGATTTAATTTGGCCTTTTAACGTACCCTGATGAATTGATGGTCCTTCTCCTTAAAGTTCTATTTTAGGGTAGTACTCTTTGAATTTTTCAAGCGTGAAACTTTTAAAAATAGGAGGTTGAAGAATTCCATCCACAGCCAAAGTGGCTGAGGTATTTTCAGTCCAAGGTAAAAATCTATATTGCCTCATCTGTAGCCTAAGGATAGATTTATGCTTGACTCTTTAGGATAAATTTGTCTTCCAAAAGCTCACCTAGGTTAACGGAGAAAGCTTCCATCTATCCTCACTAAAAATAAAGCCTTTGGGCTTAATGGAACACAAGATGTCTCCCTTGCACGAGATATAATGCAGCTGGGATAGAATTCTCTGACGGGTTTTTACCGAAAAATGCCCTTGTCTCTTTCTCATTCCCTAAAGCACTGGGTGTCTGCCAATATATTCAGAATGTGTAGGCATCTGGTAAAGCTCCGGTTTGATTGCCTTGGTCAGGTTGGATAGAAGTAGACCCAGGCATTGCTCTTCTAAGCACGGGTTCACTATTACTACCTTGAAGTTTATCCACTCTGTAAGTTCAATCACCTTAAAAATTACCCTCTAGTTTTCCATCGCTCACATTACCTTAGCTAGTCAGTTTCTTAGCTACTTGGATTTTGTGTGGAATATTTACTAAATTAAATCACACCAGTGGGCCCTGGGATCCATGAACTGTAAATATATTTATAGTTAATCATCTGACTAAATTCCTTCCTGAGAGGAAAACAAAATAGTCAAAAGCCTATCTTCTTGTTTCCAGATTGCAAAAAGGCAGAACTTGCCAGCATTCCATGATTTTCATTTAATAGGGCTCTGTCTGGCCTTGAAAGGGATGAAGAGCTTTAGAGAAAAGTGTTAGTCCCTGGTTATTCAAAAGTGAAGGGTGACTTCAGTAAATTTTGGGGGTTTTGTCAAGACTAAGCATAAACAGAGGTAATTGTGGAGTTAATCAGATTTCAAATCATACAGAATTTTTTTTTTTTTTTTTTTTTTTTTTTTTGTGGTATGCGGGCCTCTCACTGTCGTGGCCTCTCCCATTGCGGAGCACAGGCTCCGGACGCGCAGGCTCAGCGGCCATGGCTCACGGGCCTAGCCGCTCCGCGGCATGTGGGATCCTCCCGGACCGGGGCACGAACCCGTGTCCCCTGCATTGGCAGGCGGACTCCCAACCACTGCGCCACCAGGGAAGCCCCATACAGAATTTTTAAGTCGATGTTTGTACATACCATGACAATGCTTTGTTAATAAGAGGTTCTTGATCATATCATTTGTTAGTGGAAGTTTCTTCATGGATAAATGGACTGCCCTGTCAGAAAAAGATTTATTTGAACCAGTTTGTTTTTTCACAATAATAGAAAGTTTTAATGTTTTGATATCTTTTATTTGTGGACAACTTTCAAACACTTAAAATGGTCTGTAAACATGTCTAACACTACACCTTTCAACTTAAAAACTCAAAAAATATCTGAGAACTTACTAATGGTAAAAAAGCCCAAGTGAGGGTTTTAAAATAGGTAAATGAGGCATAGAATTATAAAATTGTACAAATATTTTACAAGCAGATCTATCATTACCTAAATACCATGCATCTACAAATGCTTCTTTTTTTAACCAGTTTTAATTGAATTATAATTAATTTACAATGTTGTATTAGTTTCAGGTGCACAGCAAAGTGATTCAGATATTATATATATTATATATATAATATATATATTATTTTACATTACAGACTATTACAAGATACTGAATATAGTTTCCTGTGCTATATAGTAGGTCCTTGTTTATTTTATATATAGTAGGGTGTATATGTTAATCCCAAACTCCTAATTTGTTCCTCCCCTCCCCTGCTAACCCCTTTTTGTAACCATAATTTTGTTTTCTATGTCTGTGAGTCTATTTCTGTTCTGTAAATAAGTTCATTTGTATCATATTTTTTTTAGATTCTACACATAAGTGATATCATATGATATTTGTCTTTGTCTGACTTAATTCACTTAATATGATAATCTCTAGGCCCATCTATGTTGATGCAAATGGCATTATTTTATTCTTTTTTATGACTGAGTAATATTTTGTTGTATATGTGTACCACATTTTCATTATCCATTCATCTGTCGATGGACACCTACATTGTTTCCATGTCCTGGCTATTGTAAATAGTGCTGATATGAACATCAGGGTGCATGTATCTTTTCGAATTAGAGTTTTCTCCAGATATATGCCCAGGAGTGGGGTTGCTGGATCATATGGTGACTCTGTTTCTGATTTTTAAGAAGTCTCCAGACTGTTCTCCATAGTGGCTGAATCAATTTACATTCCCACCAACAGTGTAGGAGGGTTTCTTTTTCTCCACACCCTCTCCAGCCTGTATTATTTGTAAATATTTTAATGATGGTCATTCTGACTGGTGTGAGGTGATACCTCACTGTAGTTTTGATTTGCATTTCTCTAGTAATTAGTGTTATGAGCATCTTTTCATGTGCCTTTTGGCCATCTGTATGTCTTCTTTGGAGAAAGGTCTATTTAGGTCTTCTGCTTTTAGATTGGGCTGTTTGTTTTTTTGATATTAAGCTGTATAAGCTGTTTGATATTTGGAAGCTCCTGAAAGCTTTTGAAAAAAAATAGGACAAGCTTTATGCTGTGGAACACAAGAGACAAAGTGGGTGATGGTGGTACAGGATGCCAGGTGGAGGTCTGAAAGGTGTATGAGTCTCAGAACTTTCTTTAAACAGAGGCTTTCAGAACAACGGAAACTTATACAGCTTCCTATATCGTCAATGGCTCCCAGTGAATTCTCACTTTCACAATTGCCTAATACTGATCACGCAGAGGTTGAGAGATGATATAATAGAAGTGATATAATAGAAGGACAAAGGTATCTATCACTTAGCAGTATGTTACATTCTGTCTTTTTAAAATTGCATGGTGTGTTATTCCTGTGGTCTCATTAATTAAAATATGTAGCTTGTGGGGAGGGATGACATACAATACACTTTTTTTTTTTGCGGTGCGTGGGCCTCTCACCGCTGTGGCCTCTCCCGCTGCCGAGCAACAGGCTCCTGACGCGCAGGCCCAGCGGCCATGGCCCACGGGCGCAGCCGCTCCGCAGCATGCGGGACCCTCCCGGACCAGGGCACGAACCCGCGCCCCCTGCATCGGCAGGCGGACTCCCAACCACTGCGCCACCAGGGAAGCCCCATATAATACACTTTTAAAAGCAAAAAAGTGAAATATATTATCTCATGTAACAAGATGCTGAAGCAAGGGATTTGAATTCTATCAGTCTGTCTCCCCTCCACCTTTTATTCTCTCCTTCTCTCTCTTTGTTTCTTTCTCTGCATGCTGGTCCCATTCTTTTGGGCAAACTATAAGCATGGCTGCTGCTGCAGCCCTCAGGCTCATATCTCAGCTTTGGCACCAGAACAGAACAGAATCAAATAGTAATGTTTGTATTTGTATGAAAAATGTAACACCATGCTCAATTGTCCCCCTAAGAGTGATTTTATCTTGAAAGGCTTTCGTCCATAGATGAAATGTCAAATGGAAATCTTGAGTATTTTAAAATATATAAGAGATTTTCTCAGGTAACATTCAAATAAAATATGAATTTAAGGAATAATATAGTAATGAGGCAAATGAAAATCTCATATACCTCAGGTGGGAATGTAAGGTGGCATAACCACTTTGGATAACAGATTTGCAGTTTCCTAAAAAGTTAAACAAACATGTACCATATAATCCAACTTTTCCATTCTTGGGAATTTATCCAAGAGAAATGAAAGCATGTATCCATAGAAGTAGATGTACACCAATACTCATAGAAATGTTATATATAATAGCTATAAAGTGGGAACCACTACAACTGGTGACAACCTGAAAGTCCATCAACATGTGAATGGATAAACAAATTGTGGTATATCCATAAAATGGAATACTACTAAGCAATAAAAAGAATAAACTGTTGAAACATAATATAACATAGATGAATCTCAAAATAATTATACTCAGTGAAGGAAGTCAGATAGAAAAGAATACATATTATATGATTCTACTTATTTAAAGGTATAAAAAGCAAACTAATCTACAGTAACTGAAAGCAGATCAATGTTGCCAGGAGGAACCAGAGCGAAGTGAGGAAGAATAAGAGGGAGATTACCAAGAGATTGTTTATAATAATAAATTACTTGGTACCACGGAAATACTTGGTAGTGTTTGATACGTTCATTGTCTTGACTGTAATGATGGCTTCAGAAAATATTTCAAATGATATCTTTTAAATATATACATTTTAATGTAGGTCAATTTAACCAAATAAAACTGTTAAAATTTTTGTGGAATTCAACTAAATTAATGCTTAAGGAAGAAATTATAGTAATAAATATTTACATTAGAAACGAAGAAAGGTCTCAAATCAATAGTCAATGCTTCCATCATAAGAAACTAGAAACAAGCCTGGAATACTTAAGGATAAATTTAACAAAACATGTGTAAGACCTGTACATTGGAAACTACAACATGTGAAGATAAGGTTAAAAGAACCCAAATAAATGGAGAGATATACCATTTTCATGGATCATAGGACTCAATATTAAGTTGTCAATTCTTCCCCAATTGATCTATTGATTCAAATGCAAACCCAGTTAAAATAGGTTTTTTTGTTTTGTTTTGTGGTACACGGGTCTCTCACTGCTGTGGCCTCTCCCGTTGCGGAGCACAGGCTCCGGACGCGCAGGCTCAGTGGCCATGGCTCACGGGCCCAGCCGCTCTTCAGCATGTGGGATCTTCCCGGACCGGGGCACGAACCCGTGTCCCCTGCATCGGCAGGAGGACTCTCAACAACTGCGCCACCAGGGAAGCCCCAAAATAGTTTTCTTTTTGTAGAAATTGAAAAGTGAGTTCTAAAATTTGTATGGAAATTCAAAGGACCTAAAATAGTCACCCTGAAAAAGTTGAAAGTGAAAAATCAAGTTTTAGGACTTATACTACCTGTTTTTAAGCCTGTAGAGTTACAGCAATCAAGACAGTATGATAGTATGGTGTTGGCAAAAGGATAGATGTATAGATCAATGGGATAGATTTGAGAGTCCAGAAATAAACAATCACATATTTGCTCAATGTTTTATGACAAAGGTGCCAAGGTATTTCAATGGAGAAAGGATATTTTTATCAACAAATAATGCTGGAAAAATAAGATACAATTAAAAAGATAAATCTTGACTCTTACTTTCACCATACAGAAAAATTAACTCAAAATAGATTGTAGACTTAAGTTTAAGTGCTAAAACTAAAACCCCTCTGGAAGAACATATGAGAAAATCTTTGTGAACTTCAGCTAAACAAAGATATTCTAGATTGAACCAAAAAAATCTGCAAATGAGAAAAAATAATTGATACATTGGATTCCAACAAAATTTAAAGGCTTAGCTCATTAAAAAAACAGTATAAGAAAATGAAAAGGCAAACGACAGACTAGGTGAGAATATTGCCAAAAGATGTATCTGACAAGAATCTATATAAATTACACAAAGAACCTCTACATCTCAATAATGAAAAGACAACATCAAAAAAAAGGCAAAATGTGGGCTTCCCTGGTGGCGCAGTGGTTGAGAGTCCGCCTGCCGATACAGGGGATGCGGGTTCGTGCCCCGGTCTGGGAGCATCCCACATGCCGCGGAGCGGCTGGGCCCGTGAGCCATGGCCGCTGAGCCTGCGCGTCCGGAGCCTGTGCTCCGCAACGGGAAAGACCACAATAGTGAGAGGCCCGTGTACCGCAAAAAAAAACCAGGCAAAATGTTTTTATAGACGTGTAACCAAAGTAGATATATACATGATAAATAAGCACAGAAAAAGATGCTCACAGTGATTAGTCATTAGGTTAATGAAAATAAAGCCACAATAAGTTAGCAATACATATATACATGCACACACATATACATACATAGAATGGCAAAAAAATTTTAAACCAGCCATACCAAATGTTAGCAAGGATATGGTAAGTGGAGCTCATATACAATGCAGGTGGGGATGCAAAATTGTACAATCACTTTTATATGATTAACCATACAAGTAAAGTATGTAGTGAAATATATATACTTACTAGATATCCCACCAATTCTACTCTTTTCCTTTAGTCAAGAGAAATAAAAACATAAATTCAACCAAAGATTTGTACTCAAATGTTTATAGCTGATTCATTTATACTAGCCCCAAACTGGAAACAACCCAGTTTCCATCAACTAGAAATATTTTTAATCAGACCTAATTTTGAAAAACAAACAAACATGTTCCAACCTGATTGGAAAGCCTAAAATCACAAGTTTTTCTGAGTTTATAGTTGTAGCCAAATGTCATAATTATCAATTAAAAGGTTTTAGTTTTTACTAAAATTTAGAAGACACTCCTCTAGGGCCCATTAGTACCACTCTCAGAAAGGGGAGGATAATGCGGCTGCCACCTTGGGTTTTACTCTCCTCAGCAACTACCATACACATAGCGTAATGCTAAAAGCAATTTTAAGAAGAGCTTCAAAACAAATACAATCTCCATTTAGTTTTTATAACCAGGCCTTCCTGTGTTTCTCTCCACATGTCTTGATAGAAGAGAATCTTTTCAAGTGGACAGTCACTCCCTGGGCTCTGCAGAGAAACCCCAGCGGATTTGACAAGGTTGAGTCATCAGTACCCCATGTCCTTGTTTGTGCACCACAGTTCAGCAGCCTTTTCTGAATCATCTTGATAAGAAGCCAACTAGAAGAAAACATGAGAACCAGTTGAGAAACAGGCTTTTCCTTTGATGTGTGTTTGTAGGAAAATCCAGTATCCGTCATGGGGAAATCTCCATCTTCTAACACACACACACACACACACACACACACACACAAACTGCCTTTATTACAGAGTTGTCACTTGAGTAAAAACTTTTATCTTTAGCTGATTCACTGACGGGAAGCTGTTTGGCACAGACTTAATAAAACCTTCATATAAAAACAGCAGAGTAACTGCCAGAGCTTCCATATAGAGTGTAACTGGAGGAGTTATCCTGATCCTTGAAGAGCCGGCCAGCTTTCCAGAAGGAGGCCAGTTAAATGTGGGGAGGGGGAAGGCTAAGTTGGAAACGCTGAAGGGGAAGCTTGTACTTCTAAATATTCCTTCAAATTTTATTTCAGATTTCAATCTTCACGTCCGCTCAAGATCGGGCGGCTCAGTGTCAGAGCGACTTCTAGAGATGTCCAGAACTCCTGCTTTTTTTGGAAGTGGTTATATTAGGACTACAAGAGGGTGAAAACTGGTAATGCATGAAAAAGTGATAGAGCATATTAACGTAATAATTTGTATTAGCTAAATCTAATGGAAGCGTGGATGATTCAAATCCTACGATAATTCAAATTTTTCATTTCATCAGTTAAATTCCTACTATTTTACATGTAGTCTTTTTGAGGATATTGTTGTACATGTTTTCTCTTAAGTTCATAAGTGTCCAACAAAAGGGAGAAAGAAAAAAATAAATTTCGGGGACAATTGACACATATGGAAATTTGCTTTTGAACAATTGAGAATTTGGTCCATGTCTGTGAAAATGATGCAAAAATATCAACTAATTCACTGTGGGTTAGTAGGCTTAAAATTTTCTCTAGACAGCAACATACAGCTCTTGCCTTTCTCTTTGTGCCCTACATCCAGTCCCAAAGAACTTTGGGAAAATCTCTTTGCATTCCAGGCAATGCTTGTTCAAACTTCCCTTTTAAAAAGGAAAAGCACCGTCAACTGAAGAAATCCTTGTTATAATGTCACCCCAAAGGACAGGTGGTCTCCTAATAGACTGTAGACCAGCAGGTCTCCTAATAGACTGTAGACCAGCCCAATTAGGAGACAGGTGGTCTCCTAATAGACTGTAGACCAGGTGGTCTCCTAATAGACTGTAGACTATATTAGCAGGTGGCTCCTAATAGACCAGCCAATACCTCAATCTTCAAAGATGGGGAGCTATTAGAGAGAAGGCATCTGAGAAATCAGATCTTGTGTGCTGTTGTAGGAGATAGCCGAAGACTGAGTACATTACAGGGTGCCAAGGAAATAAGGCAAAGGATAAACTTGGTTGAAGGAGAAATTTGATTTTCAATTACCTAGTGAGAAATAACTAATTAAACTGAAATAAAGAGGAAGGGTTCTTAAATTACACATGTATTGTTCTTATCTACCAGGGAGAGTCAACTGCCACAAAGGTCTAATAGATAAAGATGGACAACTGAGATGTGTGTTACTCAGAAACAAACTGAAATGCCTATGGCAGGCTTGTTGAAGCAAAGGTGAGAAATGTCTTCTTGTTCTTGTTTCTACAGATACTTCCCAAATCTCATCATCAGGTGTTGACATTATTTTGTTTCTAGCAAAAGCATAATTTGTGAATTTCCCTTACCTCTTTGGATCGTGAAACTCTAGCTAGCTAGACATGGGAGCACAAGAAAAATACATCTTTAAAAATGTGTGTTTTGTAAGAATTTAAATATGCTCAGGGAAATAACACTAATTCATCTTGGTAGGAAAACTTCTTTGAATAAATGAAATTATCTGAATTAACTTTTTAAAGTGGGAATTTATAACTTTTCTATGCTTAAAATAATTGGAGTTAGGCTAACAATATGTTGCTTGTATGAGTGACACTCAGGGGATCTATTTAGTGAATACAGAAAATGATTTTAATTATACATACCAAATATTTATATTTAGATTGCAGCTGTAAATTGTTTGGGAAAGTTTTTCACCTAAATTGCTTTAAAATTCTATTTACAATCTTTTTAAAAGCCAAGAATTTATTTAACAAGCTCTTTCTCCTCACCCCATGGAACTTAAACTATGAAAGTTCCCATCCAAGAATCATTAATTATAAATTAAGGTATGATAAATTTTCCTTAAATAGCAACTACTGTGATTGTGCTCCATGTACTTTATTTAAGTCTTATATCTTGACTGTATAAGACTGGAATCTACACTAAATATTATCTTCTCTGTTACTTCATCTAAAATTTTAAAACCTCCTTATCCTCAATACTCCTACTCTTCCTTCTCAGTGTTACTTTTTAAAAAAATATTTATCATTACGTAGTATACTGTATATGTATGTTGCCGTGAGGGCAAGATTCTTTGCATGTTCGTTGGTACATCCCTGTCATCTGGAATAGTGCCAGGAACATAATATTTGCTCAATAAATAATTGAATAAATGAATGAATGGGATGTATCTGAGTTTTGACATCTTTTCATATAGCACACAGACATTTGAGGAATAAAATTATACCTGGTTTACTACCCACTACATTCCACTGAAACAGAAGAGAGGATTAAATGATGAACAAGTCAGGACTCTTCCTTTACTGAGGACGTTGCCTATGTAGGTATACAAAAATGATGACCATTACAGAAGAGGAAAAAGTGGCTGACTACTCTTGAAGGTGGGAAATAGTTGAGGAATGTTTCTATGGAAACCTAAATTTCAGTTAAATCTTGAAGGAAAAGTATGGCAACATTCCATGTAGAGTCAGGTCCAAATTAAAACATATCTTACTCTCAGAAGATGCTACCAGAAATAATTGGGGGTTGTGTAGCTTTTCAGGTTTTATTCAACCAAATGCCCCAATACAAGCCCCAAATTTGGTCAACCCTGCCCTTAGTCTAATCCCATAATCTAGTCAACTTTACTTTATTGTTTCTTCCTCAGAACAATCCCTCATAATTCAATCACCTTCTCTAGTTAATGTGAGCACAAGTGTGTACACACACACACACACACACACACACACACACACACACACGCATGAGCGCACACACAGATGCACACATGCAGAATCTAAAAACTTGCATAAATCCTTTGGAGAGTTTAATAAATAAATAAAAATAGCAGATAAACTTCTCTCTGTGAATCTGAAATTCTGATTTTTAAAAAACCTTTTTTTATTATTTTTGTGAAGCTGATAACCTTCCCCTTCCTCTTTGGTTTCCAATGTGATAAAACGTTACTAAACTAAAAAGCTACAGTGTTTTAGTTTTATAAGAAGAAACCAGAAAGACAATAGGCAGATTACTTACTCTAATCTGAATTGTCTAGGAAAAACAAAGATGCTACAAGCAGCCTCAAAATTAACCTATGCATGGATCCTTTTCTGCTAGCCATGATAATAGGTCCCAACCTATAGTGAGGAATTTTGTCCAGTCTATAAAAATGAAAGCCACGTATTCTGTGTGCCTTATGCAAGTGTTAAGTGGTGTGACCATATTTCATAAGAACTTTTAAAAGGGAATTTTCGTGGTAACCAGAAAGCAGCCATTTATTTTCTAAAAATAAGAACAGAGCATAATTTCTATGTCCAGATCGAGTTTCACTGGCCCAGATTCTCTCCATAGATATCTGGAACGACTCCAATTCTATCTTTTCCTGATTGTGAGAACTGAGAGAAGCTTTCTGCTATGGGTGACCCAATAGAAGAACAGGGAGGAAAATATTTGAGGTTCATACTTCATAAGAGTTAAAACTTCTTCCAATGTTTGCTTAAAGTGTGGAACTGATTAAATAATTCTATTATCCCTGTCCTACACGAAACAAAACAAAACAAAACCCTGCACAGGCTCACAATTTGAGCCAATAATCTAGGACTTTTACAAGTGTATATCAGAGTAGAAAAAAATGACAGCAGCTGTTTCCCCTGATTAAAATAATGGAAGAATTAGTCCTGGCTGAAGATAACACAAACTCTAAAATGGACCATCTCAGGCAAATCTCTGTGTTCTGTGAGATTCCCTGAAGTCATCGAGAGCATTCCCAGGAAACCACTGAGTGGTCAATCAATGCCAATTCCACACCCTCTGACCTTTCTCAACAAAAGGGAGCAGCAATGTTGTTCTAAATCATTTTGTGTGCCCTGGGTCTGGATAAGTTTGGACTTACGTGAGAATAATATTTATGGATCTAATATATCTCAAAGACGTGAGTTGCTCTCTGTTGTTGTTTGATTGTTTTGTTTTGTTTTTAAACTCTGTGTATGCACAACACACACACATACACCCAAAATCCGAAAGAGTTTTCATTACCTCCTTGTTATTTTCCCCTCGACTAGGTTGAAATGTCTGATGGCTTACATGAACAAGTGGCTATTATGGAAGTTCATGGTACAGATGTCTATTTCTTCAAACCCTACAGCTTGCCTAACACATAGTGAGAAGCTGTTTAGCATGTGATAAGATGCTTTGAGATGGTCATATAGGACTGGGTTATATCCAAATATTCTATCAGATATAAAAGTGTCACACACACACACACAAAAAAAAAAAAAGAAGAAGAAGAAGAAAGGGCTTCCCTGGTGGCGCAGTGGTTGTGAGTCTGCCTGCCGATGCAGGGGACGTGGGTTCGTGCCCCGGTCCGGGAATATCCCACGTGTCGCAGAGTGTCTGGGCCCGTGAGCCATGGCCGCTGAGTCTGTGCTCCACAACGGGAGAGGCCACAACAGTGAGAGGCCCGCGTACCGCAAAAAGAAAAAAAAAAAGTGTGACAGTTGCAGGGTAGCCCAATTTAGATAACTATTTCATTGTTGCCTGAAGCCACTTGAGAAGGAGTCGCTCCATCAAATACCTTGCTTTTGCACCTCAATCTATTCAAACTTTTTTGTTCACATAATTTTCACATGCACTGAGTCTTTCACTAGGACTTGAGAGGAAGGTGCAGGGGGGAATTTTTGTTGTTTTTCTAGCATAAACCTGGGCCCAACTGGGCTTAGAACTACTTTCCATCTTGCCAACTCATGGAACCTAAGAATGAAGCCACAACTTAAAATGTTGAACTGAAAGACAGAGCAATGAAGGTCTATTGGCACCTGTTGAATCCTTCTTTATAGCTGCATCTAAAACTTGTTCCTCCCTTACTCTGTTTGGTTGGGAGAACCAAAAAATTCACTCCTCCACTCCCTCCCTCCACCTTTTTTTTGGCTTAAGCCACTTAGTTAGGTTTTCCATCATTGCACAAGAAGGAGCTGATACAGATGGAGAACCACTGAATCGTCAAGATCTATTCCAAAATTAAAGTTGCCAATGTTCTGAGGATAATTCCATTATAAATTGGGTGTGGTGTGTTTCACAAGCAAAATTGAAATCTGAAATAAAAATAATATAAAACATAAATTAAGTTGGAAGATAAATTCTTTAGAGCCTACAGTGTTCCATCGTTGGAACTATTTTGTAAGATAGATGGATGGATAGACAGATAGAGGTTTACTTGGAAGTGTTGGGTGATGCCGATGTTGCTGAGGTATTTGTAGCCCTTGGAGAGATGGCCTTATAAGGTATAAACTTTTCTTTCCTTGCACAAAACATAGAGTATTGTCTTGAAGCCGTTGGAATTGAGGGTACTGTGAATGCCCTCATTCTCGTGATGTCTAAATCACATATTTTTCCTTTCTAGATTATAGTGGCATACCATAACAATACAATCTTACAAGAGGTGCTAAGTATCACTTTAGCTGTTAGCATTTCTGGATACAGTGAAATTTAAAACTACACAGAGAAAAATCTATAGTGGGTGGTGACCTTTCGGGGATGGTGTTGAAATCTGGTTCATGATTAAAACAGGGTGTGGTTAAGAGGGGCAGGGATGGAAAATTCTCTTTTGGCAACTTGGTAGAGACGTGGGGTTAAACTGTCGAAACAACCACAAAAATCTCTTGCAAGAAGAAAAAAATAAAAACTCTTAACAGCAGCTTTAAGCTGTGCCAGGCACTGTGTTAAGTGCTTTATGCATGATCTCATTCAATTCTAGAAGTGATGTTGATTTCATTTCTATGCACATGTTACAGATGAGAAAGTGAAAACAGAGAGGTTAAATAATTTGTCCAAAGTTTCACAGATAACCAGTGGTGAAGGCTGGGTTTGAACCCAGGTCTACCAAATTCCTAATCTCATATTCTTAGCAGCTAAGTGATAGCTCATCCCTGTTGCCTTTCTCTAATCTAAAGCAGATTCATAAACACTTATTTGCTTCCTTTCATACACAGGGCGGTTTTTTCCCCTTTGATGATTCCCATATCAATATCTCTTTTGTTTGAAAATCAATATGCATGAAATACTCACAACCGTGGAAAAGTGTTTTATTTTTCCTGGAAATTTCTCAATCTGGATTATCACAAGGAAAAAAAAAATATTCTTCTTCACTGCCTTTGAAGTCAAGAAAAAAAACTACCATTTAATTTTTTAAGGCATGAAATCTCAATGTTCTTCCCTAACTCTGTCAAGGAAGCTTTTTACAGCAGTGAATATTTTCAAAGCCTCTAAAATTTCAAGAAGTTAGAAATAGGACCTGCCCTGGCTTAGCATGCATCTTTAGATGTGTTTTGGAAATCACTGGTCTGTTGCTCAGTCTCCTGATACCATCACTGTTTAAGAGGAGTAGCTTTCTAGAAGAAGAAATCCACTCTCATAGCTTCTGTGTGAGGGGTTAAGTGCTACTTGACCCTTGCTGAGGAGGCAAATGTGCATGTTTGTGAGAGTCTCATACAGAACACTTGGGGTCTATTTTGCTTCGAACAGGAGCACATTCTTAGCTTATTGAGGTGTCTAGAGAGCAGTGAGCACCTTGGCCAGTTAGAATCAGTTTCACCAAGATTTCATGTTGGTTAAGGTAGACTGATTTTTCCTTTTATTTGTCAAATTTTAAAAGCACCTTTAAACACTGGGTATTTTCACATTAAAATATAAGGGCATGGAAGTTTACCATTTCTCAGAATCAAAAAGAAAGTTAACATATATTTTAAGTTTGAAAGAGGTATAGGCTTACTATTGCCGACCACTCACTTATCACACACAAATTACTTTTATTTCCATTCATATTTCCCAGTTTAGGCCAAGAAGTAAGCATTTTCCTAAAACTAGTGTGTAATCTGAACATAAGACTTTTGGAAACAAACTTCTCTCAAACATCTGAATAGCCTGGAAGGAAAGTAAGAGGCAGTTTCTAAAAACTTGAAAATGAAAGTGGTTAGAAGAAACTTCAAGGAAGGGTAGCTCTGGTGTTGGGAAAAGTAGAATCCAGTTTCACTCTGTCCAGCAGAAGCCTCTGTGAGGAGAGAATAGAGAGGGCCCTGCACATGGTGCAGAGGGCCCAGCCAGGTGCCCTGAAGACAGAACACGGGATTGGAAAGCATCTTTCTGGTGACAGCAACCAGCCCACCTCTGAGAATATATGACCAGAGAACATTCCTTCTCCTCACTGGCCACAGTTTATCACAGTGGTAAGCAAGAGTACTTAATTTATCATTCAACTGTGGTCACATTACATAAAGCAATAACTACCCAGAGAGCTATCACCATGCCCTGCCTTAAGACAACGGAAAATCTGGCATGGTTGCCATGGTAATCATCCTGGCAGAACAATAGGAATCCTGTCACTATTTTTAATCGTGCTGGAGTCTGGGTGGTCTCTATCCATAGGAGTTATTTTCTTGTTTCCTTATAAATGTTCCACTAAAACTTTTTAAAAGGAGTATTAGATTTAAGAAGGGAAATTAGCATGAGATTCATACTTTGACACACTTAACACAAAATTCTGTCTTTAGGAGTACATGGCATAGAAAAGTCAAACCCAACCTGAAAATTTTAAGTGAAGATAAAAAGTGAAGGTTGTCAGGGTAATCCCTCCATTTCTCTTAAAAAATTAAAAGAGAGAGAAGTGGATAGGGAAATGTAATCCACTTTAACTCATCTGCCAAAAAATGACCAGCTTTACAATGACAGATTCTTCTACTCTAGGCAGCCTTCTCAGATACTGAGAACAGTATCTGACCCTTGGGAGGTATGCAAATGATTGCCCATTAATCTGAAGTGAATCATTCAGCATTCCTTCAACAAGTAGATATTTCGATATCGTTTATTGATGGATAATGAATTACAGTTCAAATAGGATTTTCAAATGAAAATTCTGGACATAAGTCATGAATAGAAGCTCTCTTGAAGGAAATCAATGATGAAAAAAAAGAGAAATAAGAAGTCCCATTAGATGTCCTTAAACATATGGATACGTGTTCCAGCCATTGCATTTAAGGAGAAAAGAAAAGAAGAGAAAATTCTGCTCTAGAATTCTGTCCTTTACATTCCAGGACTTTTCAGGAGCCACTCAGGAGCTTCATCTTATCCAGACTTGGTGCAAATCAGCACCAGTTCAACATCAAATCAATGGACTGAATTGCTCCTCTTTGGTGTGTACAGTTCTCAAGGGCTTGGGAGAGTCTGAGCATGAGGGTATGTGATATGCCAAGGGGCAGTTAGCTGAGCTGAATCCTTTGTAAATACATATTTTGCTATGCAAAATTTCTGTTGAAGACACAGGGCTATTTGAAATAAAGAAGAAGTTTAGCTGGGCCTCCACCTCAAACTCAAAACAAAACCTCTTTTAAACTCTAAAAATATTTGGCTAAACATGCTCTTAATGACTCTGGTTTTTGAGATTTGGGTCTGCCCCAAAGCAATGACAGTGATTAAGTACCCACTGGGTACAATGTACTAGTGAGTTCAGGGGTCTATGGGGAGTTACAAAGAAAGCAATGAATTCGTCCCTGTCCCCTGAGAGCTTATGGCTCAATAGAAAAAGGACTACCACATAATTTCTTACAAGAAATGCTAGACTAGAGCAGGCTTTCAGCCAAATTGCTAAAAAAGAAAAAGAAAAAAAAATTCCCGAACTTTGTAATCAGTATGCTTGTTGGCAGAATCTTTCCATTCAAAGATCCCTCTCTGCCTGCTTTGTGTCTTACACCAAGTCTCATGTGGCACACGCAGGAGCCCTGTACTCTAGGAGGCCGCCCACAGGACACACCCGTGCCCTCACAGAGCAGGGCCAGAAGCTGATGTGTTCCTTACTTGATATTTATGTTATCTTCCAGGCTGATAGAAGTTATTATTGCATTACCATTGTAAGGATTTTCTGGCTGAAGAAAGTCAAATAAAGTTGCTATTAACTTCTGAGCCTAGAAACCTGTGCAGCATTGCTGATGATTGCTCTTTCTAATTATTTGCAGATGACCACACTCATGTCCATGTGCAGATGAAATGGCAGATTTTCAGCACTAGTTTTTTCTTCTTTATTTCTTTTTAACACCCAATTTGTTTACTGGTTACTTTAGTCCAGCTAACTTGAACTAAGGAGAATGAAGATGGCAGTGACTGCAAGAAGGAAACTTGTGACTTACATAACAAGTATCAGAATCATAAACTTGAGTGGGACAGACTAATAATGTGAACCATCTTCTTACCTTCAAGTGGGGCTGTCCTTAGACAATTGAGACTTTTCATATATATATATATGAATATATATGAAATATATATACATATATATGTAATATAGGTATATATATTTTTAAAAACCAATTAAATTTTTTATGGACTTATATATATACCTTTATATGTATATATTTTTATATGTATATATCATATATATATATATATATATATATATATATCTCCCCATGAAGCATACCTCCCCACTCTGGTTTTCGTGCCCTTGTGTAGACCATACCCGCATTGACTCTGGACTCATTGAGATATAATCAAGCATGATGTCAAGGCTTAATAAGCACTTTCACATTGGGGCTTGTCGTCTTGTAATATTTGCTCTTGGAGCCCTGAGCCGCAATGTAAAGTGGTCTCCTCTGCCAGAGAGACCCCCATAGAGAGAAAGGTAGCTAGTGAGCCCTAGATGTAACAGTCATCCCTCTGAGGAACCCCACATGTGATTGGAGAGACAATCTTAAAAAGTTCAGCCCTTGTCCAGCCAAGGTGGTCAACCCACAGGATCATAAGAACAATAAAATACTGTTATTGTAAGCTACTAAGTTTGGGTAAGTGGTGTGTTACACAGTAATAGGTAACTGAAAAAAACATGCATGGATAGCATATTTATGAGTAAAACAAAGTAAATAAACTTTATATGTACATTTTAATATAATTAACAAATAATTGTAAAGCAAACACCTATGTAAGCACTACCCAGGTCAAGAAATAGAACATTACTAGCACTCAAATACATTCTTTTTCTTTTTTTTCAAACACATTCTGTATGCACTTGCCTCTCGTAACACCCCCGCCCATAGGTAACCCTTGTCATGATTTTTGTGACTTTAATTGCTTAACATTTCCTTACAGTTCTACCACTAATGTATACATTCTTAAATATTATGGTTCATTTTACCTGTTTTGAATTTTCTGTGAATGGAGTCACTCTGTATGTAATCTTTTACAACTTGCTCCATTTGCTGAACTTGTATTTGTGATACTCACCATATTGACACACATAGCTGTAGTTAGCTCATTTCCACTGTTGCATAGCAGTCCATCGTGTGAAAATAAGTGTTTTTTTTTTTTATTCATCCTACTCTAAATGGACATTTGGGTTGTTTTGATGAGCATTCTGGACATGCCGCTATGAACATCTTCATCTCGCATCCTGGCGCATGAGTTTCTCTCTGGCAACAGTTCTCAAAGGGTGATCCAGAGACTGCCGGGGTTCCCAGAACAATCTCAGGGGGTCCATGAGGGCAAAACAATTTCCGTGATAATACTGAGATATTATTTTTATTTTCCACTCTCAGTCTCTCATGAATGTAGAGTGGAATTTTCCAGAGGCTACATGACATGCGATACTGCACCAACTCAAAAGCAGAAACAAATATGAGAATCCAGCTGTCTTCTAGTCACCCAGACATTAAAGAGATTTGCTGAATGTAAAACCATGCCATTCTTCTCCCTAATTTTTTGGGGGGGTTGGAAATTATAGTTATTTTGATTAAAAATATGTTAATGTTTATTTTAAATATTATTTTAACAACATTGTTTTCTAATGAATTAATACATATTTTAATTTTTTTCTTAGTTTTGATTTCAAATACAGTAAATACCTACAGATTTGACTCACATAAACAAAGTTCTTTATAATTTTTAAGAGCATAAAGGTGTCCTGAGAGCAAAAGATTTGAGAATCACTACTCTGGGTCATGAGGTATATACATTTTAAAATTTCATACATAGTGCCAATCTGTTTTCTAAAGATATTATATGTTTTTTCTCTCCCATCAGCAGCATGTGAGTTTCCACTGCTTCATATACTCATCAACACTTTGTTTTGTCAGATTTCTGTTTTCAAATCTGGTGGAGTATAAATGTTTCTCCTTGTAGTTTGGTTTTGCATTTCGCTGATTATTAATAAGATTATATCTCTTTTCAAAGGTTTATTGGCCATTTAGACTTCTTTTATGAACTACGTATTTAAGCTTTTTGTCCATTTTTTCTATTCCATTTCCTTTTTCTTATTGATATATAAAACTCTCATACATTCTGAATACACTCTCTTTGCCAATTATACATGTTGAAAGTATATGTTAAAAGCACACTACATGTTGTCTTAGTCTCTCTATGATTTTCTTTTTTTTTAATAAATTTATTTATTTATTTGACTGCATTGGGTCTTCATTGCTGCATGGGGGCTTTCTCTGCTTGCAGCGAATGGGGGCTACTCTTTGTTGCAGTGCATGGGTTTTTCACTGCAGTGGCTTGTCTTGTTGCAGAGCACAGGCTCTAGGTGTGCAGGCTCAGTAGTTGCGGCTCGCGAGTTCTAGAGCACAGGCTCAGTTGCTGTGGTGCACAGGCTTAGTTTCTCCGCGGCATGTGGGATCTTCCCAGACCAGGGCACGAACCCATGTCCCCTGCTTTGGCAGGTGGATTCTTAACCACTGCGCCACGAGGGAAGTCCTCTCTATGATTTTCTGATGAACAAAAGTATTTAATTTAACATAGTCAAACTTATCAATCTTTTAGTCTGTGGTTATTCAAATAAATCCTCTCCTGTCCTGAGGTTATTTTTGTTTACTTGAAGTTATTCTTGTTTATGTTCATAAAATCTTCATAGTTTTTACTTTCAGATTTCAGCTTTAACCCTACCTGGAATTTATTTTAATGTATGGCCTAATATAAGACCCCACTTTCATTTATTTCCCACCTGGATATCTAATTGTCCTTGTATCAGTTCTTGAAAATTTCTTTTCCCCACTAATCTCTCATGCCACCTTTGTTGCCTATCAGGTGCCAGTCTTCTAGTGGGCCTGTTTCTGGGTCTTTTCAATGTGTTTCACTGGTTTATTTGTTTGTCCCTGTGCAAAACCACATTGTCTTAATTACTGTCTTTATAATAATTCTGGATATATGGTAAAGCAAGTTCCTCCCACATCCTTGTTCTTCAAAAGTGTCTTGTCTCCTTGGCCCCATCTCATATTTTAATCTTCCTCCAACTAGCAGTCATGTGAGGTATGGGGAGTGGTGCATTAGACACAACAGTAGGTAACCATCTGTAGGTAGCCGATGAGTGCAGAAGAGAGCAATTAGGACCCACAAGGATTTTGTTGATTTTTAGTCTACTAAATAAAGAAATATGTCAATGGCTTATCTTAAGAGTAAATTTTACCTATTAATAATAACAAGGAATTGGGGTGAGAAATTCCTTTTCTGTTAGTCTTACTTGATTTATTGGGCTGGATCTGATAAGCTAATGAAATTCAAGCAAAGGAGGAGACAAGCATGGCTTTCATTTTTCTAAATCTGTGGTTAGAGCCTTTATTTATACACAACCTACAGAGCTGGAACACAGTAAGTACCTAATAAATAGGGATTGCATGAATGAACGACCTCATCATTATCATGAGTCAGAACCCTGCAACTTAAAAAGAATCTTTAAATATGCTTCTAAAAAATTTAATCATTAAGATAAGATAAAATATTCAGTCCTCTCTGTTTTAAAACAAATGGCTTCCCTCACTTTCCTTTTTCACCCACACCAAGTTGCTATGTTCTTTTACAAATACTGAATTAAGAATCTACTTTCTCGCAACCTCTTCGTTCTCAATCCTGTGAAATTTGGCTTTCCCCCTTCTACTTCTTCAGCCACTGCTGTCTCAAAGGTTAATGTTCTCCAAGTTGTCAGATTCAAAGCTTTTTCTCTGATGATAAATAGGGTCCTTTATCAAGGATGATAACTACTTATAACTCAATTGTCAACCCCTTTTTATGAATATTTTGTCCTTGCTGAGAAAGGATTGCTAATAATCACTGGGCATAGTTCAAATGCCAACATCTATATGGGACCTTCCCTGATCACCCTCTCTGGGAATGATCTCACCTTCCTTAAAATGCCTGTGTATTTGCCTGCACTATAATTTTCCAAACTGTGATACATATTACACCAGTGTCCAGATACACTCTATTAGTCAGCTGTGAAAATCTCCAGCACCAGATAAGTCCAGAAAACTCTATACTAAAACCCCTCATGCACAGTGATAATACATATTAGCGTGTTAAATCTTCAGATAAGTCCTATAATAAAGAAAGCTTAGTTCAGCGTATCTTGGGTGTTTTTGGCATGAAATCCTTTTTACTTGTAACACCTGCTAACATCGCAAGTGGACATGAACCATGTGGGTCAAACATGATTTAAAAAATGATACCCAACTATTCATTTGACTCTTCTGGGGCATCAAATTTTAGGTACTTGCATACACACTTTTCTCCCTCTCTAGAATAGAAGTGACCTCAAAGCTGGGACCTTGTCCTATAAACTTTGGTGTCCCCATGAAACCATCTTCTTTTCCAAGAGTTTCTAAAACAAATATTCAGACACAGACAAAGTTATCAGCCTATAGTCCTGGACACTATGGAGATATTACAATTCTGAATCTGGGGGATTTCATTTGTAATCCAGTAAGAGTTACTAGTTTACGGTCGTAGCGAAAAGTTTAACTATCCTACATGAGTTGAAACTGAGAATAACCATGAGAGCCAAAACATGGTATTAAGATATGATGAGACAGTTTAAGAAAAGAAAACATGGCATAGTCAAGTCACATTCCTGGGTGTATAGCATGTGGCTATACAGTAATCTGTCCAGATGAGTGTGTTGTAGAAAATGGCCTGTTGATCGTGTGCATGAGAGGCCCTTGGGAGAGCTTGTTAAAACACAGATGCCTGAGCCCTACTACAGATCCACTGGATTAAATGGGACTTGGACCCCGGGGTATCTGCGAATTTATTTTAATAAGATTCTTAAATTATGTGATGCACATTGAAGTTTGAGAACAACTGCTTTATATGTATAAGGTTTGGCATGTTCAAAGGAAATACTTCTCACTTTACATTTTAAGAAAGCAATTGCCTTTGGAAACAACATATTTATTCCAATGACGTTGCTGTTTCTCAGTCCAAACATTTTTTGTGACTACGCCTTTTGTGTTGCCATAACGGCCTCTAAAACATTCTTTGGTATCTACTCAGTGCTGCAAATCTGTACTTTTAAAGAATGGATTTGAATGTTAGCAACAGTCATGACCATTTTGAAGCATGTGAATGAGGTAAATGACCAAGCCATGTAATATGGACCTAAATAGGGTGTGATTATAAGCAAATTAAAACCAAGGTTTTCTTGGGTGGCTCTCATAAAATACGGAGATGAGTAAGTTTAACAAAACCTATGCATACTTTCACAATCACTATATTTATTTTTAATGAAAATTGTTAAAATATTACATTTGGCTTGTAGAAACAAATATTCAAAATGTTCTGTTTCTAAACATTCTTGAAAATACATTTGTGCATTTTTGTTGTACCAGAAACACATACATGCAGATATTAATTTAACATGATGCCTCAAATTTAAACCATGTTGATGACTTTTTAGCACAGATATTTTCAGATCAAGTTTTCAGAGTATGAAAACAAGAGAGTTAGAATACAGGCTGGAAGGGACCCATAAGGACAGCATTCCCAAATTCTGAATTACACTTTCACTCATCTTGATGATGTAAATTCATTGTTTTATTATTTTAATTAATTTTTATTGGAGTATAGTTGATTTACAATGCTGTGCTAGTTTCAGGTGTACAGCAAAGTGAATCAGTTAAACATGTACATCTATCCACTCTTTTTTAGATTCTATTCCCATATAGGCCATTACAGAACATTGAGGAGAGTTCCCTGTGCTATACAGTGGGTTCTTATTAGTTATCTATTTTATATACTGGTGTGTAGATGTCCATCCCAATCTCCCAATTTATCCCTCCCCCACCCCCATCTTTCCCCCTTGGCAACCATATATTTGTTTTCTACATCTGTGACTCTATTTCTGTCTTGTTAATAGGTTCATTTGTACGTCAAATTTTTTTGTCCTGATTTCTGTTTTGACTGCAGGTTCTGCCCTAGGTTCTTGGTTTCTGAATCCTGCTGCCTCCAATGAGCTCAGTTATTTGAGCAACTCACCACAGATTCACATTTTCCTGGCACCGAGGAGAGACTAGCAATGGCCAGTCATCAACAAATCAGTAGAGATGGTCCCTGACTTATGATGGTTCAACTTGTGATTTTTCGACTTTATGATAGTGCAAAAGGGATACACATTCAGTAGAAACCTTACTTCAAATTGTGACTTTTTATATCTTCCCAGGTTAGCGATATGTGATATGACCCTCTCTCATGAGCCTGGGCAGCAGCAGCCACAGCTCCTAGTCAACCGCACAGTCATGAGGGTAAACAACTGATACTCTTACAACCATTCTGTACCAGACAATTATTCTTTCACTTTCAGTACAGTATTCACTAAATTACATGAGATATTCAACACTTTATTATAAAATAGACTTTGTGTTAGATGATTTTCCTCAGCTATAGGCTAATGTAAGAGTTCTGAGCACATTTAAGGTAGGCTAGGCTAACCTGGGATGTTCGGTAGGTTAGGTGTATTAAATGCATTTTCAACTTACAATATTTTCAACTAACAGTGGGTTTATTGGGACTAACCCCATCATAAGTCAAGGAAGATCTATATATGATTTGTTAGATTTATGGATTAAATGCCATTGTAATTTTCAAGGCCTTTTGCAGTCTAAACAAGTTTATAAAAACACTCTCAACACTATGGAAACAATAAAAAAATTCTCAGAACAGTGTTCTCTTAGCTAAATTTCCTTTTAAGAATATCTTACTGAGAGTCACTTTGAATTTAAAACTTAAGCCTTAGTTTTGTCATCTGTAAAATATATGTAATAGTGAGATAACTTCAAGTTCTTGAAAGAATTACATGAAATAATTCAAGTAAAATAATAATTTAGGGCTTCCCTGGTGGCACACTGGTTGAGAGTCTGCCTGCCGATGCAGGGGACGCGGGTTCGTGCCCCGGTCCGGGAAGATCCCACGTGCCGCGGAGCGGCTGGGCCCGTGAGCCATGGCCGCTGAGCCTGCGCGTCCGGAGCCTGTGCTCCGCAACGGTAGAGGCCACAACAGTGAGAGGCCCGTGTACCGCAAAAAAAAAAAAAAAAAAAAAAAAAAATTCAAGTGTGTCACACTGTGCTATTAGCTATTGTTACTATTATCATGTAAATGTTAGCTATTATTACTATTATGTAAAGCAACCAGCACAGCACTTGACATATGTGGTTGAATAAAACAAAGGTAGCTATTAATATTGTTATTATTATTTTTTTAATTACTGATGAAATAGGCAGGAATATACTTTAATCAAAAATTTAATTGACTCAGTGATTATACACACCAGAGTAGACACACTGTCAAATTCTTAGTTTTTGGACACTGCCTAAAGTATTTTTTATTCTAAATAAATATTATTAAAAGCATGGATTCCTTTGTTGAGTCTGACTTTCTGATTGGAATTAGAGCATATGTAAAAAATGTCACTAAATGCCGAGATTTCCTAAGACTTTAGTCTAGTACTTTCCCACTAGGGAAAAGACAGTCAAGAAATTAAACTGAGACCTTATGCATTTAAATAAATGTTTACAAAGGCTAAAGAATGATCAGTTTATTCACAACTAGTAAAAATAACCTAGGGTGAAGAAAGATGACCCAGGCATCCTATTTTCCAAGCCAGATCCACTTTTTAAATTCTAACTTGATGGTCAAAAATAGTTTAGCAAACTCACTTCTACTTTTTCCCTTTTTCTCAAAATACTGTGCCCTTCTGTACTTCTTGGCTCTTACCAGAGCAGAGGGAACAAAACTGCCAAAATATCATAAGATATTTTGCTCTCAAGGGTACTTCTTGTCAAGCAAGAAGTACCAGAAATCTTGTCGAATGGCCAATACAAATTTTCTTTTGCAGACTCTAGAGGTTTGCATCTGCATACACATCTGCATTTTCTGAGTGCTGGGCCAAACTGAAACGTTCAGTTTATCCATTGCTAATAAACATGTCAGCAGTTTCTTTGCTCTCACATCTGTTGTGAAAAATGTTATCTTTCCTGAAGTGTATTTATTTTGTCTTTAATACCAGCTTTCATGGATTACAAAATAGAGATATGCTTTCACTTAACCAATTCAATAGCATATGTTGGAAGGTGCCCCACAAGAGTGATGAGATAAATTAAATATGTGTATTATATCTTGGGTCCTGAAAAGGAAATCAAATGTAAAGAATAACAGCGACTCTCAGGAAGGCCATGCCAATGGAAACAACTTGCCTCTTAAGTTCATCTCAAAATCTATTCAAGACACTCTATGCATCACAGGAATTCAACAAAAAGTTAAAAAAAAAATCTATTATCAGTTTTTTCATTATAAAGCCTGTCTTCAGTCAAGCTGATGACTTTCTTTCCCAAGGAAACAATTCCCAAGCACTTGCCTCTCATTCTATATTCATCAGAATACCTGCCCTGCCAACTTTACTAAGATTAGGGTTGTTAGAAGATCAAATGAGGTTTGGTTTATTAAGATGCTTTAAAAAGAAAATTTTCAACTATCATATAGATGGTAAATAATTGCCAACATTTTCTCCCCTTTCTATGCTTTCATTTTATTTCACAGTCTTTTTATTTCCATTTTCCAAGGGTACATTCTATCTTCAGCAACTCTCTTTGCCTTTCGCCACCAATATCCCAAAAAGGTTATGTCTCTCACACAGGTAAAGAATAGCATATTTGGAAATTTACCAGTATATAGTTTAAGGAAGCAAGTAGGAAAATCCTGATAACAGGTGTGTGGTGAATGTGATTAGGGCTATCAGAGATGTAACTGTGTCCACTTCAGACTCTTCCTCTGAGGTTATGGATATTCCTAGTACCACACACCACTCTCTGAAATCCAAAGCACTTCTGGTAAAGTCAAGAAGGGAATGGGGTGGAATTCCCCCACCCCACCACTCTGTCCCTTCAGCCCTGTAACATAAACCAGCAAATGGTGTACTCATATATGAAGTTCTTTGCTAAAGAATTAGGTCAATATCAGAAAGAAATGTGCCATTAAATGGGCAGTGATTCGTTAATAATAGAAAAAAACAAAAGATTTAAATAGAGAGGATCAAAAAAAGCCAAAAAATTGTTTTAAAAAATGCTCAATTTTGTTAGTAACTAGGGAAATGCATATTTCATAACACCATAAATGAGATATAATTTCACACACACACACATACACACAAATTAACAAAATAAACAAAAAAGGCCCTGTTTCTATAGTGTAGTGGTTATTACGTTCGCCTCACACAACTTGGCCAATCCAAATGTTGTTGAGAATGTAGAGTAAATAGAAATATAAGTTGCAACAACCATTTTAGGAAATAACTCAGTATTATCTAGTTATGTTGAAAGTACTTGTAGCCTATGACCTAGGAAATTTCCTCTTAATTTTACAACCTACTAAAACTATTTAATAAATAAACCAGGATATATGCATATATATATCCATAACAGCTATTTTTATAATAGCAAATAACTGAAAATAACCCATATATCTGTCAAGCAAAAGTAGAAGGAATTAGTAAATTGTGGTATAGTTACATAATAGAATTTCTTGCATTAATGAAAATTAATTAAGCACCATGTATTGATAAGCATTCATTTAAAAAATAGTAAGAAAGAAAAGCAAGTCACAGAGGCTATATACATCTGATGCTATATTTGTAACCCTCAACAAAAGCAAAACTAAGCATCTCTTGGGGATGTATGCATAAATGGTCAAATCATTAAAAAAATGGAATAACAAAAACATTTTGAAGGGATAGGAACGCATGTACAATCAGGAGGAGCCTAAAAGGGCTTCAACAATATTAACAGTATTCTATTCCTTAAGCTTGATAGTGTACACATATGTTAATATTATCATTATTTTTTAAAACTGCACACAATGAGTATATTCAAGAGTTATAGAAATGAACTAAGTTGATTGACATATGTAATTTCATATCCATATATTTCAAATGTAATAAATATAGAAAGTAAGGAAAGCAAAAATGGGTCAAGAATTTAGGATGTATTCATAGAAAGAAGACATGACGCTCAGGGGAACTTAGCAGAGTACTGTGCGCAAGGACTAGATAAACAAACACGTCAATAAAGACCAAGGGCAGTAAAGAGGTGACAATGAAAGTGTCAGATTATTTAGGCTTCTTGAAGAGCAATTTTGATCTGGAGTCAAAAAGTGTTGAATATGGAGCCAAGACAGAAATATCTAGAGAGCTAAAGAGGATAAGTGGATTTAGACCAAAATGGGGGGGAAGGCAGTGAGTAAGGGTGAGGTAAGCAAAGCCTAAATTCTAGGAGAAATGGGCACCATTAAAGGGAATTTTGGAACTTTTCCAGTGGCAAAGCTGCATCAAAACTCTGTTGCCCTTTAAGAATCTACCATAAACACTTCTGTTCACATGGGATCAAATTTTCCATTTATATGAACCTGGAGTGTATAAAACATGTTCTCAAGATGGCTTTTTATAGAGATGAAGTAAATGGACTAAGGGGTGATACGTGAGCTTCTTCCTCCAGAAGTAGTAAGGCAACCCTTTGTAAGGTTTCAAAGGACAGAAGAGGGGCACTTGTTAGGTCACCAAAGAGGAAAAAATGACTATATCACAATCAGAATATCTACATTTATTGTAAATCAACTATACTCCAATAAAATTAAAATTAAAAAAAATATACAAAACAAAAAATATTATAATAGTAACATCAAAGATCACTGATCACAGGGGCTTCCCTGGTGGCGCGGTGGTTGAGAGTCCGCCTGCCAATGCAGCGGACACGGGTTCGTGCCCCGGTCCGGGAAGATCCCACATGCCGTGGAGCGGCTAGGCCCGTGAGCCGTGGCCGCTGAGCCTGTGCTTCCGGAGCCTGTGCTCTGCAACGGGAGAGACCACAACAGTGAGAGGCCCGCGTACCGCAAAAAAAAAACACAAAAAAACAAAGATCACTGATCACAGATCACCATGACAAATATAATAATAATGGAAAAGTTTGAAATATTGCAAGAATTACCAAAATGTGAAAATGGACACAGAGACACAAAGTGAGCAGTCGCTGTTGGAAAAATGGCACCAATAGACTTGCTCAGTATGGGGTTGCCACAAACCTTCCATTTGTAAAAAATGCAGTATCTGCAAAGCACAATAAATCAAGGTATGCCTATCCTCTCTTAACAACAACAACCACAAAAGAATATCTATGTTTAGTGTTTATTTTCAAACAGACCTAGGAGCTTGGGAAGTCACACTTTTTTTCTGTGCTCCAATTCTTTCATCCGTAAGATAGAAAGGTGGGCCTCTGCTTTCTTCAACATTTTCTAGACCTAACATGTGACAATGTTAGGATTCATAAATTTAATGATTCAATTCTAACTGAGGTTTCTATGTTCAAGCAATTTTCTAAAAGCTAAAAGAGAAAAATGTCCACAAAGAATTTTACTTCTCCCAGTTTTTCTTCTTCCATTTTCGCTTAGCAAGCCCTGCTTTCTCTAGGAAAGCCATGTACTGGTGGTTCACTGGGCAATCACCTTTTCTTGCTTTGAAGTCCTACCCACGCTACACCATCATTGGACATTGGACACTTTATTCTTGGAATATTTTTGTAAAATTGGCACACTAAGTGGCTCAGCCTGGAGTGCCCCTTCATCTAGAAAGTGCCTTGCAAAGTTAAAGGCAATAGAGGCTTTTTGGTTTCAGTAAAGAATGCTTGAAGGTGAGGATATCACATTTTTTCCCTTCTTTTACCTCATGAAATTTGTTTTTATGGCCTTCAAAAATGAAACTATTTTTATCTTAAAAGAAAAATTTCTCCTGCTCTTAAAACGCCAGCATCTGAAAATCAATATATAGTGGCAAATAACGTGGGAAATAGACATGCAGAACACTTAATAATGATTGAATACATAAAGCATTTTTCTTCTGTTGTTATGTGACAGCCTGATGAGTTTCAACTTCCTGCTCACTGCACAGGCTCTAAACTTCCAATTCTGGGATTTTTCCTTTTCTTTTTCTTCCCTGCCTCCCCATCCCCTTCTTGCCTCCTCCTTCTCTTTGGGAATACACAAATGGTTTTGATTACATACTAGCTGCAAACTTTATATCTCCCACTTCAATAGTTACACATCATAAACAGAAGAGCGAACTTCAGACTCCATTAAGACAAAGGTTGGTCTGGATTGTTGGGAGGCCTTTCATGTTAGCACAGTTTAAAAAAAAAAAGAAGTTTCTATAGGAAAAAGGAATGTACTGGGCCTGGCTAGAGATAATGCTCTGACTACCAACCACTCAGTCTAAAGAGTGATAAGATCTCATTCTAGTCAAGGCAAGAGTGAAGCCTGGAGCCCAGGACCAATGCAGCCCCAGCAGGACTTGTTCAACCCAGTGAGAGCTTTAATATGTGAGGACCAATAAATA
Organism: Orcinus orca; assembly: GCF_937001465.1. NCBI lineage: Eukaryota > Metazoa > Chordata > Mammalia > Artiodactyla > Delphinidae > Orcinus > Orcinus orca. The sequence continues at coordinate 59,942,300 of NC_064559.1, read as the reverse complement.
TCTAAATGTTAAGCAAGGGTAGCCAGAGCCTGTATGAAAACACTGTGCAATGTGCTTGAACCTACTGATTCTGATTCTCCCTTCTCTACTCTGACATTTTCTCTTGAATTTTCTTCTATAAATGAGGTTCTATTATTGTCATAGTGCTCAGGTAACCAAATTGGAAACAGAAGGAGCAAGACAGTGCTTTTTATTCTTTATACCTTACTTCTGAGTACATTTAATTCATTATAATATAATAATTTTTATTGAGCCCCTACTAGTAACAGGTACTGTTTTAGGTGCCGGAGATACATCTTTAAGAAGGTAGGCAGGATCTCTGTGCTTTTGGAGTCACTATTCTAAATAGGTGGGGCAAATACATAAAAGAACAAGATGTTTTCAGATAGTGGTGAAGGTTATGCAGAAATAAATAGGGTAATAGGGTGGTGGAGAAACAGATCTCAGATAGGATGTTCAGGGCCAGAATCTCTGACTTTGATCTGAGAGCTCAATGAGAAGTTTATGGTGGACAGGTGAAAGTTTTTCTCAGCATGAGGAAGAGGAAGTCCAAAATCTCTAAGAGAAGTTGATGCCACTGACCTGTTCTAGGAACAGAATGAAGGCCGTAGGTCTAGAGCAAGAAGAGGAGTGGCAAGAGATGATATCAGAAAAGTAGACATTGTTGTGAACTGAACTGTGTCCCCTAAGAAGATGTTGAAGTCCTAACTTCCAGTGCCCGTTTGTGGATCTTATTTGGAAATAGGGTTTTTGCTTGTTAAGATGAAGTCACTAGGATGGGCTCTCAACCAATATGACTGTGTCCTTTGTAAGACAGGAAAAGAGGAAATTTGTATATGGAAATAGACATGCACAAGGAGACTACCATGTGATGAATGCAGGGGTTGGGATAATGCATCTACAAGGCAAGGAGCACCAAAGATTGCCAGCAACCCACCAGAAGTTAGGAGAAATGCATAGAACAGATTGTCCCTAGCACCTGTCAGAAGGAACTAACACTGCTGACATCTTAATTTCAGATTTCTAGTCTCCAGAACTGTGAGGCAATGAGTTTCTGCTGTTTAAGGCACCCAGTTTGTGGCACTTTGCTATATCTGCCCTAGGAAACTAATATAGGCAGGAACAAATGCCCTGGACATTTATGTTTTAGTCTAAGTGCAATGAGAAGATACTGAAAAGCTTTAAGTATGATCTGGTGGATACCTTTAGAAAGATTATATTGATGTTGCTATCTGGTTCCGGCAGTACAACCATGGAGAGCTTGATGATTTCCCCAAAAGAAGCTCAATAGAACTTTACAGAGTCATTAGAGAGCAACCATCATATCTAGGATAGTTGTCGCAATTCTTAAGCATTAACATTTACCATTCTCAATCTTTAAAAGCAAATTTTTGGATAGAAGTTTCAAAAACAAACATAACCTATAAAATTTTAAAAATTTAATTCAATTATGTGGTATTTAATTTAACCCTTTTTATGATTCAGAAATATCCATTTTGGTTTACAAACCATTTATTGTTTGGAATGTGAGGTGATGTGCAAGGCATTAATGTATAAAAATGAACAAGATTGTGCTCTTGAGTTTATAGACTGATGGAGAAGACATATACCTAAAGAGGTATTGAATAATATCAATCGTTGAGAGTAAATAATAAGGAAAGGTGTTTATAGGGTTCTACAGGAGCACAATGAAGTATTCAGTGATGTTTTCTTGGAGATGATGTTGAAGCCAAGTATTGAAAGTAAATAACAATTGGCCACATGAAATAAGGAGGGGGATGTGCTCCAGGAAAAGAGAAGGGTCCAGCAAATCCATATGGTTTCCAGCTAACTTTCAGCAGACTAGCGATCCTAGAAATAAGACTGGTGACAAAAATGTGAGGGTGAGAGAGGCTCCTGGTTATGGAGGCCCTTGTATGGGCAGCCAAGATCCTTCTTCTGCTCTGTAGGCAATGGGGATCCCATGGGGAGATGTAAATAAGAGATCAGATGAGCATTTGAGCAAATGTATCAGTCAGAGTAGTGGGTTGTAAGCAACTGAAATTGACCCCAACTAAAAAGAAACTTTTTTGGCAAAACTTTAGAGGCTGGAGGAAAAGCTGAAGAAATAGTTCTTGGGAAAAATAACCCCAGAGCCACAGGACAGATGTGGCAGGATGGTAGTGGGCATCCTCCTCAGGGGTGAACCATTTACAACTGTGTACTTTGGGAAAAAAATTATTTTATCAAATAAAACCTTTCCATATGTACAAAATGCCAAACAGTATTGCAGAAATGATACAAGAAGAAAGAAATCATCCCCAAACTGATTTCCACTCCAAAGAGCTTCTTTCAACCATTTTAGCCGTTCTTTCTTTCTAAAATTTATGTCTTTATTTCTAAGTTTTAGAATGCTTATACTGCTAACCAAAAATAAACAAAAAAAGATTATACTGTCTGCCATGTGGAGAATGAGTTGAGGGCAGTGGTGGAAATGGAAACAAGGATATGTGTTGGGAAGCTATTATCTTAGTACAGAAATGATTTGTCTTATTTCTATGGATCTGAATAACTTAAATGTATGCATTAATTGTCAAAAATGTACATTATTTATTCTTAATATAAACATAGCATGGCTAGGATGGGACAAAATATTTACTTATCATAAATCAGGGAAATTAGGGCTGTATCCAAACATTTTTGTAATGCAAGCAAAGTATGAATATATATTTAGGGTTAAAAGAAATCTCTTTTGCAGAAAAAGATGTTTGGAA